>NC_133369.1:36169476-36435277 GCF_049309525.1 Garra rufa
TTTTAGTTGCATGTATGTTTGTGTTTTGTGTTTAAGTTTGTATCATGTGTTTGCGTTTTTTGTTTTAGTTGCATGTATGTTTGTGTTTTGTGTTTAAGTTTGCATCATGTGTTTGCGTTTTTTGTTTTAGTTGCATGTATGTTTGTGTTTTGTGTTTAAGTTTGTATCATGTGTTTGCGTTTTTTGTTTTAGTTGCATGTATGTTTGTGTTTTGTGTTTAAGTTTGTATCATGTGTTTGCGTTTTTTGTTTTAGTTGTATGTATGTTCGTGTTTTGTGTTTAAGTTTGCATCATGTGTTTGCGTTTTTTGTTTTAGTTGCATGTATGTTTGTGTTTAAGTTTGTATCATGTGTTTGCGTTTTTTGTTTTAGTTGCATGTATGTTTGTGTTTTGTGTTTAAGTTTGCATCATGTGTTTGCATTTTTTGTTTTAGTTGCATGTATGTTTGTGTTTTGTGTTTAAGTTTGTATCATGTGTTTGCGTTTTTTGTTTTAGTTGCATGTATGTTTGTGTTTTGTGTTTAAGTTTGTATCATGTGTTTGCGTTTTTTGTTTTAGTTGCATGTATGTTTGTGTTTTGTGTTTAAGTTTGTATCATGTGTTTGCGTTTTTTGTTTTAGTTGCATGTATGTTTGTGTTTTGTGTTTAAGTTTGCATCATGTGTTTGCGTTTTTTGTTTTAGTTGCATGTATGTTTGTGTTTTGTGTTTAAGTTTGTATCATGTGTTTGCGTTTTTTGTTTTAGTTGCATGTATGTTTGTGTTTTGTGTTTAAGTTTGTATCATGTGTTTGCGTTTTTTGTTTTAGTTGTATGTATGTTCGTGTTTTGTGTTTAAGTTTGCATCATGTGTTTGCGTTTTTTGTTTTAGTTGCATGTATGTTTGTGTTTTGTGTTTAAGTTTGTATCATGTGTTTGCGTTTTTTGTTTTAGTTGCATGTATGTTTGTGTTTTGTGTTTAAGTTTGCATCATGTGTTTGCATTTTTTGTTTTAGTTGCATGTATGTTTGTGTTTTGTGTTTAAGTTTGTATCATGTGTTTGCGTTTTTTGTTTTAGTTGCATGTATGTTTGTGTTTTGTGTTTAAGTTTGTATCATGTGTTTGCGTTTTTTGTTTTAGTTGCATGTATGTTTGTGTTTTGTGTTTAAGTTTGTATCATGTGTTTGCGTTTTTTGTTTTAGTTGCATGTATGTTTGTCTTTTGTGTTTGTGTTTTGCATCAAGTGTTTGCTTTTTTGTGTTTTAGTCGCAAGTTGCATGTATGTTTGTGTTTTAGTTTGCATGTGTGCATTGTGTTTGTGTGAGTGTTTGTGCTTGTGTTGAGACTTGAAAGAGCTAAGACTGAATATAAAGAAAAAACAACTGGAACTAAAAACAAGTAAAAATAAAACAAGATTTTCCACTAGCATAGATTGGTTTGTTAAAAACAAACTTCGTGGCCCTCCAGCTAATTTTAGCTTGTTGTTATTCATTCTGAACATCAGTTTAAAGACACATTCACCACATCCACATTGTAAACCTGTTTTTTATTAGGAAAGATGTGTTCTTCCTAAATGTTACAATCCACCAGATGCCCCACGCAAATCCAGCTGTGTTGTTAAAAGGCTAATTACACATCTTTTGACCTACTGAACTTTTACCTAAACTTCTGGCAGAGTTCACAAGAAAACACACTCGCAGGTGCGTATTGTAAAAAAAAAAAAAAAAAAAGTCCACTGCACATCCTTTGACCTCTTAATTAACGTTGGCATAAACTTTTAACAAAGTTCACAGCGCCAGTAGACCCATCTACACCCCCCTAGGTGACGAGTCGCAACCCCAGAAGAGTTTTTACAACGTAGGCTGATCTGATAAGAATGCATCAGCGATCATAGACTGCGCTCACCAACCTCTCTGGTTTATTGGGCTGTGTGATTCAAGATATTTACATTTATATGATGTTGTTAAGTTTAGACTATTAAATACACACGCGTGTATGTGTTTTAACTACCACTCCGCAAGTCTTACGTACGGGAATAAAATTGCGGAATCCTCTCTTGCCTTTATTGTGCAGCGTGGAACAAAGCATTTGCTTTCATTCGGATATTTTAATGTACATGCATACAAACGGCTCAGCTGGTGTAGCCTAACAGACCGTATAAGTTTTAAGATTGTCAAAAATAAAAAGATAGTAACTTGTATTAACTAAATGAAATAAATAAATATTTTCCTGTGGCGTTTGTTTAAAAGGAAACTGACATCCGCTAAAAACTGCCCTTGAGACCAGTTTTACAAAACACTATTTCACAATTAAAGTTTTCTATGGACCCGTTTCAAATACACATTCCCTAAAAACAATAAGAGAATGACCATAAACTCCTTTGAATTGGTGGTCCTGTGAGTTGTCAAAAATGAAAAGATAGATTAAAGGAGTATCTGTGATTAACTAAATAAAATAAATAAATAAATATTTTCCTGTGGCTTAGGCGGCGTTTGTTTGAAAGGAATCTGACATGCGCTTTAAAATGAAACAAACAAACAAACAAAAAACTGAGGAATGTTTAATGTTAAACAGAGGAATGATTTCATCAATTATGAAATGTCATCGATTTATTCAAATAAGAAGTCTTCTTCGATTTTTAAAAGTATTAATTTGTTTAATTATTTTACCATACATTTAAACCTTTGGTCTCTGCTTTACTGCGTGTGTTAGGGGGGTTGTTGTGGGTGGGGTTTGTCCGCAGCGCCCGTAAGTTCATTCTGAGTCAGACAGCGAGGAGAAAGGGTGTATTGTCGCTAAACAGTGTAAGGTGTTTGATTCTTAAATTTTATTAACTTTGTAACAAACTCTACCTAGTTTTTTACATTGTAATGGTAGACTACAACATAGATTTTTTTGTCAAGTATCTTATGCTGTTGCTTAACGATTGCATCTGATATTTTAGTTTTTTAGATCAGTGTGAGATGCACTGGTCTATCTCCTTTACTTTATCTTGTTTCAGTATAAACTCTACATTTTTTACATTGTAATGCTAAGACTACAGCATAGGTTTTGTTTATTTTACTTTAACTCATGTATCAGTAAAACTATTTAAACTTTTAAACATTTTTAAAATTGTATTGCTTTAGACTACAAAATAGATTTTGTTTATTTTAGTTTAACTCTTGTATCAGTAAAAAAAACTATTTAAACTTTTAAACATTTTTAAAATTGTATTGCTTTAGACTACAACATAGATTTTGTTTATTTTAGTTTAACTCTTGTATCAGTAAAAACTCTACCATTTTTACATTGTAATGGTAGACTACAACATAGATTTTTGTCAAGTATCTTATGCTGTTGCTTAACGTTTGCATCTGATAGTTTGTAGTTTTTTTAGATCAGTGTGAGATGCACAGGACTTTTCCTTGATCTTGTATCAGTAAAAAACTTTTTAAACGTTTTTAAAAGTTGTAATGCTTTAGACTACAACATAGGTTTTGTTTTACTTTAACACTTGTATCAGTAAAAAACTTTTTAAAGTTTTGTTATTCTATAGACTACAACATTTGGTTTATTTTACTTTAACACATGTATCAGTAACAAAACTCTACCTTTTAAAATTGTAATGCTACAAGATTGGTTTTATTTTACTTTAACTCTTTTATCACTAAAAAAAAAACTATTTAAACTTTTAAACATTTTTAAAAAAAGGTGTAATGCTACAGACTACAACATAGATTTTGTTTTCACAGTTTTCTGGAAAATACAAAACTACCTGTGTTTCTATTGTATATGTGAAGAAAAACACAGCTTTAATAAATACTACCCCCTTAAGCCCTGTTTCCCAAACATATACACTATTTCACAATTAAAGTTGAAAAGCACATAGTTTTGAACAGTTTTTCCATGGTCCCGTTTCAAATACACATCCCCCAAAAACAATAGGAAAACAACCATAAATTCCATTGAGTTGGTGGTCCGGATAAACAGATGTCCAGTTTTGGGAGGGGTAGGGGGTGTCCAAAAACAGGTGTCCAGTTGGGGAGGGGGGTGGAATTTTTATGACATGCAATCAATCAAACATCTTGACACATAGTGCCCTACTTCTCTCTCTCTCCTAACAAGTGGCAAATTGTTGGAACATGATGTCCTTCAAACAGCTGTCTCAGGCCACTCTCCGCCAATATCCTGGCATCATGTGTCGCACCGGGCCATTTTGCAACAATGTCTAAAATCCTATAATCAGCACTGAAAACAACTTGAACGTTTATGCTATGGTACCTCTTTCTATTTACATAAACATCCTCGTCTTCTGACGGTGCAATAATTCGGACGTGGGTTCCATCAATTGCTCCAACAACACCGGGGAAGCCTGCTATATTCATAAATGCCGTTTTTTGAGCCTGCAAAGTGGGAATGTCTAGTGGAAACGAAATAAACTGTGAAACAATAAGAGGATCTGAAAGTGCTGTAATTGTCTGTGTGATCACTCTGCTTACAGAAGGTTGTGACAGACCCAAATCATCACTGCTGCATAGTTGCATTTTCCCAGTTGCCAAATATCTTAATATCGTGATTACTTTCATTTCTGGCGCTATGGCATGTCTGCGCTGTGTCTGAGATGATATTTTTTCTCTAATAAGATCGGTCACAAACACAATCCCTGCATGATCTAATCTGTAGTGTTTTATTAATTCACTGTCATCCATAGTCTCCAACACATTTCCTCTCCCTCTTAGTCTTTCGGCCATTTTCTCCTCTGCTAAAGGAACTCTTAAGCCTCCTAAAAGTCCTCTTCCCTACTCCTAACAATTTGGACCTTAAGACCTCTTTTAAGGGTTAAGATTCTTTCTGAATTACTTTTTTCTTGACTAGGATCTTTTCTTTAATTTTAAGGGAAAACGCCCACTTTTCTAAGAATTCTCTTAGAATTTTGTCACTAGGAGCAACTCTTTGCACTAAGATTCTTTATGAATACGGGCCCTGGAGTATATCCGAACTGCCAAGAGAATAAATTCTAGGCAGGCTCGCTGGGCATTATTTTTTGGACGCTTCAGGTTTACCATTTCTTATCGCCCGGGGTCTAAGAATGGTAAACCTGATGCGCTGTCGCGGATCTTTGAGGCTAAAGCCAGCCCCACCCCCCCTGTGGCCATCCTGCACCCCGAGCGGGTGGTGGCGGCGGTCACCTGGGGGGTGGAGTCCAGAGTCCGCACCGCACTAGGCGACGCCGCTGTCCCCACGGGATGCCCGGAGAGCCTGTTGTTCGTGCCCGAGTCGGTCCGAACTATCGTCCTACAGTGGGGCCACTCCTCTAGCCTAGCTTGCCATCCTGGAGCGACTCGTACTCATAGGCTAATCAAGCAGCGGTTTTGGTGGCCGTCCATGGCGCGGGACACTCGACGGTTCGTGTCGGCCTGTCCGATTTGCGCTGCGGGTAAGGGCTCCAATCGACCCCCAGCAGGGCTTCTCCAGCCACTGTCGGTCCCTTCGCGACCCTGGTCACACATAGCGATGGACTTTGTTACGGGCTTGCCCCCTTCTAATGGCAAGACTGTAGTCCTCACTGTGGTGGACAGGTTCTCGAAGGCGACCCACTTTATTCCCCTCCCCAAATTACCTTCAGCGAGGGAGACAGCGACTATCGTCTTAGATCACGTCTTCCGTATTCATGGCCTCCCGGTGGATGTGGTGTCTGACAGGGGTCCCCAGTTTGTGTCAAGATTTTGGACAGAGTTCTGTCGACAGCTGGGGGCGACTGCGAGCCTGTCCTCTGGATATCACCCGCAGACCAATGGGCAGGCCGAGCGTGCCAACCAGGACTTGGAGAGGGTTCTGCGCTGTGTGGCGTCTGCCGAACCGTCATCTTGGAGTTCCAGGTTAACCATGGTCGAGTACGCGCATAACTCCCTCCCTGTCTCGTCTACGGGATTATCTCCCTTCCAGTGCTGTTTAGGCTACCAGCCACCGTTATTCCCCTCTCAAGAATCCGATGCCGTTGTTCCTTCCGCGCATGCGTTTATTCAGAGATGCCTCCGTACTTGGAGGATCGCCAGAGAAGCCCTCACTCGGACTGGCGAGAGGAACAAGGCGTCGGCGGACCGTCACCGTATCAAGCCCCCACTTTACATGTGTGGCCAGAAGGTCTGGTTGTCTTCTAAGGACATAAACTTCAGACTTCCCTCACGTAAACTGGGACCCAAATTTGTTGGACCGTTTATTATAACCAAAGTGCTTAGTCCGGTGACGGTGCGGCTCAAATTAACCCCCCAGTTTAAAAGAATCCACCCGGTGTTCCATGTTTCTAAAATCAAACCCGCCTTTCGATCCCCCCTTCAACCCCTGACCTCTGCCCCTCCGCCTCCTAGACTCATCGAGGGGTTGCCAGCCTATACGGTGCGGCGACTCATTGATGTTAGGCGTAGGGGTAGAGGTTACCAATACCTGGTAGACTGGGAGGGTTATGGTCCGGAGGAGAGATGCTGGATTCCGGCTCGCGACATTCTGGACCGCGCTCTCATTGATCAGTTCCATCAGTGTCATGGTGAGTCCTCCGGGGACACCAGGAGGCGTCCCTGAGGTGGGGGGTACTGTCACGGTTCAGGGTGCCTTCCCTGCTCCTCTTGCTATTTGTGTTGTCCTGTCTGGTTCGGCAGCTTGTGATCTGGGCAATCAGCGCTGATGGTGCGGCGGGAGTGCGCAGATCACGAGCTGACTCGCTACCACCTGTGGCTTATTTTCCCACGCCTTTATATGTCCCCACTTTCCCTTTCCTCACTGTGAGTAGATTGTCTTTACGTATGTCTCGTGTCTCTCTCGCTGCAGTCTGACCCTTGTGTTCTCTTGTGCTGCAGGATTCTTAGCGCGGAGTTCCAGCTGCTTGGATGGTCCACTATTCTGCCGGCCAGCTCTGGAATCTCTGTGTTCTTTCCTACGAACAGTTAAATATTGTTTATGTTACTTTGTGTTTTGGTCACTGCCGGCTAGCTCTGGAATCTCTGCTTCTCCAAGCAGCAGTTAACTATTGTTTCTGTTATTTTATGTTTTGTCGCTGCCGGACAGCTTTGGAATCTCCGCTTATTCTACAGCGGTTAACTATTATTTGTGTTACTTTGTGTTTTTGAGGCAAAAGAAATAAAGCTTCACTATTTCTAACTCTGCATCTGAGTCCTCTATTACCATCACCTGACACTTTCTCTGCGCACTGCAGACGTGGGACTCAACCTCAGGTCCTCCCCAAATCAGAACTGTCGTAAATGTCCAGGACCTTCCCGTGTCCAAACCTGGCAGTTTACACTGTCTCCTCCCAACCTGTGACAGCACCACCAGACCAAGTGACCCTTACAGCTCAGAGCCCCTCAAACACGGCAACAATGGATGAACCCTACGCCGGATTAAACGCACAGATCCAGCAGATCTTAGAGGATGCAGACGCTCTCCACTGTGATGCAGAGCGCCAAGTACTCAAAGAAGTCCTGCATGAATACAAAGGCTCCTTCTCTAAGGACTCTCTGGACTGTGGCCTAACCAACATCCACACAGTGCGCATCCCGACAAAACCCAAGCGCACCACCCACATACGTGTGTAGTGGACCACGCATTCCAGGGCCCAGTTTATGGCGAGGGCCCCTCCCTGGCCACAATAGTGGACAAAGGTTTGCTACATTTTGATTGGATCTTGGTGGACTAACATAAGCAAACTGTCCAACGCCATCAGATAAGGATGCCAGGACAACTGCCAGACACCTCTTAGAGGGCAAGAAGAGACCTTTGGGACAAAAACCCAGGAAGAACAGAACTTCCTATTGGTCAAGACGCAGTTTCTGCCCTTCACCCACCTTGAGACTGTTTTCTACGGTTTGGTCCTGTGACAGCCATAAAAATTCCTTAGGATCTCCAGACGCAGCAGCAGTGAGTGAAACAAAGAGAGATCGCAAAGATCCATCCAAATCCATTCATAACTATGTTTTCAAACCTTGAACTGATGTGAACCATAACACACACATCTTATACTTATTCAGAGAAATAAGTATTTTCACTGACAGCGATGTGTAGTGCAACATCTTACACAAACTCAGCTGTTAATGGACAAATGAATGCATGCATGACAGTTCAATCTTTTCCCATCATGTTTGGACTTAATGTGTTCATTCCATGACCAAATGTTTTCTGATTGTGTTTTGGAAAATGAGAAATGCACCAGTAAAACATTATTGACACCTTTTTTAACTTTGTGTTTGGACTATGCAAATGACTTCCACAAGAGGAAAGAAGGGTGGGCTATCCCATGTCCCCCGCTCTGATGGAACCAGCCAATCACAGCATGGAAATGGAGAAGCACCAAATTGCAATCTCCTCCTCATCGAAAAGTTATAAAGGTACCTCTCCAAAAGTCACTCCTTGTTCTGAGTCTGAGGCCCGGCAGGGTAAGACGTTAACAGATCAAACTTCGTACTGAGTCTGAGTCCCGTCGGGGAAAGACATAACAGTTACACTAAGTTCTGAGTCTGAGTCCCGTAGGGGAAGGGACACTAACAGAGCAACTTTGTTCTGAGTCTGCGGCCCGTTACAGGGAAAGCAGCAACAGATAACGGTTCTGAGTCTGAGGCCCGGCAGGGTAAGACGTTAACAGATCAAACTTCGTACTGAGTCTGAGTCCCGTCGGGGAAAGACATAACAGTTACACTAAGTTCTGAGTCTGAGTCCCGTAGGGGAAGGGACACTAACAGAGCAACTTTGTTCTGAGTCTGCGGCCCGTTACAGGGAAAGCAGCAACAGATAACGGTTCTGAGTCTGAGGCCCGGCAGGGTAAGACGTTAACAGATCAAACAAAGTTCTGAGTCTGCGGCCTGTGAAGGAAGAGACACTAACAGAGCAACAAAGTTCTGAGTCTGCGGCCTGTGAAGGAAGAGACACTAACAGAGCAACAAAGTTCTGAGTCTGCGGCCTGTGAAGGAAGAGACACTAACAGAGCAACTAAGTTCTGAGTCTGAGGCCCGGCAGGGTGAGACACTAACAGAGCACTAACAAAGTACTGAGTCTGACCTGCAAGGGTGAGACAATAACAGCTACACCTCCATTCTGAGTCTCCGGCACATCTAGGGGACAGTAACAGATCAAACTTCTTTCTGAGTCTGCAGCCCGTTACTGGGAAGGCAGCTACAGATACCTTCATTCATTCTCCAGCTCCACAAGAGAGAGACACTAACAGACACAACCATTCTGAGCCTACTGTCCAGAGAGACAGAAACAGACGCTCCACGCTTCAAGTCTCCAGCTTTGAGGCAGCAGCAGATACGACCACGTTCTGTCTGTGAAGAAAGAGATATTTTCCACGTTCAGAGTCTTCGTCCAGCGAGGCAACAACAGATGCAGCACGTCCTAAGTCTCCATCCGAGAGAGACAAAGCGGATTGAACAAGTTCTGAGTCTCTAGCCCAGAGAGGCAGAAGACCAACAGACATTTGCAACAAGGTTGAGCTCCAGCAAGCAAACCTTCACTTCAGGTACCTTTGCTTGCGTGTTCCAAACTAAGGGCCTTCAGCACCTACACCAGGGCCACATCTGCGTGTTCCAGATCTTAGGACCCTTTGGTGCTCCAGGAGAACAGCATCCTACAGCGCTTCATGCTCAAGGCTGTCGAAACGGATTCCTGCTCCTTTTCCCACTGACTGCTCCCAGCACAACCAGTGGAAGAATTCACCGCTACCGGACTGCTCAATCAACCACAGAGAACGTAAATATCACTTCCAATCCTCTTCCAGAGACCTTGGCATTGTTGTGTACTATCAGTATATGATTTTTCTAATTTACATTAGATAGTGTATAGCTGATTGCAGTTGATAACAAATAATAGCTCATTTATTTGTTTGATGCAAAATAAGGTTCTTCACCTTATTTGTTTCAGAGTAGCAACATTTTATCTTTCCATAAGATAACATAGCTATGACATAGTAACACCCAACTGAATCACATTTTATGCATCTTATGCACTTTATTCCTTTTGCATTTATTGTATTCATTTAATAGTTGATTACTCTTGTCTATAATTTGTTAATAAATTTATTTTATTACACTTGTGTCTTCCTTGTGTTGATAATACAGTGAGAGGTTCTACAAGCTAGATATCCCACCAATCTTTCTTATGTGATGTACTCATAACCGCACATTAAGTGACATGTGATCCAAGAATCATAACGTCATCGGTGATACGCGTACCCATCACTACACTATTTCGCCTTCCTAGTGGGCGAAAGCAGAACTCACTACAAAATTGGCATCCCTGTGTGGGCCAAGTTAAAATGAGATGAGTCTCCTGTAAAATTCACTACATAATTGGCGTCCCTGGGTGGGCTAGCTTAGAATGAAATGAGCCTCCTGTTTTATCAACTCAAGTCAATACACTAAAAGATAACAATAGAAGTAACTTTAGCAGGCAACTAAGTCTTTCACTGAGTCAAAAACCAATTGCATAGCAAGAGTGTTTTCCTCTAAGCCTGATTGATAGTTTCCCTGCTCAACTTTGGTACTATTTATGAATAGGATTGGTTGCAAAGTGTATAGAATTGTGACTCTTATTGCTGCATAGAACTTGTAGATATTTTGCCCAATATTTTTGCTAGCCCCAGTTGTAATTGTTGATTATAACTAATTGCTACTAGAAATATAGCATAGAGTTTCCACCTTGTAAGTCTATTATAGTTTCTAGAATTTTTTATTTTTTTTATGTGATCCTGTCAGGTAAGGGTAACGCCCTCTGACAATTTATAGACGCATGCTAGAATTCGCACCCCTTGTCTGTGTGTGACATTCGTTGTCCTATTAGCTCGGATCTGCTCACACTTGTGGTGAACTTTAAGAGCTAAACTAATACAAGTAGTGTATTTATTTATTATATACATACAGACAAGTATTTATATACTAAATAAATATGGCTGACTTGAACACTGAAGCAGTGAACCAGGCCTTAAAGGGCGCTTCACTTATAAAGCTTCTGTCCAGCCTAGCACTAAACTGGCCTATCCAAACAAACCAGGCCATAGACAAATTATCCCTTGCCCATGACCAGGATAAAGATAGGGATCTAACATTTCAGGAACTCAAAAAAGAGTTGGCTGATTTGCGTGAGGACAATTTGAAGTTAAGAGCTAAAGTGTGCAGATTGTCTTCAGATACTAAGTTCTTACAGTCTTTTACTGATAGTCAGGAAGTAGAGCTGAAAAAGCTGAAAACTGACGTGGCCACTCTGCAAACAGAGTTGACCCATTCCCATAAAGACATGTCAGTACAGACAGAGAGATTAAGTGCAGTAAGTACTAATCTGAGTGAGACCAAAGCTGAGTTAAGGTCAGCATTGCTTGAAATTTCTGAGCTGAAAAGGCAACAAGAAATTAGAAGCAAGAATCGCGATCTGCTCTCACAACAAACTTCTAACTCAAATGCTACCCAAATCCAGCATAGGGATCAGTTGAGTAGAGTACGAGCTGAAGCTTCAGCTAGAACATCTGTGATGGCTAATAAAGATGGCATTACAGAACAGAGATGTGAAGTAATAGGAACAAGGATGAGTGAACTGGAGAAAGACAGGCACCTCCCCCACAAGCAACCTGAACCACAGAAGGTGCATACCCACTCCACCAGTTCAGCTGTGAGGGAACCCCTGGTGAATCTTTCACAGGGACAGTCTTACCAGGAAAATGGTAATTTTACAGCCCCTAACAGCCTCACCATGAGTGCTGATTTCACTCACTCCTATAATGCAGCTTCTAACTCCACCCTAGGTAGAAAAGCTAGCTATTCCTTACCTGAGTCTCCTAGCACACAGCCATCTAGAGACAGCCGCCTGCATATTCTTAGAGAATTAGCACGTGACATAGATGTGTTTAACCCTGAGACTTCTGATAACAACATAGAGTTGTATTTAAAAGATGTTAATGCAGCGTTGACTTACTTCCCTGAGGCAAGTATGGCTGACAAAGTCTTTCTTCTGAGAAAGACCACCACACGTCCATGGTTTCATAGATAGACAGAGCCCAGCTATCGCTAACAATTATGACGAATTGTGTAAAGCCCTTCTGTCAGAATATACTCTGTATCAGAACCCATCTGCCTCTCGTTTCTCAGCTTTCCAAATCAAGCAAGGCCGTCATGAATCTCCCAGAGAGTACTATGAGCGCTTGAGGAAAATGTATTTTGCTGGCAGAGATGACCCCAGGGCAGAGGAGGATGTCATGTTTAAGAGTTTGTTTGTGAGTAATCTGTACCCCACTGTTAGAAAACCACTCATACTCCTGGTAGATGTTGACCGTATGTCTGCAGGAGAACTGAGGCAGCTTGCAGTGCGAGCATGGGACAGTGAGAGGGTAAGCACAAACAGGAAAGACAGAGAGCCAGACACATCTGTGCTCAAATCAGGAAATGACTGTAAGGCTCCCCTGCAAATGGAAGTGTCAGAACTTCCCAGGAACAGGTTTGTCCATTCCAGCAATCTCCAGCAGAACAGCCAGAGCCCTAGGTTCTCAGGTTACAGGGGACATAACAGTCACAGACATGCCCCCAGAAAGGAGAGCAGGCAGTGGGAGGACAGAGAGCAAAGACAGAAGAAGGGTAGAGATGGCTATGAGAATGGCCACAAACATTGTAGTAATTACAGAAGTAGGAAATCTAGAGGAACTGATAGTAAGGATGCTGAGAACTTAGCAGAGATCCAGCACCTACTTCGTAAAGCCCTTAAAGACCTCAAGTCAGAGGAGAATACCTCCACTGACAGACACCTGGTCTTCTCAGCATAACCAGGTTGGGGCCCCTCCCCCTCCACCTAACATCAGAGTGTTGACAAGAGACATGGGGAAAAGGGGGGTACCCCATAGTTGAACAAGGTCTATCCGTGTCAGCAGACACCCAGTCCTTGTATCACACAAGACATCACCTTCAACCAAAGAAGGGTTCTTTACTTTCCACTTCAGTTTGTTTCTAGTTTAGACTTTTCAGTAAGTGTTATAACCTACAAGGTTATAATTTTATATGCCCATGACAATCCCTTTGGATGTCAGGTAAAGGGGGGTCATGCCCCTATTAGACTACTGATCAACTAGTTTACTTCCCACATGTAAAGTAAAACATTGCAGATCACAGTCTCCCTTACAAGGGATCCTTCCAAAGAAAGGTGTAGTTGATTGGACCCGTGAGGCAGCCCTCTAGAAGCAGCTGCAAATTTTAGACAGGACACTCAAATTTACAACCTCGACTGCTGGTCAATATACAGCCCCTTGAGTAGCACCATTCACCGGGTAGCCAGGATAATGAATGTCATACAACATGACCACTCTCATTAATTGGTCTGTATATTAATGCAATATATACTTATGATTTGAGTGAGCTTTGCTCCTGATAATTAGACAATATAAACAATCTTGTCATATGTGGTACCAAGCAAACAAGTTGAGGATTCTCTATTCAGGCATTGCAAGGAACTCTGTAAACATTGCAGGTGCACGTAGCTTACAGCTTCAAGAGCGCCATACCAAATTAGGTCAATCCAGACGTTTAAGGAATTGGTTTCCTGCTAAATCTGCCCAAACAGTTTTGATGTTTACTCTTACCTTGATACTTCCTTTAGAGATCTTAAACATAGCCTTTTTATTATCTTTAGGACAATTTTTCCTTACACCTATAAGAACCTTCTCCAGAATACTTCTAACCTGTTTAGAAATGATTCTCATGACCCACTTATTTAGTTAATTTAGCTCTATGTAGAACATATTGAGCCAAATTGTACTTGAATGCCAATGGTCAGATGGAGGAGGTGAGGTGTGTGTGTTTTATTCCTGCTGTTCCTTTTAGTGCATCGCCCAGATCAACGACTTCAAGTCCTCGATCAAGCCGATCAGGGGGGATGTAGTGGACCACGCATTCCAGGGCCCAGTTTATGGCGAGGGCCCCTCCCTGGCCACAATAGTGGACAAAGGTTTGCTACATTTTGATTGGATCTTGGTGGACTAACATAAGCAAACTGTCCAACGCCATCAGATAAGGATGCCAGGACAACTGCCAGACACCTCTTAGAGGGCAAGAAGAGACCTTTGGGACAAAAACCCAGGAAGAACAGAACTTCCTATTGGTCAAGACGCAGTTTCTGCCCTTCACCCACCTTGAGACTGTTTTCTACGGTTTGGTCCTGTGACAGCCATAAAAATTCCTTAGGATCTCCAGACGCAGCAGCAGTGAGTGAAACAAAGAGAGATCGCAAAGATCCATCCAAATCCATTCATAACTATGTTTTCAAACCTTGAACTGATGTGAACCATAACACACACATCTTATACTTATTCAGAGAAATAAGTATTTTCACTGACAGCGATGTGTAGTGCAACATCTTACACAAACTCAGCTGTTAATGGACAAATGAATGCATGCATGACAGTTCAATCTTTTCCCATCATGTTTGGACTTAATGTGTTCATTACATGACCAAATGTTTTCTGATTGTGTTTTGGATAGTCTCCTGTAAAATTCACTACACGTGCGACAGAACAAAATTCCTATTGCATCCTATGAGTCTGTACAAGAAATCATCGACTCAATGCTTGAAAAAGGAAACATTTGCCCCTGCAACAACACATATTCTGCACCTATTTGGCCAGTTCCAAAGCCTAACGACAAATGGCGGCCCACTATTGACTATCGTATACTGAACAAACAGGTACCCCTGTCACGATGGCCCATGACACAACTGGATCAAGAAATTCCAAAAATCAAAGGCTCCAAGATCCTATCCACTATGGACGTCGCCTCAAGATTTTGGACCATCCCTGTACACCCGGATGACCAACACAAGCTGGCATTCAATTTCGGAAAATGGCAATACACCTTCACGCGGTGTCCCTTCGGCTATGCCAACTCACCGGCCGAGTTCAACATCTTTGTCAACAAAGCCTGTCCTGATGCCAGAGCCAGAGGCAGCATAATCTATCTTGATGATGTACTCTTGCAGAGCACCAACGTGGCAGACCATCTGAAAGAAATCGACCACGCCCTGAACCAGCTAACAACAGCAGGTGCCAACAGGTGTCTCCACTATTACCCGCCGCCAACACGCCTATACCAACCACAACCCCCGCCTCCTCCCACATCCAACTCTCCCCTCAATTCAGTCCCAGCGACCTACTCACCCTACAAGCCTCCGACCCAATACTGCAGACTATTATCTCTCATGTCTCCGATCCAACAAACCATCCTATTTCTCCCTCCGACCTATCACAGTCTTCTGACCTCCGCACCCTCCATTCCATCAAGCACATGCTGCATTTACGGGACGGCCTCCTAACAAACGTCCCTGAGCCACTCACTGTGCCTCAGCTTGTGGTCCCTCAGTGCCAAAGGGGGAAGATGCTCGTACACGCCCACGATGCCCCATGTGCTGAACACCACGGAGCCAAGGCCACCTATGACACACTGAAACAAGTGGCATACTGGCCCGGAATGCAGCAAGATGTCGCAGAATATGTGAAGGGATGCCTAGTTTGCTGCCAGTTTCAACCAGCAAACTCAAATCACAGAGCACCACTACAACGGAAAGGAGTCACCTTCCCTTGGTCAGACCTCCAAATAGACTGGGTGGGACCCCTGCCACGGTCAACCCAAGGTAACAAGTACTTCCTCACCGTGGTGTGCGAATTCACCAAGTGGGTGGAGTGCCTCCCTGCCCCAAATGACACTGCAGAAACCACTGCCTGCCTGCTGATGAACCAAGTCTTTTCAAGGTTTGGGCTACCTCTGAGGGTCAACTTGGACCGAGGAACCCACTTCACAGCCGAGATAATACAAGAAGTATGGAGACTGCCAGGGATACAGGCCGAGCTCCATATTAGTCACCATCCAATCACCTCGGGGCAGGTGGCTTAATTTTATTTGCACGGTGGCTAGCATGCTAAAGAAGTATGTAGCTGCCAATCAAAAGGATTGGGACATTAAGTTGCCCCTGGTACTAATGGCTGCCAGAGCCACTCCTCATAAATCAACTGGGGTACCGCCCTTTGAGATGACGACGGGCCGACAAATGGCACTCCCATTACACCTGCTGTACCAAGCGGAAGATACAAACCTTGCCACCGCCTACACCACTCACCAGTACCTCGAAGAACTGCACCAACACCTGAGAACGACCTTCTCTTTCGCTCAACAACAACTCCAAAGAAGTGCAGAAGGTAGTAAAGCCTATCACAACCAAAAGGCCTTGTATCAGGAATTCAATGTTGGAGACAAGGTGTGGTACTACAGCTTCGCCCAACCACGGCAAAGCGGCTCCTATCGTCTGTCAAAGAAATTCCTACCTCACTGGACTGGACTCCACCAGATCGTGGACAAGCTCTCACCCGTTGCCTACCAAATCAGAATCAGGCAAGGCTGCAACGAGTCAGTCGTTCGATCAGTACATCAAAACCAGATCAAGAAACATTGGGGCTCCAACCAACCAGAAAAGGGGGAAAACCAAACCCACTGACACAGACCAAGCCCAGACCACATGTCACGCTAACCCAATTTGTTTTGTTTTGTTTGTGTGTATTTGTTTTGTTTTGTCCCAAAGGGGGATGATGTAGGATTTCAGTTATGCAAAGCGCAAATAACGATCAAGTCATCACACTCAGAGGAAGATCAAAGATTATTTTATCCTGACCATTTGCCATCTCCAAGAAGCCAAAGGGGCGCCACTCTGTCTACGATGAAATTTGTCTGCTGATCGCGCTATCACCCCAGGGAACAAAGCAGCAATAAAAGTTAATCTCATCAGGAGAATAACGAGTGATTTGTGCTGGAAGACTCATTAAGGCAAATGGTAAACTGTTACCCCTGGCTAACTCATGATCAGAATCCGTTAAATCTCGCGAAACACTGGAAAAAGGCAATTTACAAGAGATCCCCCCCCCCCCCAGAAACTCCAAAAGAACCAGATGTCCGGCTCACTTGTGACCTAAGTTACCGTAAATTGAGTTATCAATAAACAAAGGAGAATGATTGACTCCAGACTGGCCATCCTGGCTGCTGAAATCCCCTTTGAGAAGCATGGTCTTTCCCCCCACCCTCCTCAAAACAGGACTCACACCATGCGCTCAACAAATGTGCTAACAAATATGATGCAAAAAGGAAAGAAACAAAGAACGCTATTTCAATCAATCAAACTTACTATGCAAAGGGATAGGGCATCCACCTTCCCGTATAATTAATGCTTGCTATGTAATCGTGTCTTTTTCTATGCCTTGCGTGCCTTAGCAACCCATGTTGCCCAACCCTCATCTTCGAAGGATTCCCAACGATGTATCCAAAGACCGACCAGCAACCAACCAGAATCTCTGCCCAGACGAGCCCACAGAGGGAATCCCCATTCCGGCACGAGCGCAAGTAAACAAGGTCTCCCATTCTTGTTGAATCAGGTGCAAAATCATTTTTAGATTAGATTAGATTAGATTCAACTTTATTGTCATTACACATGTACATGTACAAGTACAAGGCAACAAAATGCAGTTTAGGTCTAACCAGGAGTGCAATAAGCAGCAAGTGCAGGATAAAGGTATAATTTCTAAGTTATAAGTGCACTTATAGGAAATATGTACAGGGGGAAGCTATGGATAATATTTACAGATGAAGTACTGTGAACATAATTTACAGATGATAATTAACTAAAATTAGAATGTATAAATAGATGAGCACAATATACAGGTTGCTATTAACTATAATGTAAATTGCAGGTAGATTTGAACATAATATACAGGTTGCTGTTTACTAAAGCAGAATTTACAAATAGACATGTGTAGATATAGATTTATCAAAGATTTACAATATGTATATGTGCAAAGGAAATATGCATTTACAAATGGGTATGTACAGTGTAGTGCAATGAATATTAAGTAGTGCAATGGTAGTGGGGAGAGTGTAGGGTGTGTGAGGGGGGCAGAGGTGTCAGTGGGGGGTCAGAGTTCAATAAGGAGACAGCTCTGGGAAAGAAGCTGTTCCTCAGTCTGCTAGTTCTTGTCCTGTGGCATCTGAAATGCCTGGAAGGCAGGAGAGAAAACAGTTTGTGGGTGGGTTGAGAGGAATCCTTAAGAATACTGCATGTTCGACGCAAACAGTGCTTCTTCTGAATGTCCTCAATGGATGGTAATGGAGTCCCTATGATGCGTTGGGAAGTTTTCACCACCCGCTGCAGTGCCTTACGCTCCGCAACAGCGCAGCTTCCGTACCAGACTGTGACACAGTTCGTAAGGATGCTTTCTATTGTGCAGCGATAGAAGTTCACCAGGATAGCTGAGGACAGCTGGTTCTTCTTAAGTGTTCTCAAGAAGAACAGGTGCTGGTGAGCTTTCTTGACCAGGCTGGAGGTGTTGGTGTTCCAGGATAGGTCCTCCGAAATGTGGGTCCCCAGGAACTTAAAAGATGAAACAGACTCAACAGCCATTCCATTGATGTGGATGGGTTCATGTGAACCTCTTTTTCCCTTCCTGAAGTCCACAATGAGCTCCTTGGTTTTGGCGGTATTAAGGAGCAGATTATTGTCTGTGCACCACATGGCCGGGTGCTGAATCTCCTCCCTGTAGGCAGTCTCATCGTTGTTGCTGATGAGATCGATCACCGTAGTGTCGTCTGCAAACTTGATGATGGTGTTAGTTCCATACACAGGCCTGAAGTCGTGGGAGTGTTGAGCGTGAGAGTAGTGGAGGAGATGTGGCCTGACCTAACATGCTGAGGTCTATTGGTCAGAAAGTCCATAATCCAGTTACACAGTGAAATGTTAATGTCCAGGTCTCTAAGCTTAGTGATTAACTTAGAGGGTCTGACAGTGTTGAATGCTGAGCTGAAATCAACAAACAGCATTTGTGCATAAGTGTTTTTATTGTCCAGGTGTGTGAGTACAGAGTGCAGCGCTATGGAGACTGCATCATCTGTGCTCCTATTGCAACGGTAGGCAAACTGGTGTGGGTCCAGTGTGGATTGGAGGGAGCCCTTGAGGTGTGAGAGGACCAGCCGCTCGAAGCACTTAATAATGATGGGTGTGAGTGCTACAGGGCGGTAGTCGTTCAGGCATGTTGGGTTGGAGTGTTTTGGCACTGGCACAATGGAGGTGGATTTAAAACATGTGGGAACAGTTGCTTGGGCAAGGGACATGTTTAAAATGTCTGTGAATACCCCAGCGAGCTGCTCCGCACATGCCCTCAGTACGCGGCCAGGAATACCGTCTGGTCCAGCAGCCTTGCGCACGTTGATCCGGCTCAGTGTGGTGTGTACATCAGAGGAGGTTAGTGTGATGGGTGAGTGGTCGGTTGAGGGAACGATCTTGGTGGCAGTGTCTGTATTGTCTCTCTCAAAGCGAGCATAAAAGTCATTAAGCTCATCCAGGAAGAAGACGTTAGTGGCTGTGGGGGTGGAGTGGGTGTTTCTGTAATCGCTGATGGCCTGAATGCCCTGCCACATGCGTCGAGGGTCAGAGTTAGAAAAGTGCTACTCTAGCTTAAGTTTGTAGCAGTGCTTGGCCTTTTTGATGCCCCTCTTCAGATTAGCCCTGGAAGTGCTGTAGGCCTGTGCATCACCTGATCTGAAGGCAGTGTTGTGTGCTTTCAGCAGGAGACGCACCTCCTTGTTCATCCATGGTTTCTGATTTGGGTATGTGGTGATCTGTTTCTGGGTTGTAACACTGTCTATGGCAGTATTAATGTAATCCAAAACAGAGGAAGTGTATCTGTCAATGTCCGTGTGAGAGCCACAGGTGGCCTGAGAAGCAAACATACTCCAGTCCATGTGTAGAAACCTGTCCTGGAGTGTGAAGTCTACCCCCGCTGGCCACACTTTGATTGTCTTCACTGATGGCTTCACACGGTTGATGAGGGGTGAGTATTTGGGGGTGAGGAACAAAGAAAGGTGGTCTGATTGTCCCAAGTGGGGGAGGGGGGTCACAGTATAGGCTTCAGCCATGTTTGTGTATACATGGTCTAAAGTTTTGTTTCCTCTGGTGTAACAGAAAATGTTTTGGTGAAATTTGGGGAGTACTGTCTTTAAGTTTTAGTGATTAAAATCCCCCGCAACAATAAATGCAGCCTCCAGGTGAGCAGTTTGTTGTTTGCTGATGGCCGCAAGAAGTTTGTTCATAGCAAGCTTGGCATCAGCATAGGGAGGAATGTAAGCAGCAGTTATTATGGTGGAGGTGAATTCTTGATAAAACGGTCTACACTTAAGCATGAGAAACTCTAGGTTAGCTGAGTTCGTGCACCAAGCTTTGTTAACATAAATGCACAATCCTCCACCTCTGGTCTTACCGGAGTCATCTGCCGTTCTGTCTGACCAGAATGTGTAAAGCTCAGCTAGAGCAATAGCACTGTCCGATACATCGCTGTTTAGCCATATTTCAATGAAGATCATGACATTACAGTTCCAAAGTTTCTTGCTGTGGTTGATGCGGAGTCGAATCTCGTCCATTTTGTTCACCAGCAACCGTACATTAGCGAGGAAAATGCTGGGTAAAGAGAGCCGGTGTGGTGTTAGCTTTAGCTTAGCTCTTGGTCCTCCGCTCTTCCCCCATCTTTGTTTACGGTCGCGTCGCAACCTACGAACACTTCCGCCTGGCCGGGTAGAGTGCGCAGCCTCTGATGTTCTGATGATCTCAGGGATGAGTTGAAGATTGCTGATAAAACTGTCGGGAATGTACAAACCGATATCCAAAAGCTCCTGTTGGGTGTACGATGTAAAGGCACTACTGTTCGGTACGAACAGACCCGAGATGAGCAAGTAAAATACTGCAAATTTGCAGAAACTGGAGAGACACTGAGCCTCGCGATGTGTACGCGCCACCATCTTGGTCTTTTTTTTTTATTTAATTTATTTTTTTTATTTAAGTAAGATCTCTGCTTTTGTGGTTTTCTAAGGTTGCGATTTGAGAGCTAGCAGTACTAGAACAATATTGGAGTTCTTAAACTCCATAACTTACCATAAATACCTAGGACTATGTTTTGAGTTGAATTTACAGTTTTAGCTATCTACACCTTTACCTTTACCTTTTAGATGCGGCTCATGTTTATAACAGTAATCTTAGGGGGGTTTAAATTAATGGAATCATCTGGTTTTAGCCAGGTTTCTGTCAAACAGAGCACCTCTAGGTTATGATCAGTGATAATGTAATTTACAAAAAGTGCTTTTGTAGAAAGGAACCTGATATTCAATAAGCCAAGCTTTATCATTTGTTTCTCTGTATTATTTATTTGTTTTATTTGTTGAACATATTTATTTGTCTATGAAACCTATGTTATTCTGCGTGCACATCCAGCCATTAATTGATGACAGTCTGCTATGTATCTCATCACCACAATATGCATTGAGGGGACCAGTGCATATTACAGTGTCTGACATCGTACTTGCAAGTTTACACACCTCTTTAACATTATTTTTAGGAATCTGCGATTGGCAAACATCATTAGTGCCGATGTGATAGAAAAAAAAACGTGAATTGAAACGCAAAAGGCAAGCTAACTGGCTAACAGAATGCTAACACACTGCACTTGTGGTTGTAGAATAATTGTGAACAATCAGCCAGAGCGAGAGAAAAAAGGAAAATGGTAGTAGACGTGGATAGAAATGTAATGGGAACTTGCAAGGCAAGCTAACCGGCTAACGGAATGCTAAGGTGCTGCACTCGCGGGTATAGAATAAAAGCGAACAATCAGATCAGTCAGATTAGTTTAATGGATAATATCAGAAATTTGGTGAGAATTAAGCTATATGTTATCAGTTTAAACAACAGTGATAGCAAGATAGAGATTACACATAACAGAAAATGTTCCAGGGAGCTGCAAACACAAACCACTCTGCAGCATGAAAAAAAAAGGAAATGGAAACAGCTGTCAACAGAAACGAAAGCAGCTCTTGCAGGTTAAGTGACACTTAATCTGCATTTTAAAATCTTTATTTGATTTAATCTGAGTATGGCAACATAATATTGCACTCTACAGTATGTTTATGAATACATCTCTGACAGAGACCCTTCCCCTATCAGCCAATTACTGTGTATAGTTAGTAAGCATGCTGACATCATCCATAGCAATGAGGTCAACCCCGCCCTTACTTTTAGCTGAAGACTTATTTCTATTCCTTAGTAAAAGTTTGTCTCAGCAGCTTTGTGAATAGGTTTTAAGAGAAAACTCTTAGCTAAGAACTTTTACTGATTTTTAGGCGAACCCTTATAGTAGTAAGATGAAATGTTTTGTGAATACGGGCCTAGGTGCAATCACCACCAACTGGACAAGGGTTGGAATTACAGTTAAATTGCAATAGATCACCCTCAGTGTAAGTGGAGAGCCTTCAGATTTTTCCGTCACTGATAAAAAAAAAATCTGTCAATGTTGGACAGTTACTAAAGTTAGTAGTATATTTAAAGTGAATTATCAAAATAAAATGACCAAATACTTTAAAAACCAATGAATGAATTTGCGGTTTAAAAAAAAAAACTGATGACACTAGTAAAGTCAAGCGTTCAGTAAAGAGTTCCATCAACACAACAGACTACATAAAAACAGAATGTAAAAAATGAGGAAATGGTAAGAAACAAATAAGAGCTATGTCAGTTTGACATGGTTCACACAGACATGATTCAAATATTACCGGAAACCTGGCATATAAATTCATTCATTGTGGAGAAATATGTGAGAAATTTGATGACAGATGACTGATTTCTCAGAAGTCTAATGGGCAGGTCATCATGGTGGTGGCACATAAAGAGTAGCTGGAGTAGCTTTAAAGTCAGCATTAAAGGCAACCTAAATGCACAAATGTTTGTCCTGACGTTCTGTATGTATAATAACAGAAAGTATGTGGTGTAGGATTTCAGCGCGAATCAGAAAATTCAGGAGATTCGATTAGAAGTAAAAAACACTTCTACAGCCTCAAACTCCACAAATTCCAGCAACTCCAGCACGACCAGACCCCTGTCGTAAAATTTGTCATTTGACACTCTAGTGTGCGCCAACTTGAAGCAACCAAGTAACTAGAAGTTTAAAAATAGGAACTTGCAACATTAACACAAAAGGACCCTTTTTGATTGTCAAATTTGGGGCAAGTAACCAAGAATTAATTGTCAAAGAGATGCACATCTTGAACATCACATGAGAATCATTAGAGATTTCTGTTGGTGGTCTCCCCCACTGAGAACACAGGACACTGAAATTCTTTCTATACCCTCTTGACCTTTTGTTCCTCACAGAACACATCCTTACATTCGCAGTATGGCACAGGAAATTGCCTGTTCACATATACACCTAAAATTATGATAAAAAAGGGACTCATGAGCAACTCATAATTTCTATGCACATTTCCTATCATTTATGTAACCCACACATTTGCCTATTATGTTTTAATCACTTATTGTGTATGTCCCTTTTGATAACTATTGAATAGTTTAATGGTTTATATTGGTGTTTGATATGCTTGAATTTGAAATTGCATTCTTGAAATGTTTCTATAATTCAATTCTTTGTAAAAATGTATTTTAGTCTTGTTATCGAAATCATGTTCAAATTAAACTTTGCCAAGAGCGGGAAAGTTGGGACCACGGGACTGATAAGATAACATTGTGATTTATGGTTTGGGAGGAGGAACCAGCAGTACCCCGACTTAGGACAATGTTTTAATTGGTCAAGACACCATTTGGGATGTGTCCAAAAGCTGACTTTAAATACTCAGGACACCATTCAACTCTCTTCTCTTACGCTCTTACTCCATACTCTCGCTCTCACTCTCTTACGGCTTCGTACCGCCGCGTCTCGACGCTGCCTGGCCTGCATGCCAGCTGCTCCTCTAAAGGAAACATGAGGAGATCATTACACTCCTGTCTTTTACTTTAATTCTTTTATTTCTTTCCGCTGAGAGTTTTGTGTTCTTGTTAAGTTTTGTGCAAGCTGCAACCGACCCAAACGTCTTCACCGACCTGAACTTTAACAGCGCACAACTCGCATCCTCAGCCAAGGCCCAAGACTTCATAAAGGACCACAGAACCAACCAATCAGCAACCTCGGGAAACCCCTTTCTGGAACGAGCGACAAAAGGAATTCCCTCAACACAAGGCAACGCAAGTACAACCTCCAGATTCGACTGAACTGGTGCATTTGATATAAAGTTTAATAACCTCTTTGAGAGACTCAATACGAGGGTTAATTAAGTGATTGATGGTTGTTCAGGTCTAAGCAATTACACATATTGCTATAAACTTGGGACTTCATATTTTCATTCCTCTAAACTCATTCTTTCCTCACTTTCTCTTTCTGCAACCTGTGTGAATGCGTGTGTTTATGTTAGATTAGTTTGTATGTGTTAGGTTTATCCAATAAAATCATATTTTTATTAGAAAAGATAAGTAGGGGAGAGCGGGGTAAGTTGTCACACTTTTCACACTGTCTAACTTTTACTGAGCACCATACACCACAATGTAATAAATGTCTTACCAAATGAAAGAAGGAAGTCTCAGGCCCATAATATGTATTCATCACATTTTCATATCTTATCTCATTACGGAGTTGTAGACTGTTGAATGGAGAGTGTGCACTTGTGACAATTTGCCCCATCGGCAGGTAAGTTGTCACACTATATTATCTAAAAATAAGAACACAACTACTTAATTGTGATTGATTTTAATTGTTAAATTCAAACCAAAACTGGGAATACTAACAATTTTGCCTAGAGAATTTGGCAAAAAAAACAATTATTTCAATCCAATACACATTTCAATCAAAAGATTAAGTGCCAAGACAACTTTACTTGGAACTTTAAACTCAAATGTTCTCTGGCTTGCACATAAATCCATGATAACTGAATGGAATGCTGCAAATAACTGGCTTAACATAATAAGTTTAACCTCTGAACAAAACAGAGGCCCTGTATCTAATTAATCAGACTCATCTTCAGTCACAATTCTGGTGCAAGCATCATGGGCCCATTTGTTGCATTTTACCCAGGTCTCTTTTGGACGACTGTTTGAAAATGGCTCCACACAGACAAAGCAGAAGCACTTTTCATCATCTGATGATGACTCTTGTATGATTTTTCTTCTTTTACCTGCCTTGTTCTTCGTAGGTCCAGATCCCCCCCCCCCCCTTGCTTCCCTTTCTTTTGAAATAGATTTTTGCTTGATTCAGCCTTATTCTTTTCTATTTCTAGTTGCTGCTTCACGGCGTGTCAGTAAGAATTGCTCATATGTGTCGTTTTCTTCCTTTCCACGTGACGACTTGCCCCAAAATCAATAAGACAACTTGCCCCAAACTGAGATGTATGCTAATGTTGGCTAAATGTCAGGGTTAGCTCAACATAGGACGCCAGCTAAAGTATCAAAAGACAGGTTACTGTCTCCTCTATTTTGTGCAAAATAATAATTTTTAACATCTATACCTAACAAAGTTGTACTGAAGAAAATCTAAAGTGATTTGTTTTTACTTTTTAGGTCAAAAAATATAAAAATTGTGCTCACCTCAGATTATAGCAGTCTTGACCACATATGAACAGGAGGTTGACAATAGAATTAGAAGTCACACAAAGTGGCCATTTCATTTTTTAGATAAAGCCTCTAGTATTGGAGATATGGACAGTGTGACAACTTACCCGTGTGACTACTTACCCCGCTCTCCCCTATCTTGTGTTTTGTGCTTACAAGTTAATGTCTTAAACTGCCGATTTTGCTACTGTGCTAATATATAGTGTTTTCACTATATTCTGGATAGTAATATCCATTGCAGAGTTTCTGTTACACGGCTCGTTTAATGAATCGCGGGTCGACTCTGAACAGCCGTAAAACAGCGATTCTGTTCAAATTCCCTATTGAATCATATTCGATTCCCTTTGAGTTAAATTAAATGTACTTAATCCCTTACAGTGGAAGTGATTAAATTTGATTAAGCAGCACAGAAAACCAGGACAATGTTTTAAAGATTTTTTACAGCACCCTGTTGAAAAAAGCAGCATATGCTGGTTAGGTACATTTTGAAGCATGGCTGCTGGTTTGAACTGGTTTAAACTGGTCACTAGCTGGTTTAAGCTGGCCATGTGCTGATCATGAGCTGGTCTTGAGCAGGAGCTAGTTGCTTAGGACCATCTTAGGACCATCTTAAGTCAACTCAAGTCACCTTTATTTATATAGCGCTTTTAACAATACAGATTGTGTCAAAGCAACTGCACAGTATTTAAACAGCACAATAGTGTGTAGGTAACGCATTATTGTAAATAATCAATTTTCAGTTCAAGGCAGTTCATCAATGAATTCAGTGATATCATCGTCAGTTCAATTCAGTAGTATACGATATCGCTGGAAAGTGTCCCCAACTAAGCAAGCCAGAGGCGATCTTAAACCAGCTCAAACCAGCAGCCATGCTTCAAAACACACATAACCAGCATATGCTGCTTTTTTCAACAGGAATGTGCTGTAAAAAATCTTTAAAACATTGTCTTGGTTTTCTGTGCTGCTTAATCAAACTTAGTCACACCCACATACCTTTTGTTATCACACATACAGAGACGTCAGAACAAACAATCATGCATTCAGGTTGTCTTTAGTGCTGACTTCAAAGGCTCCAGCTACTCTTTATGTGCAACCACCATGATGACCCACCCATTAGACTTCTGAGAAATCAGTCTTTCTACATGTAGTTATATATTGGGAAATGAGTTGGTGTACAAGTTGTACAAGTGTACAAGACAGTACTCTCTTAGACTGCAGCTGACAGACTGGGATGGCCTTCTCTCAGTATGAAAAGTGTTACCTTGGTAGTGAGAAACAAAACTTTTTTTTTAAGATTCAGCAAACTGATAAAGAATTCATATAAATTTGTACATGCTCAGTTGAACATTTAGTAACATTTGCTCATTCCCACTGAGAACAAATTCTTAATTCATAGCCACAATATTCCCCCTGCCCCTCTTATGCCATTATTTATTTATTCATTTATTTTTTATAAAGACTTCTTACTTCAGCATTATTTTTTCTTTTTTTTAAATCTAAGGCAGCAATTAAAACCTACATCTTAATCTTGGCATGTAGATTTTTTTTTAATAGTACATCTGCTAATATAGGCATCGGCCAGGTTAAATGTAATGATGGGCATGCCACTGACAACACAAGAACTAAATTACAAGGCCCGTACCCTGAGAGTTACTCTGAGAAGTTTATCCAAAAGTATTTCAAGCTCTTGCTTTTCCTGAGCCACCCAATACCTGATATAATGTACAGGTTGACTACTCCGGTAAAAACAAACATAATATTTCAGTTTGTTTATATTTGCGTGTGTGTGTGTGTGTGTGTGTGTGTGTGTGTGTGTGTGTGTGTCTGTGTGTCTGTGTATGGTTATGATTTTTCCTATCTGTTTGTTACTATGTTGTAGTTATGTTGTGATGACATTAGGGGTCTTACTTGGGAGCCGTAATCACCTCTGAGTTCAAGAGAAAAGGCCAATGAGAAATGGCAAGGTGATTTTGCATGTCAAGCCATTTCTCCGTACATACGGATATATAAGATTCCAGATTTTTTGCTTTGGAGCCGAGTGGTTGTGTATACTGCAATCCAAGAAGACACGTTCACAGATGGTCCACACCCGCACTTCAAAAACATGACCATGTCAACTTGATTGTGTCTCTCTTTTCTGAAGAAAGGTTGAGACCCCTCTGCCACTACCTGTCCTGGTTTCTCTGCTCTGAGCAGGAGATCACCACCTAGTGCTCTGGGAGATCTGAGGATCACAGTGAAAGCAAATCTGCCAGGCCAGTCCCCACAGTCCTCTAACGCAGCACTTGTACCATACTGCTCCAAGGTTCCCACTACTACTTTCCAGGACCAAGTGGTAAACCTGCATGTACTGCTGCTGGAGGAGGCAGATCCAGCCTTGGCATTGCTATGCACCGCACATGATCTGTGCATACACTTGGACCGCACCCGGAGCTTCAGAAACTCAGAGCAGCTCTTTGTCTGCTACTGAGAACAGCTTAAGGGCAAGGCTGTCTGCATGCAGAGGTTGGCTCAATGTATAATGGATGCCATGGCCCTGACATACTAATCAACCTTTGTAGCAGACATTTGCAGAGCTGCGGGCTGGGTTGTCAGGGATCTCCCCTGACAGTCCTGTCTGTTCTGTCTTTGTTCAATGTTTCCTTGTTTGTGTTATGTTTGAGCACATGGCTTTGTCTTTGTTTGTGTTTGACATGTGTTCCCCTGGCCCTGCCTCCTTGTTACCCATTACCACGCCCCCTTGTTTAGTCCTTGTTTGTTTGAGTCTTGTCACCTGTTCCTCATGTTCCCTACCTCCTTTATATTGTGCTTACTTTCCCTCTCCTGTTGCCAGTTCATTATCGTACGCTGGCAGTATTTCCATCCCTACTTCCACATAGGACCTACTTTAGAGACCAATTCCATATGTAGCACAGCCCCCTTAGCTCAGTCCATATCAGTATCTCGAAATATCACCTCTCTATGGGTAGGATGGGGTCTACCTAGTGGCCTTCTCCTTTAGACCTAGACACACTTCCCCAACGTTTTCATCTAGCTTAGCTAGCTTAGCTTCAGGAAGTTGAAATTCTTTCTGAAAAAAACAGCAGCATGGCCTTCTCCAGCAGTGATGTACTCTCCTTGGCATCCTCAGTACCAAGGTCAGTGAATTTGTGCTGGGGCTTAGGGAAGGTTATTTATGATGTTGGCATTTGTCTTGACAGGCCGCAGCTTTTTTGTGGCATTTGCAGTGCCATATTTTGTAACAGAGTTCAGTGGTTGTGGAACTTTCCATGGAACCCCTAATGTAGTCAAAACATACTTGTAGTGACCAACAGATAGGGAAAGCCTTGGTTATGTCATAACCCTTGTTCCCTGATATAGGGAACAGAGACATTATGTCCCCTTGCCACAACCCTGAACCACTCCCTGAATGCTGTGACACAGTCTTGACTCCTCAGCATAAACCTGAAAGAGTGTATACACGCTGGCACCTTATATACCTGTATGTACGGGGGAGTGGCCCAGCGTGCAAAATCTACTCGGTCACAACATAATGTTTCTGTTTTCTCCTTTAGGGAACGAGGGATACATACGTACCTGAGACGTTATTCAGTATGTTGCCCATGGTTTATTCTCAGTGTATGCTATACATGTTAAAAAATACAGTAAATATGGGTGGCGCGTGGTGCAAGATGACAGCTCAGCACTAGGCTCTGACAAAAAAACTCCTATTTTCTGTCATTTCTTCCATATTGAGGAAAGACTGTTTCTTTTTCTGTCAGCGTATCAGTTATACTTTAAGGATGGCAACTGGTAAAAAGTGGATGTCTCCTCAAAAACAAGCTTCGGGAGGAAAACACCTCAAAACATTCGAGGACGACATGGCCTCCATTGTTAGACATGCAATTGAAGCACAACAAAAAGCTATGCGCAAAATGGTTTCCAGCATGCTTACAGAGGCAATAAAGACGGCTCTAATTCCCTTTAATGACTATATTAGCAAGAATGGCGCTGTTCTCCGAACATTGAAAGAAGAAATGGAGTCTCTGAGTAAAAGTTTGGCGAATATCACAACGAATGTAGACAATCTTCAAGGCAGTCTTCGTAAAACAAAAAAAGATACGAATCTTTGCCTGTCTCAGATTGAACAGATGCAACGAAAATGCAGTGATTTAGAAGATCGGTCACGTCACAACAATGTCCGTCTGGTTAATCTACCAACGGGAATGGAAGGGGATGATCCCATCGGCTATCTGCAGAAAATGTTACCTAAATGGATCCCCGACCTTTCTTCGCGCCCGTGCCCGATCGAGATCGACAGAGCTCATGGAGTTTACCCTAACTCCAACTCAGCTAAACCTAGTTTGATGATATTTTGTCTTCTCCGCTATCCTGACAGGCAAGCCATTCTTCAAGGGGCACGTAAAGCAAAACCGACACTCCCTGGAGGAACGAGTCTGCAATTCTATGCTGACAACAGTTCTGAGACGGCGCAACGGAGGAAGGCATTTTCAGCCGTTAGAGCAAAGCTCCATCAGAAAGGCGCCGAAACTTTCCTGATCTATCCAGCACTACTAAGAGTCACCTACAAGGGCCAGAAGCATTCGTTTGAATCTCTGGAGGACGCAGAAAAATACATCAAGGGTTTGAATGGCGCGACGGTATCGACGACTCGCAGATCTTTAAACCTTCAGTTCCAGGTAACAATGGAAGAGGAGGACGTATAAAAAGACTTGCGAGGTTTTGCTAACAAATCCGTGATATACATGGACCAAAGTAGTTTTCAGCTCGCACCCGTGGCACTCACTAAAGCGAAGTGGTAAACTTTTATTTATTTGTTTTATTTATTTTTATTTATTTATTTATTTTTTATTGTGTGCAATTACATCCTATTTCCAACGTTCTTTAACAAATGTTTTTCTGTTCAGGATGTCAGTCAGATTGTTATATTAAGAAGTAACATTGAACTACTAAACTATATTTCTTTTATAAAGGTGTTTTGGTTCCTACTTTTTTAAACAAAATTCATTTAGGGAGTGGTCACATGTTAGACTACAATTTTGTATTTGATTTATATTGTTTTATAAATTTAACTTTCCTCAAGATATCACCTTTCTCAGGGGGTTGATAAGGTGATTAGTGCTTAGACATTGCCTCGCGATCGCCACAGAAATGAGGGATTTGGGAGAGGGAGGGGGCGCTCAGGCGCATTAAGCACCCAGGAATTTCAAGTTTTCTGTTTACATCTGTGAAAAGTCTAATGGATATCGTTTCAGTAAGCTATAACCTTTACGTGTTATCTTGCATGAGTTTCCGAATTACAGATTGTGGTTAGAGTAAATATTTTGTCACTGAATGTTAGGGGGTTAAACACTCCTACCAAACGTACAAAGGTTTTAGATCTTCTACATAGAAAAAAGATTGATGTAGCATTCTTCCAAGAAACCCACCTAACTGCATCGGATAACCAAAGACTACAAAACAGACATTATATTCTAGTGTCATCATACTGTAATGCTAAAAAGAAAGGGGTGATCATTTTATTCAAACGTAATTCTAACTTCATTGTAGAATATACAGGTTCAGAAAATGATGGCAGAATTGCATATTGTTGTACTTTAATAGGAGGAAAGAAGTTGGCATTTGTTAATATTTATGCCCCAAATTCATATGATGCCTCCTTTTTTCCAAACGTTTCAAAAACTCTCTTACGTCTTAGTGGCTATTCAATTATCATTGGAGCAGACATGAATGCGGTGCTTGACACAAGTTTGGATCGTTCCAATCCGTCAATCTCAGTAGCACAATCTCAGTCTTCTACAGCATTGAGACTGTTCACTATGGATTTAGATGTGTGTGATGCTTGGCGGCTACATAATCCTACTGCCAAAGAATATACCTTGTTTTCCCCAAATTACAAATCATTCTTGGGAATTGACTATATTCTACTTTCTTCATCATTACTTTCAGATCTAATCAATATTGAATTTTTACCACAAAGCATCTAAGATTATAATGCCGTATTTGCACACCTCCAGATCAACACTCTCTGTAAACCTTCCAGATGGAGGTTTAATACTTTTTTACTGCAAAATGAAGACTTTCTTTCTCAACTGAGAGCAGAATTGATTGAATTTATTAACTTAAACCAAAATTCAGTCTCTAATCAAGACATGTTCTGGGCTTCTATCAAAGGGTTTTTAAGAAATAATGCCATCTCCTTCTTTGCTAGACTTAAAAAGAACTATCTTGAACAATTATCTGCATCAGAGAGTTAGTGTGGGGAATTAGAGAAGGAATTGGGTAATACATTTTCTAAAGAAACACAACAAAAATTGAATGGTGAAAGGGCTGCTCTTAATGACTTGCTTAGACAGAGAACAGAATATTTAATGCATATTAAAAAACATAAATATTACATAGATGGAAGCAAACCGAGTCGACTCCTTGCTCTCACTTTGAAAAAACACGAGCAACGCTTCGACATTCAGGCAATCAAAAGCTCTAAAAGTGATCTCACCTCGCATCCCACGGGCATCAATAAAACATTCAAGGCATTATTTGAAAAAGTTGTATACTTCAGAAACGCAACCTAACGTAGATCAGTTAAATAGTTTTTTTGACCAATTGAATTTAACCAAACTGTCAAAAGGAGAAGCTGATAGTCTAGACTCTGAAATTACATTGGAAGAACTGCATAATGCAGTATTGGGTTCACATAAGGGAAAGTCGCCGGGAATTGACGGCATCCCAGTTGATTTATTTTTGGTGCTGTGGGTTCCCTTCCGGAGGGAACTCTACGCTGCGTCCTGGTGGACACTATGGGAACTGCCTTCAGCATGACCGGTTCTGAAACAAGCTATAGAACAACGACAGTGAACTTGACACTGGCCAGCGCCAGCCTGTGACGTCATCAACGGGCGCCTGCTAGTATAAAAGCAGGTGCCTGAGAGCACAACACCATCTTTTTGTCTTCAGAGTCCTCCGTTCTAGCGAGTGAGTACAGCGATGCCTAGAGGAAAACTGTTTAGGAAGTGTGCGGATCCGTGTCAGAGAAATCTGACACCTGATGACGCACACGACCTCTGTGTGATGTGTTTGGGTGAAGAGCACGCGCGCTCTGTTCTAGAAGGAACGGAGTGCGTTCATTGTGAGAGTTTCACTATGAAGAAACTCTGTTCTCGTTTGTCCCTTTTCTCGAGGGAATTGGGACATCCATCCGCCCCACGCGGCTCTGGTCCCGCGGCAGCCGAGGCTGCCTGGCGGCTGAGATCGTGGGGATCACAGGTGGAGCTGGCTGACGAGTTTGAGAGAGGGATTAATCTCTCGCGCCCGTCAGCCAGAGACGAGGACGCGCTGCTAGCGGAAGATGTGCTGTCTCTCACATCTTCCGATCCTGCAGCGAGTGCTCTTTTGGCTTCAAGCCAGGGCGAGCAGGAGGCTGAAATGGAGCAAGATGAGCTCTCTGAGTCCATGCAGCCTCCCTGCCCCGCATATGAAGAGTTGATGTCTGTTATGGACCGCGCGGCTACCCGTTTAGACCTTCAGTGGAAGCCCGCCGGGGAAGAGGCCGCCCTAGGTAGACTAGATGAGCGGTTTCTTCCCGGCCATAACAAGCCAACTCCCGTGAGCCTCCCATTCCTTCCTGATCTACATAAAGAGATCGAGAGGGCATGGGACAGGCCATATTCAGCCCGCATTCACAGGCATCAGCATGTGAACTATGCTGATGTCGAGGGAATGCTGGAGCGCGGATAAGCGTCGATGCCTCCCATTGAGCAGCCGTTTGCGAACTATCTCTCAGCGGGAGGGACATCGACCCTGAAGGCTCCGACCCTGCCATCCAAGCCGTTGAAAGAAATATCTCGGCTGAACGGCAGGGCATATGCGGCAGCGGGTCAGGCTGGTGCTGCTCTGCACATGGTGGCAGTGTTGCAGGTGTACCAGGCTGATCTGCTAAAAGATCTGGACCGAGGTCTGGGGCTTTCCCCGGAGGAGGTGGCTGAGCTGCGCCGCACCACAGACCTCTCTCTGAGGGCCACCAAGCAGACAGCGACCGCGGTGGGCAGGTCCATGTTGGCGATGGTGGCCACAGAGAGACATCTGTGGGTGAACCTGGCGGACATCGGGGAGAAAGAAAAACGCTTTCTCCTTGATGCGCCGGTTTCGCCATCTGAGTTGTTCGGCACATCCGTCGAGGTGGTGGTTGAGAGATTCAGAGAGGCGAAGGCGCGCTCGGCGGCTTTTAAGTCATGTATTCCTCGCCGGTCCACGCCCCCACCTGAACACCGGGGAAAACCAGGCCCGTCCTGGTCCAAGGGCCAGAGACGAGGCCAGGTTGCCAGTGTGGCCACTCGGGGCCCTCCCCCCGGGAGGAGTCGGTCCCAGAGGAGGCGTGATGCGCGGCATAGGAGAGGGGATCTAAGGGAGACGATCCAGCGCAGGCGTGGCGGCAGGCCTGGATCGGGTACCTAGAGTCTCCTCTCCGGTTCCCCTCACATCCGTTCGGCTACCTGCCCCTCCTTTTTCCCCCTCGCCAAAGACTCTGGGGCTGGGCCGATGATGAGATTGATACTCAATCTGATGGCCCTGTATGTGAACAGTGAAGACACTTTAATAAAATATACAAATGTGTATGTGTATGTTTTCTTTGTCTACCAGCTCCGCTTGGGTGACTGTTATTGCAGTTTTCGAGCTCCTCTTGAGCTCTACTGCCACCAAGTGCCGAGTGTAGCCAGGTCTCCCCTCGTTTTATAAAAGAAAACAGTGTGTAGAGACCTCCACTCGTAAGAAATCCCCTCCTGGGTTAAGCGTTGTCAGGTTTAAAACCTCCGCTAGAGTAAGCTTGGTATAGACATGATCCAACATACGTATACATATGGGAATATGTAATAAAAACCCTCTTGAGCGTTGTAAAGCTGCTTCAAGCGAAAAAAAATCGCTCTGCTGAAGCCTCCGCTCGCTTAAACCCTGCTAAGAGTAATACTTTTTTTGCATGAGTGTAGTCAGGTCCCTTCCCTGTGGATATTCATATACACACATGTGAGACCTCCACTCCTAGGAGTTTATGTGTTAGGGTGAACAGAGCATCGTCAGGCTCCCTCTCTGAGAGAGATGTTTTACTGAAGCCTCCGCTCTCTTTAAAAAGCCCCGCTTTTAAGTAGAAATCTTACATATTTGGCTGTTAGGCCCCATTCTGGGCCTCGCAAAATTTTCTTCTGGTATTGTGCTAAAGCCCTCTGCCAGAATTGAGTGTAGCAGGCTTTTTTCCCTAAAAAGGATGTTTTAAAAAAAAAAAAAAAAAAAAAAAAAGCCTCCTCTCTGTGAAGTCCTACTGACGTGTGGACTCGTATAAAGATAATACTTCTTAGCGTTGAATGTAGCCAGGTCATTCTTTTAGACCTCCATTCATGAGTGCTTTTATTGGTTTGAGTGTCGCCAGGCTCCCTCTGTTTGAGGTATTTCTGTTTAAGCCTCCACTCTCCAGAAATACAGGCCGAAACACAATAATGCAGCTCTACTTTTTAGTATATGAGCCCTTTTCGTGAATCTGTCACTTCAAGCGTTGAGTGTAGTTAGGCCTCCCTTCCTCGAGAGGGTGTTCATACCAAGGCCTCCACTCGGTAGAGCTTCCTCAGCTGAGCGTCGTCAGGCTTTGTTGCGCTCGAGAGAGTCTGTAACCGTTAAAGCCTCCCCTCGCTGAAAGCTCCGCTTCCGGGCTTGCTATCGCCCGGAATAATATTGGTGTCTTCCTCGCTACGCTTAGAGCACCTCCTCAAATCCACGTTAGTGGTGATTACTCACGCGAGTCGTTTTGAGCATTCCTTAAAATCCACTTGAGTGGTAAGTGCACTACTTAGGCACTTCATTAAATCCATACTTATGGTAAAGTTCCCTCCCGTAAAGGCAGGGTCCTTTTCTGAAATCCTATACGGTGTGGACCACGCAGGGGAATCCTCCGTGCCCATCTTCGAGTTGGTTCCAAAACCCTTACGTTTTTTCAACTCCACTGATAAGCACAGTGTAATAGGTCTCCTCTCTGTCACAGCCACAGTACTGAAACCTTCACTCTCACAGTTATAGCAGCTGGCAGGCCCATGGGTGCCTCGCTGACTAGTTTTTTTTTGAGGGAGTGCTGTCTTCCACTCACCAAAAAAATAGTGTTGCAGGCTTCTCTCTCTAGAGATGCTGTCTCGGAGCCTCCACTACACAGAGCTATGAGATAAATGCTATTTTGCATTGTTAGCTCTACTGTGAGTATTTGCCATTTCTTTGAGCGTCGAGTGTAGTCAGGCCTCCCCTCGCTTAGAACGTTCACTTTGAGGCCTCCACTCTGAAGAGTTTCCCTAAGGGGAGCGTCGTAGGCCTCCTCTCGCTTTAGAGAGTCTTTCTGCTGAAGCCTCCCCTCTCCAGAAGCTCCGCTTTCAGGCTTTGCTATCGCCTAGAAACTGCAATCTGGTGATCCTCTCGCTATGCCCTGGGCACCTATTCAAAACCACATCTGTGGTGTTTACTCACGCAAGTCCTTGAGCACTCCTTAAAATCCACATGAGTGGTAAATGCGTTTATGCATTTTTCTCAAATCCACATTGGTGGTAAAGGTCTCCCCCAACTGGCGGGTCCTTTTCTAAATCCTCTACGGTGTGGGCCACGCAAGTAAACCTCCGTTCCCATCTTCTGAGTTGGTTTTTTACGAAAACCTTTTTTAGTTTTTCCAACTCCAATCCAGATAGCACTGCTAGCAGGATTGAGTGTTGACGCCTCCTCTGGCCTCCACTCTCCAGAAGAGCTCCACGTAGGTAATTCTGTCGCACAGGCTATTCAGCCTCGCGGATTACCTTCAGAGTTGGAGTGTAGATAGGTCATGAGACCTCCACTCTCAGAGTTCTTCTTTTCTAAGCACGGAAGTGTGTCAGGCTTCCTCTCTTGAAAGCCTCCACTCTCCAGACTCCAACTCAGGTAGTACTGTCGCATAGGCTATTCAGCCTCGCTGATCACCTGTAGTGTTGAAGTGTAGTTAGGTCATGGGACCTCCACTCTTAGAGTCTTTTTCTGCCCACAGAATATTGCCACCAGACTCCACTCAGGTACTGTCGCATAGGCTATTCAGCCTCGCTGATTACCATCAGTGTTGAAGTGTAGTTAGGTCATCAGACCTCCACTCTTAGAGTCTTTCTTCTATGAAGTGTTGTCAGGCTTCTTCTCCGAAGCCTCCACTCTCTAGACTCCACTCAGGTACTGTCGCATAGGCTATTCAGCCTCGCTGATTACCGTTAGTGTTGAAGTGTAGTTAGGTCATGACACCTCCACTCTTAGAGTCCTTTGTTGCCTCCAGAGATTTCACTTGAAGTAGGTAGTCCGACTGCACAGGCTATTCAGCCTCGCGGACTACCTCTAGTATTGGGTGTAGATAGGTCACAGCTTCTTATTACCAAAGCCGCCACTCCGCAGAAACTCCACTCAGGTAGTTCTGCTGCACAGGCTATTCAGCCTCACTGACTACCCTCAGTGTTGAAGTGTAGATGGGTCACGAGACCCCCACTCTTAGAGTTTTCCTTTGCAAGACACAGAGTGCTTTTTGGCTTCCTTTGAAGCAGTCACTCCTCAGAAACTCCATGTAGGTAGTTCTGCTGCACAGGCTACTCAGCCTCACTGACTACCTCCAGGTTTTGAGTGTAGAGGTGTCACGGCACCTCCATTCTTAGAGTTGCTCTCTGGAAGGCACAGAGTGTTGCCAGGCTTCCTTTCATTGAAGCCTCCACTCCTCAGAAAATCTCCACTTAGACAGGTCTGCCGCACAGGCTATTCAGCCTCACAGACCATCGTCAGTGTCAAGTGTAGTTAGGTCATGAGACCTCCACTCTGAAGATTCCCTCTAAGCAGAATCTCCACTAGGGTAGTTCTGTTGCACAGGCTATTCAGCCTCACTGAATACCCCCAGTGTCGAGTATAGCACCTATACCTGTTAGCACTGAATGTTGTCAGGTCCCTAGAGCAGACATTCGCTCTGTTGAGACCTCCATTCCCTAAACTCCGCCCATTATGACAAGGGCGTTTATGAGCTTCATCACTTAGGGAGCTAAGTGTAGTAGGCTCCCTCTAGGCCTCCACGCTTGAGAGTTACGTGCGCAGGTAGCCGAGCTAGCCATGACAGGTCAGGCTGGGCCCCAGCGACTCTCGCTGAAGCAGGGGTGATGTTCCTTCTTGACTCCTCATTCAGTCAGTTTGATCACTTATCCCTCGGCATGGCAGCGTTGGTATAAACGTTCCCATAGTGTCCACCAGGACGCAGCGTAGAGTTCCCTCCGGAAGGGAACGTCTAGGTTACGTATGTAACCCCTGTTCCCTGAGGACAGGGAACGAGACGCTGCATCTCGGGGCCATGCCTCGGGCCCTGCACATACCTCCGTCCGACAAAAAGATGGTGTTGTGCTCTCAGGCACCTGCTTTTATACTAGCAGGCGCCCGTTGATGACGTCACAGGCTGGCGCTGGCCAGTGTCAAGTTCACTGTCGTTGTTCTATAGCTTGTTTCAGAACCGGTCATGCTGAAGGCAGTTCCCATAGTGTCCACCAGGACGCAGCGTCTCGTTCCCTGTCCTCAGGGAACAGGGGTTACATACGTAACCTAGACGATCTATTAGGTCACATTTTGCTACGCACTATTAATGACGCCATATCCAAGTGCCACTTTCATAAAGATCTTAATACGGCTTTAATTACAGTTTTACCTAAACCTGATAAAGATCATTCAGATTGCTCTAATTATAGGCATATTTCCTTGATTAATGAAGATGTTAAAATATATGCTAGAGTTATTGCCAGACGTTTACAATCGGTGATTCATAAATTAATTGATCCAGATCAATCAGGATTTATTACGGGCCGGTTGGCTGCAGATAATGTACGTAGAGTGTTACATGTTATTGCTGAATCAGGGAAATTGAAAACACCTAGTGGCCTCCTATTTATTGACGCTGAAAAAGCCTTTGATCGGCTGGAATGGGGTTATCATATGTGGTATACATTGAAAAAGTTTAATTTTGGTGATCAGTTCATTAGAATGATACAAACCCTAAACACCAATCCCATGGCCAGAGTATCTACCAATGGGCTTATCGCAGATATCTTCAATATTTGTAGAGGCACGAGGCAGGGATGCCCACTTTCCCCTCTTATGTTTAATCTATCAATAGAACCCTTGGCACAGATCATTAGACAGTGTAAACATATCACTCCAATTCAGTTAGGCTCATCAGTCCATTCTGTTTCTCTATATGCAGATAATACTTTATTGTTTCTATCTGACCTGCAGCTTTCACTCCCTAATGCTTTTAAAGTTCTAGATGAATTTGGATGAATGCCTCTCAATTCAGGAGGTTCCAATGTCCCTAATAATAATAATAATATTCAGATATCAACACAAGTTAAATACTTAGGGATCGAATTGAGACCTACCTTATCCCTCATTTCAAATGTCAATTATATGTCGATTTATAGAAATGTTGAAGCTGATATTCAAAGATGGATGTGTCTACCTTCATCACCACCTGCCCGAAAGTCTTCAATAAAAATGAATATTTTGCCTCGCATTAACTTTATTAGCTCCATGCTTCCTCTTTCCCCACCAGCAAATTATTGGAAAAAATTTGATCCTTTACTCTTAAAATATGTATGGAATGGAAAGCATCCACGCATTAGGTGGTCATTTCATTAATTGTTTGATACTTTTTCTTGTTTGATGTAATTTACATGCTCTTTGAAAATAAATTAAAACACTGAATTACAAAAAAAAAAAAAAATACAGTAAATACAGTAACTTAGAAGCCACTGATGTGTGTATATTCATTCCCTTTAATAATCTTAACTTGTGTCCTGTACTGAAAATATATTTAAATTTAAAAATATAGCAAACCAAAAACGTCTCGGGTTATGTATGTAACCCTGGTTCCCTGAGGGAACGAGACACTGCGTCATCAACACTTTGGGGAATGCCATTGGCGAACCCGCCTCTGAATCAGTCTGTAGCCAATAGAACGACGGGAGTGACGTCACCGGCGCGGTGACGTCAGCGGCCAGGAAGTATATAAGCACGTGCGTTTCAAACCGGCTTCAGCTTCCAGGAATGAAGCGATGCGCGGCAGAAATGCGGGAATTATGGTCAGAGACGCAGTGTCTCGTTCCCTCAGGGAACCAGGGTTACATACGTAACCCGAGACGTTCCCTTCCGGGAACTCAACACTGCGTCATCAACGCTTTGGGGAACGATATACCAACTACCCATAATTCCAAGTTCCTGCCCAGTGGTGTTTGTCTGGGAAAGGAAAAGGAAAGCGTTGCTTCTGGTGGATCAGGCCAGGAAGAGCTCTCTGCCTGGGGTTACCAGGACGAGAGAGAATATCCCTCTGTCTGGGGGACCAGCCCAGAGCGAGAGGGCAGTGCCAGAAGATACTTACCTGTGGGGCACTGATGGTTCTCCGCCTGGGAAACTGCCAGGACGCGAGAAGTATTACACCTCTGTCCGGAATATTGCCAGAGCAAGAGGGAGATGGTATATACCTCGGCCCTCGGGCTCACGAGAAAGGAAGAGCTCCGCCTGGGAAACTGCCAGGACGCGAGCGGAATCACATCTCTGCCTGGGACGCACCCAGCGAAGAGGAAGAATGTTGTGTACCTCGGCCCTCAGGCACACAAGGAAATAGTCCAAACTCCGTCTGGGGAACAGCCAGCACGAGAGGGACTGGATTGGCTCCGCCTGGAAAACTGCCAGGACGCGAGTGGGATTACATCTCTGCCTGGGAAACTCCCAGCGAAGAGGGATCTGATCCGCCTCGGCCCTCTGGAACATGAGGAAAAGAGTCCACCTCTGTCTGGGGACCAGTCAGACGTAGAGGGACAAGAGGTGTCTGGGGGTACCAGAACACCAGGTTGCTTCGCCTGGGAAACTGCCAGGACGAAAGCGGGATTACATCTCTGCCTGGGACGTACCCAGCGAAGAGGGATAAACCTCGGCCCTCGGGCTTACGAGATTTTGGTCATACGCCCCAGTCTGGTCACCAGCCAGAGAGGGGGTTCTCCTCGGCCCTCGAGCGCACGAGGAGAAAGGTGGTCCTTTGTCGGGGCGTACCCGGATCAAGAGGGACTCAAGTAGTGCCTGGAAACTTCTGGCCAGGACACTGGGAAGGCTCCGCCTGGAAACTGCCAGGACGCGAGTGGAATTACATCTCTGCCTGGGACGCGCCCAGCGAAGAGGGATATGTAAAGCACCTCGGCCCTCTGGCTCACAAGGTGGAGGCCTCTGTCTGGTGACCAGCCAGACCGAGAGGAAGGAGTCGTCCTCGGCCCTTGGGCACACGAGGAGACAATAGTCCTTTGTCGGGGCGCACCCGGACAAGAGGGACACAAATAGTGCCTGGAAGCTCTGGCCAGGACACTAAAATGGGCTCCGCCTGGAAAACTGCCAGGACGCGGGCAAAATTACATTGCGAAATTACATCACTTCTACCTCGGCCCTCAGGCTCACGAGGTATATCTTCTGTCAGCTTAGGACAGAGGAGCCTGGAGTGGCTCGTAGGTCTAGCTCGTAGAACCTAACGAAGGTCAAAGGTGTAGACCAACCCGCCGCACTGCAGATGTCCTGAATAGGGACACCTGCCATCAGAGCTTTCGAGGCTGCCATGCCTCGGGTAGAGTGAGCCTTGACGCCCATCAGTGATGGGAGGCCAGAGGACTCATAGGCAGTAGTTATGGCATCTACGATCCATCTACTGATAGTCGGTTTCGTTGCAGGGAGCCCCCTCTTAGGGGGACCGTAGCAGACCAACAGTTGCTCTGACTTCCGCCACAGGGCAGCTCTGTGGACGTGTGTGTCCAGTGCTCGCACTGGACACATACAGTTATACTTCCGATGGTCGCTCTCCACGAATGGAGGAGGGTAAAAGGCCTGCAGGGTGACTGGCTGTGGTACTGCTGTCGGTACCTTCGGGACGTACCCGGGCCTAGGGTAGAGGAATGCTTTGGCCAACCCAGGCGCAAAGTCAATATATGAAGGGGCCACTGAAAGGGCCTGAAGGTCTCCTACTCTCCTCAGAGAAGTAAGAGCCAACAGCAGCGCCATCTTAATGGTAAGGAAGCGATCTGAAATCTCCTCTAAGGGCTCGAAAGGAGGCCTACAGAGGGCTTCAAGTACCACAGCGAGATCCCACGTGGGGATTTTAGGGTTCACCCAAGGCCTCAACCTGAGTGCACCACGAAGGAACCGTATGACCAGGGGGTTCTTACCCAGTGACAGGCCACCAAGAGGGGCGTGGAAGGCCGATAAAGCCGCCACGTACACCCTCAGGGTGGAGTGGGCTAACCCGGTGGAGAAGCGAGACTGCAGGAACTCCAGCACTGTACCAACCGGGCAGTGAACTGGGTCAGCGTGTCGCTCTCTACACCATGAAGTGAAAAGTTTCCACTTTAGGCCATAAAGTTTCCTTGTAGAGCGAGCTCTAGAGTGAAGGATGGTCTCAGCAACCTCGGTTGAGAGACCCTCACTTATGAGATGCGCCCCCTCAGGGGCCACACCCATAGTTTCCACTTCTCTGGGTGGGGGTGGCAGATTGCGCCCCCAGCCTGAGATAGGAGATCCCTCCTGATCGGAATCTCCCACGGAGAGCTGTCTAGGAGGGCTATGATGTCCGAGAACCATACTCGGGTCGGCCAGTATGGGGCTACTAACAGTAGACTGACTCCGTACCGGCGTACTCTTTCTAGAACTCCCGGGAGCAGAGCGAACGGGGGAAAGGCGTACAGACGGAGCCTCGGCCACGTCTGTACCATGGCGTCCAGCCCAAGTGGAGCTGGAGGCACTAGAGAGTACCAGAGGGGACACTGCGATGTCTCTTAAGTCGCAAAGAGGTCCACCTGAGCCTGGCCAAACACTCTCCATATCTGCTTCACCACCTGTGGGTGAAGCATCCATTCCCCGGGCCTTGCTTGCCCCTGCCTCGACAGGACGTCTGCCCCCACGTTGAGATACCCAGGAATGTGAACTGCACTCAGTGAGAGGAGTTTCCCCTGGGACCACAGGAGGATATGGGACGCCAGCTTGAATAAGGGGCGTGACCGCACACCTCCCTGGTGGTTGATATAATAAACCACTGCTGTGTTGTCGGTGCGGACCAACACATGGCGGTTTCTCAGGTCTGGGAGGAAATGCCTCAGAGCCTTGAAAACCGCCAGCATCTCCAGGCAATTTATGTGCCACGAGAGGTGCTGACTGGTCCACAGGCCGGAGGCCGAGCGGCCACTCATGACCGCTCCCCACCCGGAGAGGGAGGCATCTGTCGCTAGCGTGACGCGGCGACACGGAGCTCCCAGAACCGGGCCCTGAGACAGAAACCAAGGTTTCTTCCACATGTTCAAGGCACGAAGGCATCGCCGCGTGACCTTGATATTGCGGAAAGGATTTCCTTTCGGGGAAAAACCCTTGGTCTTGAGCCACCACTGTAGTGGCCTCATGTTCATTTTATTGGTCTGAATGAATCTACTCCACCAAACTACTGTTATAAGCATGAGCCTCGTCAGATCGGTCGTGGCGGTGGTGTTGCAACAATTTATAGTGATATTTTCAATGTTACTCAGAAAACAGGGTACAGGTTTAATTCATTTGAAGTACTCCTACTTAATGTTACTCTGTCAGATATGCAAAATAAATCTCTCCTATCACTTGCTCTGGCTACTGTGTATAGACCTCCAGGGACGTATACAGATTTCCTAAAAGAATTTGCAGATTTCCTTTCTGACCTATTGGTTAATTTTGATAAAGCATTAATTGTTGGAGATTTTAACATTCATGTTGATAATACAAATGATGCGTTAGGACTTGCGTTTTCTGACCTGTTAAACTCTTTTGGAGTCAAACAAAACGTCACTGGGCCCACTCATCGTTTTAATCATACACTAGATCTAATTATATCGCACGGACTTGATCTTACTGATATAGATATCGTACCTCAAAGCGATGATGTTACCGATCATTTCCTCGTATCGTGCATGCTGCGTATCACTGATGTTAACTACATAGCTCCGTGCTATCGTCTGGGCAGAACTATTGTTCCTGCTACCAAAGATAGATTCGCAAATAACCTGCCTGATTTATCTCAACTGCTCTGTGCACCCATAAATAAACATGAACTAGACAAAATGACTAGTAACATAGGCACTATCTTCTCTAATACATTAGAAGCTGTTGCCCCAATCAAGCTAAAAAAGGTTAGAGAAAAACGTACTGCGCCATGGTACAACAGTAATACCCATTCTCTAAAAAAAGAAACTCGTAATCTTGAGCGTAAATGGAGAAAAACTAACTTAGAAGTTTTTAAAATTGCATGGAAAAACAGTATGTCCAGCTATAGACGGGCTTTAAAAGCTGCTAGAGCCGAGTACATCCACCAACTCATAGAAAAAAACCAAAACAACCCAAGGTTTTTATTTAGCACAGTGGCTAGATTAACAAATAACCAAACACCTCCTGACCTGAATATTCCTGCACAGTTTAATAGTAATGTCTTTATGAATTTCTTTACTGATAAAATAGACAACATTAGAAATACAATAACAAATATAAATACTACAGCAACTGATACTTCAACATTAGTCATTACACCGGAAGAAAAACTGCAGTGCTTTACAACTATAGAACAGAAAGAATTAAATAAACTTATCACCACATCTAAACCAACAACATGCCTATTAGATCCTGTACCCACTAAATTACTAAAAGAGTTGTTACCTGTAGCAGAAGTACCGCTTCTTAATATTGTTAACTCATCGTTATCTTTAGGTCATGTCCCAAAACCATTCAAACTAGCAGTTATTAAACCTCTTATTAAGAAACCACAGCTAGACCCTAGTGAACTGCCAAATTACAGACCCATTTCTAATCTTCCATTTATGTCTAAAATTCTAGAAAAAGTTGTGTCTGCTCAATTGTGCTCCTTCTTGCAAAATAATAATATCTTTGAAGAATTTCAGTCAGGCTTCAGGCCCCATCATAGCACAGAAACTGCACTTGTAAAAATCACAAACGACTTGCTACTTGCGGCAGATAAAGGCTGTGTCTCATTGCTAGTTTTACTTGATCTTAGTGCTGCGTTCGACACTATAGATCATGAAATACTCATAGATCGATTACAAAACTATACAGGTATTCAAGGGCAGGCATTAAGATGGTTCAGATCATACCTGTCCGATCGCTATCACTTTGTGTATTTAAATGGGGAGTCATCGCAGCTAACACCAGTAAAGTATGGAGTGCCACAAGGATCTGTCCTAGGTCCTCTACTATTTTCAATTTACATGTTACCCCTTGGTAATATTATTAGGAAATATGGGATTAGTTTCCATTGTTATGCTGATGACACTCAACTATATATTTCAACAAGACCAGATGAAACTTCTAACTTAGCAAAGTTAACAGAGTGTGTTAAAAATGTGAAAGACTGGATGACCAATAATTTTCTACTGTTAAATTCAGATAAGACTGAGATATTACTTATTGGACCAAAAAAGAGTACACAGAATCTCTTAAACTACAACTTGCAACTAGACGGATGTACTGTTGTTTCCTCTACAGTCAAAAATCTGGGTGTTATATTAGACAGCAACCTGTCTTTTGAAAATCATATTTCCTATGTTACTAAAACAGCATTCTTCCATCTTAGAAACATTGCTAAGCTACGGAACATGTTACCTGTTTCTGATGCAGAAAAGTTAGTTCATGCATTTATGACGTCTAGACTGGACTATTGTAATGCACTACTAGGTGGTTGTCCTGCTTCTTCAATAAATAAGCTACAGGTAGTCCAAAATGCAGCTGCTAGAGTCCTTACCAGATCAAGAAAATATGATCATATTACCCCAGTTTTACAGTCTCTACACTGGCTACCTATTAGGTTCCGTATCACTTACAAAATAATACTTCTTACCTATAAGGCCCTTAATGGTTTAGCTCCTGCATACCTAACTAGTCTCCTACTACGCTACAATCCCTCACGCTCCCTAAGGTCGCAAAACTCTGGACTTTTAGTAGTACCTAGGATAGCAAAGTCCACTAAAGGAGGGAGAGCCTTTTCTCATTTGGCTCCCAAACTCTGGAATAGCCTTCCTGATAACGTTCGGGGTTCAGACACACTCTGTATGTTTAAATCTAGATTAAAGACTCATCTCTTTAGCCAAGCATTCACATAATGTATCTCATAACGTTGTACTTCAGCTACATCTGATCAAATGCACATTAATGTTCTTCAGCTTGGGCTAAACACATCATTTTTGTTTGGTTGGAAGTTGGAACAGCAGCTACGCTAATTATTTCTCTATTTGTTTCTCTGTTTCTGCCACGGGATTTCCATCCCGTGGTAACTAGGATTTACACAAGATTCAGTCTGGATTCAGAAGAAGAGATGATGCCGACCCCTCAGAGGACCGCAGATGATGCCAGCCTTGAAACAACATACAGCACTACATAATTTTCTTACAAGTTTGATCACAGCACATAATCATTGCAATTAGTGTTCATCATCTGTTCGATTACACAGTTACTGATTTTAACATTTATATCATATGTACATCGACTTGACATACAGTATTCACCACTAAATACTAAAATTACTAAATATATTGTAGTAGCCTAAACTTTTGTACAGCGCTTTGCAACGATTCGTATTGTGAAAAGCGCTATACAAATAAACTTGAATTGAATTGAATTGAATGTGCAGCAGGCCAAAAGGTATCACGTTGGCTGCTGCTGCCATAAGACCTAACAGTACTTGAAACTGTTTGACAGTGAGTGACAGGCCTAGCTTGACCGCATTTACTGCAGTAAGGATCGACTCGATCTGAGCAGGAGACAACCGTGCCTGCATCGTGGTCGAATCCCATATGACACCTAGATAAGTGGTTCTCTGTAATGGAGACAGCACACTTTTCTTGGTGTTGAGTCTCAACCCCAAAGCTTTCATGTGAACGAGAACAACATCTCGATGTTGAACCGCTAACTGTTCTGAGCTGGCTAAAATCAGCCAGTCGTCTATGTAGTTGAGTATACGGATGCCCTGGAGTCGCAGAGGAGCCAGAGCAGCATCCATACACTTTGTAAAAGTTTGGGGTGAGAGTGCTAGGCCGAAAGGAAGAACTCTGTATTGGTAAGCTTTGCCCCTGAAAGCAAACCTGAGAAACTTCCTGTGCTGAGGAAGGATGGAGACGTGAAAGTACGCATCTTTGAGATCTATCGTGACAAACCAGTCCTCGGACCTGATTTGAGACACGACCTGCTTGACAGTTAACATACTGAATTTCAGTTTTCTGACTGAGCGGTTCAGTTGTCTGAGATCTAAGATGGGCCGCAGCCCTCCATCCTTCTTGGGAACAATGAAGTACCGGCTGTAGAACCCGGATTCTCTGTGCTGAGGAGGGACCACCTCGATGGCCTCCTTCCTCAGAAGAGAATCTACTTCTTGTTCCATTACCAGAACCTGCTCGGGGCCTACCACAGTAGGAAACACCCCGTTGAAAGGCCGAACTGGATTTGATACCCTCTTTCTACAGTACGCAGGACCCATGGAGACACATTCGGCAGTAGTTTCCACGCTGCCAGAAAGTGTACTAAGGGAACCAGCCTCTCGAGGCTGGTTTCTGGTAAACTTTGAGGAATTAATTCGGTGGCCTGTAACAGCTGACTGGCAGGCGACACCTGAATTAACTGCTCTGAGGACCCCCGTGGGGGTGACAAACTTACTGGGTCCGCTACGTTGCCGGGCGGGACCACCAGCAGAGGTTTGCGGGAGACTGTCACGCCCTGAAGCACTGGCAGGGTTAGCTGACTGGTCTCCTGAGGGCCCCGAGGAGAAACGGGCACCATAAAATGTGGTGAACCCCGTTTTTCCCCGAGAGGGGCTGCCCTCAAGGGCCCTGAGCCACAGCAGTCAGGGCCGTTTAGCCGAGGACCTCTTTGACTGAAGCACGACCCTCAGGTCGGGCCTAGCCTTAGAAGCCCCCGACTTGGAGCGCTGCTTACCCCGCCCCCTTGATCTGTCAGGAGGGGTGCGGGTAGCAACGCTCACTTTTTGCGCCTTGCGGCGTGAGGAGCTGGTACGCGGCTGGGGCTGCTCCCGTCCAGCAGCCCCAGAGGAAAAGACACGGCAAGGGAGGTATTGCTGAAAAGCTGCCGCTTGTCTGCGGGCCTCCTGGTACCTGCTGACGACCGCATCAACTGAGTCGCCAAACAGACCAGGAGGCTGAATTGGGGCGTCCAGCAGGAGGGCCCTGTCCTTCTCTTTCATGTCGGACAGGGACAACCACAAGTGCCTCTCCGCGACCACAAGGGCTGCCATAGACCGCCCAATGGCACGGGCGGTCTCCTTAGTGGCGCGGAGAGCAAGATCTGCTGTACGCCTCATTTCAGATTCATTCACCTCCCTGCCTTCGTCTAAGTCCTTTAGCAGGTCAGCTTGGTATGCTTGCAACACTGACATAGTGTGCAGACATGACCCAGCCTGACCTGCTGCCGCGTACCCCTTGCCCAACAAGCTAGAAGTTAGTTTAAGTGGCTTGGTGGGCAGGGTCGGAGCCTTCAGAGATGATGCCGCTGCAGGAGACAGATAGCTCGCAAGCGTCTGTTCAACTGCCGGCATCATCTTGTACCCATGCTCCTCGACCCCTCCCACGTTACCGTAGTAACCGGAGGAGGGGGTGAAAACACGGGCCGAGAATGTTTTTTCCCATGATCTCGGCAGCTCACTGTGGAGATCAGGAAAAAATGGAAGGCTCCGCCCTGGAGGTGGCTTGCGTGTCCGCAGAAAGCGCTCATCTAATTTGCTTTCTCACGGCTCATGTGGTTGCTCGGCGGGCCAGCTGATGTTAAGTGATGTTAAGGGATTTCACACGCGGTTGTGCTTGGAGATCGACACTCTCTACATCAACCTCCTCGGAGGAAGATAAGAGGAGTGCCGATGCCTCCTCCCGGGGGGAAGAAACCGCAGTGCGGGCTTCCGCATCCAAGAGGAGGTCAACCAATCCGCTAGGTGAGGAGGGAGATAGGGGATCACCCGTCTCCATTCCCTCTAGCAGATCGAGCTGCGAACCCCACGAGTGCAGCTGCCGCTCCGCCTCGGCGGAAGCGGGGCCAGACCCGCGAGGAACGCTGGTGAAGGCTCCCTCCTCGAAGAGAGCCCTCCGGGAACGAAGCACCCGCAGTGGAAGATGCTCACACTGCGGACAGCCAGCCCCCTCAAGGGCTGACTGAGCATGCTCCGCTCCCAAGCAGAACACACACATCCTGTGTGTGTCCCCACCAACGATGAATCGCTGGCAGGGAGGAACACACATTCTGTGTGACTGCTGAACCGCCTTTACAAAGTCAAACTTTCTACCCCTTTTGACTGACATTGCTCAAATAAAAGCTGTGCAAACTGGCACAAAAAACAGCAATGAGAGACCAGACCAACAGACCAACATAGAGCGCTTCGCTGAATGACAAAAGCTGAAGCCGGTTTGAAACGCACGTGCTTATATACTTCCTGGTCGCTGACGTCATCGTTCTATTGGCTACAGACTGATTCAGAGGCGGGTTCGCCAGTGGCATTCCCCAAAGCGTTGATGACGTAGTGTTGAGTTCCCGGAAGGGAACTTATAAAAACAAGATGACAGAAAGGTTAGCGTCTTGATCAGGGGTTATCTGACAGGCCAGTCCCCACAGTCCTCTAACGCAGCACTTGTACCATACTGCTTCAAGGTTCCCACTACTACTTTCCTCTGGAGGAGGCAGATCCAGCCTTGGCATTGCTGTGCACCCCACACGGTCTGATCATACACTTGGACCGCACCTGGAGCTTCAGAAATTCAGAGCAGCTCTTTGTCTGCTACTGAGAACAGCATAAGAGGATGGATAATGGATGCCATGTCCCTGACATACTAATCCCAAGGTGAGCCGTGCCCCCTGGAGGTGAAGGCTCACTCCACCAGAAGTATAGCTTCTCCTGGGCTTTGGCACATGGCACCTTTGTAGTAGATATCTGCAGAGTTGCGGGCTGGGTTGTCAGGGATCTCCCCTGACAGTCTTGTCTGTTCTGTCTTTGTTCAGTGTTTCCTTGTTTGTGTTGTGTTTGAGCACATGGCTTTGTCTTTGTTTGTGTTTGCCATGTGCCCCCCTGGTCCTGCCTCCTTGTTACCCCTTACCACACCCCCTTGTTTAGTCCTTGTTTGTTTGAGTGGTGTCACCTGTTCCTCATGTTCCCTGCCTCCTTTATATTGTGCTTACTTTCCCTCTCCTGTTGCCAGTTCATTACCCTATGCTTCTGTGATTTGGCTTATGATTTACGATTTTCTGAGTTCTCCCCTTCTGAATAACCTGAGACGTTATTCAGTATGTTGCCCATGGTTTATTCTGAGTGTATGCTATACATGTTCAAAATACAGTAAAACTTAGGAGCCACTGATGTGCCAGTATATTAATTCCCTTTAATAATCTTGTGTTAACAAACTTGTGTCCTGTACTGAAAATATATTTAAATGTAAAAAAGTATAGAAAACCAAACACTAATGAAAACAAGATGACAGAAAGGTTAACGTCTTGATCATTTATTTTGAATACATGTTACTTATTGTCAGGTGAGGCAAAGGGAAGAAGGAGGATCCAAGGATCCAGAGGTTAATGGGCTTTTTATTAGACTTCAAAAATAAAAAATAAAAAACACAAAAATTGCCCGCAGGGGGGAAAACAGAGCCTAAGCAGACAGTGGCAGGATGTGTTAAGATTTATTGTAGGAACAATTTTGACAAACAAAGTTAACCGTAGCCATTGACTTCCATAGAATGGGAAAAATACTATGGAAGTTAAATGTCAACTGTTTGGTTACCAAAATTTTTTAAAATATCTTCTTTTATGTTGAACAAAAGAAATAAAATCAAATAGATTTTAAACATGTTGAGGGTGATTAAATGCTGCCAGAATTTTCTTTCTTTCTTTTTTTAAAACTGAACCAACTTGAGTGAAGCAGATTCAGCAGGTGATTTGCCTTGCACGAGTAGTTCACATGCCGTGCAGTGCTTTAATGAATTCTTTTGCCAATCTTTTTGGGGGAATGGATAAAAGATTTTCTCCACTGGTGCAGACAGTTTGAAGTGACTGTGGAGGCTTAAATGGATTTTGATAATGCCAAGTTAGCTACATTTTTGCCAACTTGCCTCAGAGGTACTGCTTTTACCTACTGAGATGGTTTGTCCATGTACATCAAAAAAGGAATATAAACAAGTGAAATGAGTTTTTTGGCAAATAAGTTTATCCATATTTCAAAGTTATGTTAATGCATGCACATGCCTGCCTGGTGAGACTTTACGTTTTTGCGGCAAAAATTAACCATTTGGTGGAAGAGGCTTTTCCCACTTACAAGGATAATGCAAATAATGGAGAAAAATTCAGGCGTTTTGTTGCTGGAATTAAACCTTATCTACAACTTCACATACTGAACAAGATGTAGACACTTTGGAAGCTGCTCTTACACTGACTCTGCAGATTAAGCAGGCCAGCAAGGTACTACAGCAGGAGACTTTACTGGATCCACCATCAACAATCTTCCACAACCTCTTCCTGCTATCTGCAGTACTTACTGCAGTTCACTTAGCTACATCAGGGGACTTAGCAAAACTTCAATGGACCTTGGAAAGTGAGAGTGGGTCGACTTCAGCTCGAGGTCAGCAGACAGAGGTATGCCAATGGACACAACTCTTCAGCAGATCAACAACGGTGCATCCTTACCACAGGGGATTCACAAGGGTGCAGTTAGGACAGACATTCATATACTGACTGTGACTTTTTATGTGAACATAGTAGACCTTCATACAGAGACACTAGTGGCAAGGAAAACTATTATGAAGCATGCAGACATGACAGCTATTGTGATCAAAGTCCTAGGAGGTCACAGGAACTTGGACAACACAACACAACTCGAGACTCTTCATTTTCAGACAGTGGTCTGGGTGACAGGTCATCGGATGGCAGAATCAAAAGTTATCAAGTCCTGGACATGTGCATTTTTTGTCTTCACATCAGCATAAGGATCAGCTACCAACTGCTACTGACTACAACCCATTGGTAACATGGTTGAACATCATGTGACTTCAGTTTGTCACACAAAATAGGTCACTTGTAATTGAAAACTGTAAATAATGCATTTATTGATACTGGTGATGATGTTTCTTTTATAAAAGAATCATTCAGAATGTCTACTACTTTATGTCAAAGATACTTGGTGAAACAGTTTATACCTCTGACATCTATTGCTGGTGACCCTTTTGGATTCAGTGGGAATTTTATCAGCTAATGTCACTGGGGAAACTTACAGTGTTACATTTGGGTGGTACTAGTCTTGATGCTTTATCAGAGTGTCAGTTTTTTTTCTACCATGGACATGTCTTCAGGTTATTGGTAAGCTGAACTAGATCTGGATGACTGGGAAAATACTGACTTACTGGTGGGGTTTTGCAAGGCATCAGAAAAGTACATGATCTCGAAGGATGGGTTGGCTCTTGACCCAGCTCATAGTCAGAAAGTAACTGAAATGGCCAACTCGCTACTGAGGTACGATCATGTAGTGACTATAGGCGATTTGTTCGAGACTTTGCCTTTAAAGCTCAAACTTGAAACCCAAAGTATTCTGTACTTTATACATGTACGTGAGGGACAGCACCCAACGCACATGACGCAAATTTCGTCATCAGAATAGCACACGCATACTATACGCATACCACCTGATTTTTGTAACCTTGTGTATTTTGTATGAGCAGGTCACACATGCTAAAGAGGATAAAGACAGAGAAACAACAACAAAATAACAGAAACTGCATCTGCATCAACAGATGCTCACATTGAAATGCGCTTGTGAGTAAGAGGGAATGAGATTGGTTGAAAAGAGTTCAAAAATATTTGTTAACGGTCATAACTTATGGGGGAAAATTAGACATGGATGATGCTTTCTTGTAGGCATGCGTTGACCTGCAGTTCGTGCACAGCATCAAATGGAGTATAGTATAGTTTGGGCTTTACACAGACTAACCCACAAAGATGCATGTTTTAAATGGACTGATGAGTGTTCAGAAGCCTTTTAGCAGTTGAAAAAAGCTCAGGCAAGTTCTCCTGTAATCGCATTCCCTAACTTTGACCAACGATTTACATTGAGTACAGATGCATCTAAAAATGCTTACTGGTGTGTCCAGTCTCAAATTTAAAATGGCGAAGAGCGGGTTGTTGCCTAATCTAGTCGCATACTTACCTATACCAAACTAAAATGGTCCACCTATGCGTGCGGCCTCTGGACGGCTGGACGACCCCAGCAGAGACTCTGGAAGAGCAGGCTCTGGGCGAGCGGTCACTTGAGGGCACTCTGGAGGAGCGGTCACTGGAGGGCGCTCGGGAGGCGCAGCCACTGGAGGGTGCTCGGGAGGCACGGACACTTGAGGGCGCTCGGGAGGCGCGGACACTGGAGGGCTGGGCGAGACCAGCGGAGACTCATATGTAGTGGCCATCTTGGCCGGGGACTCAGGCACGGTGGCCATCTTGGCTGGGGACTCAGGCACGGCGGCCATCTTGGGAGCAGACTCTGGCCTGGTGGCCATCTTGGGAGCTGACTCTGGAAGGGCGGCCATCTTGTGAGCTGACTCTGGAAGGGCGACCATCTTGTGAGCAGACTCTGACGTGGCGGCCGCTGGCCAACTTGTGAGCAGACTCTGGCGTGGCGGGGCCGACAAGGGGAGTGAGGCACAAAGGACTTTATACACACTGACAAAGGGGAGTGGAAACTAAACAAGATAACAAGGGGAAGTACAAATATGGGCAAGACTGAACCAACTACAATGAACAAAAGGGGGAGACAAAGGCACAAACCAAATATCACTGGAAACACAGGGGGAAACACACTAGGAAAAACAGAACAAAACAGCATACAATCCTGACAGAGGGAAATTTAAACAATTTGGGCGTCAAGTTTCATGTATGGTGGTAAATCATAGAGTACTTTGTCATAAAGTATGTATTGCCTCAGGTAAACTTCAAACTTGTTAGGTGGTCCTTCTTGACATTCTCATTCAGGATACTTTATATTACTTGCATGGTGACCCCTGTGCAGAACTAACACTTAAACAAGGTCAGTGTTTGTGATTTTTAATATTCATTAATACTTACCCATGAACCTTAATGTAGGGTGAACGCTTTACTCATGAATTATAGATGTTAATAATCTGTGAAAGTCATCCTTATTGTAAAGTGAACATCTCTGAACCATTTATTAATGTGTTATAAACATTAGTAACCTGTCAAACCTGTAACCTGTCAAATTAATGTGTTATAAACATTAGTAATCTGTCAAAGTGAACTTTCAAGTCAAGTGAACATCTGTGAAACATTTATTAATAAGTTATTCTTACAACTCCCCATTCTTTTTGTTGTTGTTGTTGTTGTTGTTGTTGTTGTTATTGGTGTCTATGGATGTAGGAAGTCAACACAAGGAATAAGTTAATAAAGATGTTAAATATGTTATTAGAATCAAAACATTTGCTTGTTACTACTAAGATAAGTTGTGTGAAATAATGACCCAAACAGAGACGTGAAATGAATATCAACTAATTTTAGTGAAGAAATACAGTATATCCACCAAAACAATATACCCAATTGCTATTAAAATTTACAGTGACCACCAAAGCTTTAGAAATATAAGGAAAATAATATTTACAAATTACATACAAACATATTGATAATGAACTCAACAGTGTGAGACATGAGCGGGGCTAAAACAAAGAAATTAATAAAACAAAAAACATACTAACTTCAACTAATCCAAACATTAGGCGAAATCAAAACAACATTTAGGGGAAAAAAAGAACTCCTAATACAAACTATTATTGCATAACAGTAACAACAATTCAAAAGGTGATGTCGACAATGAAGATTGACCAGGATGATGTCCAATCACAGGACCTGAAAGCTGTAATGCTTAACAATACAAGAAAGATGGAAAAAAGAAACATCTCAAAACACTAAGGAATATAACAGTTATAAATGTAGTAACCTATCAAAGTGGACCATCTGTGAACATTTTATTTCATTGTTTTAGTGTCCGCATTACCCTGAAATATACTACCATCATCACCTACTAAAATATAATTTTATGCTGTATTGCTATAAGCTATCTGTAATAACTGATAAATTGTCATTGGTTCTTTTATTTTATTTTATTTTTTTCTTTGTTACTTTGGATAAACAAACTATGATATTTCCTCATTACAGACATTTCTCATAACAGGCTAAACTAGATTCTATTCTCATCGTATCTATGGCAATTTCACCTTGGCTTCTGATTATTTAGCCTGTGTGTGTTTAATATTTTATTCATATATCATATATATTCAAAGGATGTACATCATAAATATTGTTTATTCACACATTTTTATTTAATACAATTTACTGAATGAGACAAACTACCATAGATATATAAAAACACATCCTGGACATAGTACAGCTTAAAACAATATAATGATCAAAGATATTCAAGTAAAAGATTTATGTTTCTCTGTAGATTAGTAAAGTCACTTTAAATTCAAATTTGAGAAGATGTGAGAAAATTATTTCCCAGTACGTAATGCGGCCCAATGAGCCCCAATGGAGGTGATGCCAGCTCCATTCTGTCGACCACTGAGAAAACGCAGCTCATTTCCTTTTTGGATTGGATAGAAGTTAAATGAGAGCCCATTAGACTGTCCCACTTTAAATAGGCGCCCCTGATTAGTGACAAACACAAGCTCATAGATGTAACCAGAGTAAAACTTTCCAGAGACCTGAATAATTGCTTCTTTGTCATAGAGTATGACTTCCACCAGATTGCCACTATTTACACCAACCACTGCTGTCCAGTTACTCTCATACCTCAGCTGGAACCTAAACAAATTTGTCAAAATTGTTCAAATAGTGAATATGGCATAAAGCATGACATGTACAACTGCAACTTCTACTGTAAAAATTAAATCACAAATGCTTCAATGAGAGAAATATTTGTAGTATAAATTGGTGACAATAAATTATCTGTCACTGACAACTACTTGACAAGCTTTTTAAATATACTTTTCTAACACGATTGTTCAAAGCCATAATTACATATTTTTTGGTTATTTGAAAATATGGATGATTCAAAGTTTCCAGTGGTGCTTGAGGAAACTTACCCAGAGATATAACCGCCACCCCAGTAATTGTATTCCCAGACTCTGATACCAGTAATGCGACCATCACTGGCAGTGGAAAATTCAGTCCCACTGCCATCCCCAGCAGCAGGTGAGTAAGAGAAAAGATCAGGTAAAGCTGAAACAAGGAATAATAACTATTAAAATGGTCTCACATGTATTTCAACAACAACAAAAGTTTTTTTTCAAGAAAATAAATGGCAGAGCTAAAGTTACCTAAACTTAGAAGGAAAGCAGTCTTTTGTTCACATTGTACTTGTTTGTCTTAGAGCCTGACTTCTGACTGATTATTGTAATTATGCCTGAGTTGTTACTTTTTTATCTATTTAATCAAAATAGATTTTGTGTATTTAGTTATTTACTTTTTTTCTTACTTATTTGAGCTGAACAATGGTATCACAGACTGCTGGTACTTACGTGCTGCCATGCCCATGGCATAAACTGCAGAGAGAATCAGGAAAAACTGCAACATTTTGGGGGAAAATGTTGTCCAGGACACTCCAGAAATCTAAAGAAATCATAATAAATTATGCAATTCATAATAATTTAATCATAATAATTATTTGGTCTCACTTTACATTAGGTGGCCTTACTACTATGTAATTAATAATTTGGTACAATGTACTTATTGTGTACATGCATGTTTTTACATTCCATTTATATCTTTTTTTAAAACTTATATGTAATTACGTTTGTAGTGCATTTCTGTAATTACCACTGTTGAACCAACCCTTACACCCTAACCCACCCATAAACCTACCCATATCAGCAAACCTGTCCCTAACCCTACCCATATCCCACCTTAATAGAAGCAAAAGTGTTTGCAATGCAATATGACCACATTAAGTACATTGCAATTATTTTTGAATGTAAGTACATAATACTTAAGGCCACCTAATATAAAGTTTGACCAATTATTCTATAGTATTTGATTGTTATATTGAATTAGAGTTATTCAGGATTTGTAAATTTCATGATATCACTGATACAAACACTTTTTGCTGTTTACAAATCAGTTTGTGAACAGTAAACCACTTTCAATGATTAACATGATGAAAATGACTAAACTGGTATTAATTGCAGGTAATTAGGTAAACTAATTTAATATACTGCTGCTAAATGATTACTATGCAGATAGACAAGTGATAAAGAATAAATATCATAGAGAAATATATCAGTAAAGATCTTATGTTTCCAGTACCTGTAGACGGGTATGTGGTTGATAGTTGAAGACACAAATGAGTTTACTAAACCTGCTCGTACACTTTTGTGCTTGTCAGACCTTGTTATTGGTTGAACAAAATGTGGTCGTGTCTTCTGTTTTCTGACACCTCTTAGATGGAATGTTTTTGAGCTCACAACTATGGCATGCCTGGCATCAAAATATCACGGCTACCAACATTCACTTTTATGTTTAGTTTTTAAGGATAATTTTAAGAATTATAGATGAACTATCATAACTTAATTCATAATACCCGAATCGTGTGCCATTGTGTGCCTATAGCTTAATTCTACCATTTACAGAACAACAAGAAATTAAATCATTATTTGTATTCTACTGGTTTTAACAGCTGCTCAGTTTTTGTTGATCTCCTTAAATGAAATTAGATTAATTAGTTTAACAATAAACTTATGCTCGTATTAGTGGTACTGGTATTTGCATTCCACGTTCAGTTTATTCTAATCCCCTGTTATTTGTATTATACAGTGTATCATATGTTAATTGCCTTTTACAACAACAAGCCTTTGTGAATCAAATTTAAATACATTGATTTCAAATAATTCACATTTACGATAAAAATATTAAAATATAATGTTAAAAATATATCCTGATACAAACTTCTTTACAATTTATTTGAATAACTTTTGTGTGGCTTCTCTATAAAACATTGCAGTCAATTAATGGAGGATACAAGTTACTGAAGTTTACTTGATCACACCAATATCTTAACAACAACTTTTACCACACTGATTTTTCTTTGTTTTATTGGCAGATCACGTCTCAAGAAAGTTCTGACGCAGTTTTCTTGTTGGTAAACATGTGCACTAATATATCTATATATCTGCCTGGTATTCATCACATTGTGGGGACCAAATATCCCCACAAGGATAGTAATACCAGTAGATTTTGACCTTGTGGGGACATTTCTCAGGTCCCCATGAGGAAACAGGCTTATAAATCATGCACAAAGAGTTTTTTTGAGGAAGTAAAAGTGTGCACAATCTCCTGTGAGGGCTAGGTTTAGGTGTAGGGTAGGTGTAGGGCGATAGAAAGTACGGTTTGTACAGTATGAAAACAATTACGCCTATGGAATGTCCCCATAAAACATGTAAACCCAACATGTGTGTGTGTGTGTGTGTGTGTGTGTGTGTGTGTGTGTGTGTGTGTGTGTGTGTGTGTGTGTGTGTGTGTGTGTGTATACACACACACACACAAAAATATACTTCTTTTATTTATTGATGTCACTACTTGTTTACATCATCATAATTATCATTTAATGTAATATATATATATATATATATATATATATATATATATATAATCATAATACACTATATTCACTCATATGATACTGATCATAATCATCATTAAAAGTAATAATAACTATTTTATTTTGGATATTCATATTTTATGTCTGAACAAGATATAACATTATAAGTATAAAAAATAAATGATGAAAGCAAGGTAAAATGTTTCCATGTTTTTAATGTGATTTTTACATTACAAAAAGAAAAAATATAGGCGCGTGTCAGTTGTTGAAGAAATATAATAAGACAAAGCAATTAAAATAATAAAGAAAATTCAAAAAGCAATCATTATGCAGCTAAAAAAGTTTCTAAATTCCCAGTTTATTTTAGAAAAACACAGCTGAACATAGAATAGGCTAAAATTAACAAAACAACATCGCCTTTATTCACGTAACAATCATGAGAAACAAAAAAAAAAAAACTGTAATTGTTTCTTAAATGCAGGTGTGAAGAAGGTAAAGGGGGTTGAACTGAACTGATATGACACTTAAGGTGCTACACTGGTGTGGTAGACACCCCAATGAGCCCCAATTGAGGTGATGCCATATCCATTCTGTCGACCACTGAGAAAACGTAATTCACTTCCATCATGGGTCGGGTAGAAATTAAATGACATTCCAGAAGGCTGTCCCACTTTTAACGAGCGGCCTTCACTAGTGACAAACATAAGCTCAAAGATGTAGCCACTGTCATACTTTCCAGACACCTGAACGATGGATTCATCTGCATGAAGTATCATCTCCATTGGAGTGCCATAGCTTACACAAACCATTGTTGTCCAATTACCATCATAACTCAGCTGGAATCTAAACAGAAATGTGTTGTCAGTGTTCAAACTGATTGTGGTCACAGAATGCCAAATAAATAAATTACAACAATGCAAATGACTTCATAAATTCTTTAGCATTCAGTCACAATTATGTATATTTTATTTACTTTGGTTAACTTACCCACTAATGTATGCGCCACTGTATTCCCAGACTCTGATACCAGTAAGCCGACCCACATATGCAGTGGAATATTCAACCCCACTGCCATCCCCAGCAGCCAGGGAGTAAGAGTAGAAATCAGGTAAAGCTGAAAGAGGAAATAAGAACTAAAATTCTGTCTATATGTAATATATTTTTATATAATCTCATGAGTGGTGTGTGCGATACTCACGCATGGCCATGCCCACTGTACAGACTCCAGAGAGAACCAAAATAAGTTGCAACATTTTGGAAAAAGCTGCTTTCCAGTAAACACCAATAATCTACATGAGACAAAATAGATATTGCTCATTATACAGTAAATACTACAAGAAGTGGCTTCCTACTATATTCCAGTGTTTAGCTGGATCTGCAAATTGGTATCACTCATGCAATTTCCTTTACATTACTTTAGGTAGTAGTTTCTAACATCCAACTACATTACATATTAACAGATTAGTGATTCGTGTTTTCATATGTACCTAAGAACAATAAGATGATAAATGATAATAACTGGAATTTTAGAAATATAAAGTCATTACCTGCAGTTATACTTGATGTGGCTGATATTTAGGCAGTCTGGTTTGCTGACTAAAGCTACCTGTATTTATATTCTCCTGCTAGTCAAACCTCTTCTATTGGACAAAGTATTGTTGTGTTTCTGTCTCACTTACAGTTTGACACACCTCAAATGGAATGCCTTGGAATGCAAACCAATTTTAGTCCTTTTCAATTGATATTTCCTCATAGTGGACATTCCAGCATCATAACATGCTAAAATACATTTTGGAACTTGAACTTCTGGATTTTGCATGTCAAGTGCTGTTCAAAAACCCTTCACACAGATCTATATCACATCTTGAGAATATGTACACTTTCAGTCTCATTTAGTTAGTAAAGCTTTGCAATGAGGTACATTAGTTAACAGTAGTTAATGAACATACAGCTGCTCATTGTTAGTTCACCAACTCAGGTCCATTAAATAATATTACCAGCAATTATATATATACAGGTGCATCTCAATAAATTAGAATGTCATGGAAAAGTTTATTCCAGTAATTTAACTCAAATTGTGAAACTTCTGTATTAAATAAATTCATTGCACACAGACTGAAGTAGTTTAAGTCTTTGGTTTTTAAATTGTGACCCCCCCCCCCCCCCACACACACACACACACACACACACACACACACTGATTTTAACATTTATATCATATGTAACATACAGTATTCACCACTAATAAGCTACTAAATATATTGTAGCAGCCTAAACTTTTGTACAGCTGCTTTGCAACGATTTGTATTGTGAAAAGCGCTATACAAATAAACTTGAATTGAATTGAATTGAATTGATGGCAGCAGCCTCTTTTAGCAGGATAATGCATTCTGCCATACTGCAAAACAATCACTGACAGAGTGTTGGCTTGGCCTCCAAATTCTGATGACATGATAATTGATAAATGTTCCTGCCTCATGTAAAACAAACAAACAAAAACATGGCCTGTTTGTCTACATTTTATTCTACAGTCCTTGTCAGACACTGTCCTCCAAAACCTTTCACAACAGTTACCAGCAACTTTTACTGCACACAATTGTAACCTGCAATTGTATTCAGTGGTCTACTTCTAACAAAGTTAAATGTAGGTTACAGTTCATAAATCATTTTTTTTCCTCATATCCATACACAGAATGTAAAATGTACTTTTTTAAACATGTTAAAAATGTAAATTTTAGTTTATATGGCACAACTGCCATCAAGGCTACATCTCTTCAGAAGCAAGAGATGAAGTATCCTCCACCCGTTCTGAAGAAGCGCCATGCACGCTTTAGAAATGGATGCTATGACCATATGCACGGAGCGTTCTTTAGAACTTCCGCATAAAGATAAGCCAGCTCAAAAAAAATTCCGTTGAAGCTCATTTTATGTGTAATATATATTGGTGGACACTCTTAAGACTCATCTACTGCCTTGTTCTTATCAGAAACTGAGAAAAATTATAATTGCACATTAACAACATATCATTTAAACGCGGAGCCTGGCAATCCCAGGAGAGTACCTGCATAGTTGTACATTAAAATGCTGACAGCTAAACACTATCAGGGGCAGCCGTGGCCTAATGGTTAGAGAGTTGGACTTATAACCCAAAGGTTGCAGGTTTGAGTCTCAGGGTGTGTGTGTGTGTGTGTGTGTGTGTGTGTGTGTGTGTGTGTGTGTGTGTGTGTGTGTGTGTGTGTGTGTGTGCACTTGGATGGGTTAAATGCAGAGCACAAATTCCTAGAATGGGTCACCATACTTGGCCTCACTTCACCTCCTTTCCTTTCCTTTCCTTTCCTTTCCTATCATAAGGTGTTTAGGCTAATGTAGCTAGCTAGCGATACTTCTCTTCAAGAAGAATCTTAAGATCTTAATCATATTCTTGATAATCAGTAACTTGCCTTCATAGTCATGAACACATTTTTAAAATCTTACAATATTTTAAAGCCTTTATTATTTTCCAACTCTATAGCTGTGAAATAAAATTCACTTCAAGGACTCACTTTTCATTCATAAAGACGGGGGAAATGCCTTTTCACTGAAAACAACGTTTCTTTAGGCTAAAAATGATATGGAATTACCCATATAACCAAGAGATGGCAGCAGAGGATTAATTATTAAGCAGCCGCCATTTGAACTCCCTATATTTTTCAAGAAGTCTTGCTTTTCGATTTATTATAAAATTACTAGTATAATAAATTATAGTACTTTTATCGCCCTTAAGTATATAGTATAGCAAGTGCAGAAAGTCATTAAAATAAATAAATAAATAAATAAATAAGTTCAGTCACAAACAGCCTATAAGGGTGAGTTTTTAAATACTTATATATAGTTCACTACAAATAAGTTAAATACTGATGGAATAATAATTAAATAATGCACTTAATATGATTCCATAGGAATTTGAAATATTTTATATAATCTAATAACTACATCTTTTAAGTTTTATCTTAAACTGTAAAAGCTATTAAATAGCCTATATTTAACCAACACAAACTTGTTACTGCTGTAGTTTTGTTACTCTGAATTTAGTCTGAATCATTTAAGCTCTGTTTTTGACATCAACTTGTCAGATGTTTCGTCCTGTTATTACTGGCAATCATAGCAATGGCCCATATTTAGCCGATATACTCACAGATTTTTTTAAACTCGCTGTGCTGTCAGTATCTGAGGAGAAGGACTTTTATTCTGGAACAGGAAGCTCAGGAACCCTTATTTTGAGATGGGATCCATGAGGATTCTCATGTGCAGTAGAAACAAAGAACATGCAAAGTGAGCTGGGAGCATATGCTGAGAGGTGTCTGGAGCTGGAAAAAGATTGAAAGAAAAGGTGAAAAGTAAAGTACTGACCATCTCCAGGAAAGCTACTGGTGAGAAACAATTTCATGTTTGAATGCTAGTTCACAGTTTGTTGCTAAAGTTGTTGAGTTGAAAATGCAGGCTAGCTAACCCTAGCTAATTGTTAGACTAGCTTGTGGATGTAGCAGCATGTAAATGGTTATACAGGATTCCTTTAGCATTGTTGCTTATTACTTTTGTTATAGGGTAACTATGTTTTTGTGTATCGATAACTAAAGTAATCCATGTTTGTCTTTTGCATTGTAAAGGTTTTCAACCTGACTTTCAATTTACCCATATGACTGTCTGGCAACTGAATGGATTATTGACAAAGTAAACAAAGGAAAAAGGAAATCAAGGAAGTTGTTGTCTGAGTTGATCCATCCTAACCTGCAGTTGGTCAAGCCTTTTTAAAGTTTGGGCAGACTTTAAAGCAAAAACCCCAGAAAACTTGACAGTTGAAAACCACGCTGTGCCAGCTGAAAAAATCAATTGTTTTGTCAGTGGATGACCAACATACAGCAAGTTTAGTATCTGGACAAGAAGATCAAAGGCTTAAGCAAGTCCAAGTAGGAGAGTTGCTGTTGTTGTGACCATTAAAGAGACACCTGTGGTTAAAGAAAATTATTTAGAAATTGAACTAAGCTGACAGACCAAGATTGAAGTCAGTTGAAGCTCTAGGCAAATTACTGAGTCAGCTGAAGAAAGAGCGAACAGTAGCCAAAAGCTGTTTCACAAAGCAGGCTAATTACCTCAGCAGGAGAGCAGGTTCTTAAATTGAGTCAGAGCCAGAGTATGTGAGCGGAGTGGAGCGACAAAAATTTCCCCTCCGCGCTCAGTGCATTTAACAATCGCTCCACTCCAGCTCCGCTCCGGGTTCACCATTTTCCGCTCCCGCTCCACTCCTCGCTCACTGATATCAAAAACACCGCTCCGCCTTCCCTCTGCGTCAAAAAAATCAGAAGTAATGTTTGAAATATAACAGTCCTGTTCATAACATATATTAAAATAAAAAAATACTACAATAAAATAACAGGAGAGTTTGGAACACCTAGTGTGCAAACTTTGTTCTAGGGATGCACCGATCCTTATCGGCCGATCACTTGCGCGTTTTGTCAGTAAAGCCGGTTCTGTAATCAGCGGTAAATGCCATCAGGTGCGTGATTTCACGTTGAGCCGTATATACTACACACAGCCGTTGTTCACTGACGAGCTGCGCACATTCACACTGATAATGAACATTGATTTGCGCAGCTCGTCGGTAAACAACGGCTGTGTGTAGTATATACGGCTCAACGCGAAATCACGCACCTGATGGCATTTACCGCTGATTACAGAACCGGTTTTACTGACAAAACGCGCAAGCATGATCGGCCGATTCGTATCGGTGCATCCCTACTTTGTTCCTACCACATACCAAGCTAATAACATTGTCAGCATTAAAAGAGTGTAATTGCTGCTTTATGCAGTGCAAAGTTTGTAATGAAAATAAAAATACATTTTCAGTCAGTTATTTTACCTACGGGTCGCTGCATTTCTTACAGATTTCTGCTCATTCGAAATCGGATACCATTTACATTTACCATTACAGAGCGATTGCGTGTGAATAAGTGTTGTACCTGTTTAAATCATGCTTTCACCTGAAAATATTTAGTATCTAGAAGGAACAAACTAATTCTTTGTGAACTATAATTTACCGCTCATGTCTATTGCCGTCATCATAGCCTTCACATTCTTTCTGATTTGAGTGATCCATCTCTATCAAGCTAGCTATACACGTTTAAAATGTAAATTCTCTCTCCATTCAAAATCACACCGCTCTACTCCGTGCTCTGCTCCCACTCTGCTCCGCTCACATACTCTGGTCAGAGCTCAGAGAAGAATTCTTCAGGCTCTCTGCTGATGCACGGAAAGTCATTGAAGCAAATGATGAATACAGAGCTGGGCTAGAGGCGGAGCTCGGAGCTGAAGGTGGTGAAGAGCTTGATGAAGAGCAAGATACAAACCTCAAAAAGGTCACAGATAATTGTGAACAGAGATATGATGAGGTTAAATCAATTGTTCCAACCGAGACGTATTGGAAGCTGCTTTTGAGGAAGCAGAAAGAGCCTGTAGATATGCATGTTCAATACCTGTGGAGATCATTAACTGTGAAGTCTATGAATTCCACCTCACTATGGTGGAAAAGTTTATTAAGGAGTGTTTTAAAGCACTATCAGCCTGGGAGGTATGGATCTCTTCATCAGAGGAAAGTGACTTTCGAAAGCGAAGCAAGGATTTAAAGGGAACTTTTATTGACCTTGAGATAAAGAAGACCAGAGTATGGAGGGTTGCTGAAGAAACACATGCTACAGATGTGAAACCATCAGTACATTTAGTGGGTGCAGAAGAGAATTTCATCGCTGGAGGACAGATTGGCAAAGTCTTCAAAAGCAGGGTGAGCCAACATGCTCATCAGAAGTTAAAAAGATTCAGCTTCTTGACAGTGTGGATGAGAATCTTTCAAGACTGGAAATGACATCTTCAGAGTGCTGGAAAACAGGTATGGAAACAAGTACACAATTGCTCTTGAGATTGTTGAGGAGCTGGAGCAAGTGCCACCTGTTAAAGGAAATCAGCCGAGAAAAGTAGTAGACCTAAATGAGATAATAGAGAAAGCTCTCACTGACCTCACAGATCTTGTGAACACTGGTGCCATCAAAAACCCTCTAGTTGTAAAATCCATTGAAAGCAAGCTACCAGACTTTGTGAAGAGAGATTGTCTACTTCATGGTGGATCCTAAAAATGGTGTCGACCAGGACAACCACTTTCACATGCTTCTTACCTTCCTGAAAAAACAGGAGATGATCTTCGAGAGATTAGACCATCTACAAATGATGGAGAAGTCAGAGAAGACAAATAAAGCAGATAGGAAATTTAACAAAATATATGCATCAACAAAAGCCACTAAGAAGGAGGATGTGGATGAAGGGTGCATTGTCTGTAGGGATGAGAGGCACTAGGACAAGATTTTCTTCTGCATGAAATTTAAAGGCTTGAAGCTGTCTGTTGAAGAGGCTGCTGTGAAAATGGCTGGTGTATGCAGGAAGTGCTTAGGATGCCATAAAATTGATGATGGCTGTAAAAGCACTTTCTTGTGCAGAAATAACGACTGCAAAAAAGGCGCTTCAGGTCACCATTTCTTTCTCTGTCCAAAAGGAGTTAGCAAGAGGCATGACTCTGATAAACCACAGAGTGATGTGAGAAGTAAAAGGGGTCTAACTGAGGAACAGGAACAGCTCTTAAGTGAACTTTCCCCAGAGTTGGCAGAAAGGTGCAGGAAGGCTTTCACTAACAATTCATCCAATGTCAAATGTTTTGCTGAGTCTCGGATTAGTCTCCAGAATGAAACTGGACTGAGAGAACTTCCAGTCATAATGATGTTGCTGGAAGTGACAGCAAATGCAGGACAGAAGATTGGAGCCCTGGTGGACCTGGCATCGGACACCAATTACATCACTCATAAAGCCGCTCATAGACTGAACCTCAGGAGCGAAAAGGTCACACTCATTGTGCATGGAGTGGGTGGGATGACCACCAAAGTAGCCACAAAGAGATATCTCCTCAGAGTCCGAGTCAAAACCTCCACTGGAACTGAAAGGGCACATGAGCTCATCTGTTACGGCCTAAAGGACCGCAAAAGTCCATCAAGTAGTTAGACCTGACCAGTTGAAGAGGTTCTTCCCGGGAGTTGACATTGAGGAGCTGAGGAGACCTGAGGAGATTGAGCTGCTCATAAGTCACAGAGAAGGGAGACTTGCCCCACAAAGAGTGAAAGTTGTAGGGGATCTTGTCTTGTGGGAAAGTCCCCTAGCAAAGATGGTAGGTGGAGCACACCCTGACCTGTTTGAGCAAGTTAATGTGGCTGCACACAAATCAAAGACTCACTTTGCTCGTTCCATGAGCACTGCTGCCGTCAAGTATGAGGAAATAGCGACTGGGCTCCCCTTCAGGAGGAAAGCGGTTCACCTACAGGACACCATGGCAGAGGCCAAACACACAGCTGCGACTCATAGAGACTTCCTGGAGTGGTGGAGGTGGGACAGCATCGGTGCGGCCTGTGACCCGAAGTGTGGTGGATGTCCCTGCCGGAACTGTCAACCTGGAGGCAAGGAGTTGACCCTAGCAGAGGAAAGGGAGCTTGAAATAATAAAAGATGGCCTTTTATATGTTATGGAGGATGAACATAGTCCCCACACTGGGATACAAGGTACCCCTGGGTAATGGATCCATCTTGCCTTCCCAACAACAGAAGTGGTGTTGAGGCCACTTTTTTTAGAACAGAGAAGTGGCCTATGAAGGAACCTGAGTTGCTCTCTGATTACACAGATCAAGTCCATGAGATGGTTGAGCAGAAAGCTGCAAAGAAACTAACAAAGAAAGTGATTGATGGCTGGAAAGGACCAGTTTGGTATGTTATCCATTTAATAGCGCCAAACCTCCACTCTGTCTCCACTCCAGTGCGTCTCGTCCGGAACAGTAGTCAACAGTTTAAGGGAGTGAGCATGAATGATCTACTGTTAAAATGACCAGATGTCTTGAACTCCATCAGAGCCGTCCTGCTAAGATTTAGAAGAGGAGTGCATGCTGCCTTCAAGAAAAATGTATAACTCTGTGTGGTTGAAAGAGCGTGATATGCATTTTCACAGATTCCTCTGGAGGGACAGGCAGGACGAGGAAATAGAGGAGTATGTCATAAGAGTGAACCTAGGTGACAAACCTGCTGGATGCATAGCTCAGATGGCTATGAGAGAAACTGCAAGACTCCCCAAGTTCTCTCATCTAGAAGAGGCCCGAAGAGTACTGGAAGAGAACAGCTATGTGGATGATATACTGACATCCCACAATGACGCATACAGGCTGGGTGAAATTACTAAAGAAGTTGAGGAAATACTGAAGGCAGGTCGGTTTTTCCTGAAGTCGTGGATCCAGTCTGGGCAAAGTGGGAGGAGGGATGGTGAAATATCGAATACTGCATCTGTGAAGGACAAATCATTTGTGCTGCCAAATCAGATGAGAGAAGAGGATAACAAAGCCTTAGGCATCAGGTATCTAGTAGAGGAAGACAAACTCTACATGATGACCTCAATCAACTTCTCAAGGAGGAGAGGGAAGATGAGGACAGGCCAAGACCTCTTAATGGAGGAGGTGAAAGCAAAGACACCTGACCCCTTAACAAGGCGGGAGCTACTGAGTCAGGTAGCTGAGCTCTATGATCCCACTGGACTGGTCAGCCCCATGAAACAAAAGGGAAGTTGTCAGGAAGACTTTTCAGGGATCAGGGGGTGAATATATGGTTCAGAGCACCTGGGACAAATCACTATCTGAGGGTCTCAGAGACGAGGCCATCAAGCTGTTTCAAGAGTACGCACAGTTAGGAAGAATTCTCTGATGGGAGTGACAAGTCCTACGGAGCTGTTTTGGAGTACAAGGCCAAACTGACACCACTGGACCAAAAAGGGGATGCTATTAAAGCTGAGCTTTGCTGTGCAGTCTTTGCTGCAAGGCTCAGGAAGTATATGGAGATGTATGGCCAGATGAAGATAAACCGTTGGTTCCATTTAATTGACAGCGAAACAGTACTGGGAGCCATTCAACGAGATCGCTATGGCTACCAAACATTTTTCGCCAATAGAATAGGGGAGATCCAAAAGGCTGGGTTTGTTGAAGATTGGTGGTGGATACCAGGTAGCATGAACATTGCTGACATCATCACAAGAGGAGCTGACTTGAAGGATCTCCAAGGGGCTTGGCAAACCAGACCAGAATTTCTGAAATGCCATTGGCTGACTGGCCAGTAAAGTCTGCTGGAGAACTTTACTGGCCATACAGATCTGGCCATTAAAAATGCGTCTATTTTCACGCGGCAGCCTGCAATTCGGCACGCGTGGCCACGCGTCCTACTGCAGCGGCTTTTTTAGATTTTTTTACAACGTTGTTGCACTTCATATAATATCCACCAGGTGGCGCAAGGAACAACATTCTGTAGCCAAACACCATGGCCAGCTCTAGGGGGCGTTGGTCACAAATAACAGTACAATAGTTCAATGATTCCTCTTTCCTGAAATTATGGTTCAAACCAATAGCAAAAAGATGTGGTGCAGTTGTATTGTTATTTTCTTTTCTTTCTTTGTTTTCCTGACGAACATTTATTAGACTGCATCGGAAATAGAAATGTTAATTTCGGTTATTTTATTTTTCCCAACCGACAACTGACATCATTAAATTATTTATCGACCGAGATTAAATTACAATTACATTTTAATGATACGTGGCTGTGACATATTAAAAAACAGCTAAATCCGTTTTCAGGGATTAAGTATACACAAGCAAGAAGCAGCACAAACATCAGAACGTCACGCGCATCACGCGCAGAGCTTATGCACAGAGAAAAACCCAATAAACCTATATATAATAATAAATAAAATAGGCCCATATGCGAAATATGTTTTTTTCTGAATGAATAATAATTTAACAAAACGAAATAAAATAAAATTAATAAGTATTAAGCCTATATGCAGAATTGTAGGCAATTTTTGTGATGCGCCCTTAAACCAGCATCTTGTTTCCATTTTTTTTTTTTTACAAATAGCCTACACATTTTTTTTTTTATTGTGATTGTACACAAATAACAGACATATATAAAATAGCATAGTTTTGAGCTATGCCGTACTCTTGTACGAGTATTGTAAGCTGTATCCACTTTATTAAGGGGAAAAAAATCAAGTGATCCTGACGACGCCGCGGGCAGTTAAATAACTCGACAACTTTCACCTTCAGAATAAAATACATTATATATTTCAGCGTTTTAAAGGCACATCAGAGAGAGAAATAGAAATAGAAATGGAGAGGATAAATATAAACTACAGTTTTTATAGAGTTATAATTATATTTTTTATTTTTTTATTATTATTATTATTATTATTATTATTATTATTATTATTATTTTGTATTATTTTGATTTGTTTTTGCGATTTTGGTGCTTAGAAATTTATTCTAAGCGGGAGGCAGGCGAATAATATAGGGGAGAGCGGGGCACAACCTAACACTTTTTGAATTTCGCGGTTTATGTAAATCCACGTGGGGTTCAGAGTACAATTTTTTTATCCACGTTATTTTCACACTTGTCTAGTACAAATATATCGCTTTGTTTCATTTTTACAGTGTATACGTTTTTCATTATTTGCCTCAAAAGAAAGGAAGTGAAACGTGACAACATGCCCCGTAGGTGGGGTACATTGTAACACGACCATATGACAGCTTAAAATGTTATCTGATCGAATGAAAAAAAAAATACACAACAAACTAAAATATTTTGTCAGTAAAATACATGTGTTAACTTTTTCAAATGAAGTAATGACGTTTTTAAAAAAAAAATTAAATAATCGAATTTTGGAGTATGAAAATGAACACATCGCAACAATGCTTTGAACGGCTTTGATCCCAACACACAGCTGTACACTAGTTCAAAACAATGTGGACAGATAGAACACATTTAGACATTCAGAAGAACACTCCACTCCTCCACACACAGCTCTCATAGAACACGACACACATAAACCAGCCAAAATGCTTTACTAGTAATGCTTTATGCATTACTTGAAATAATAACTTCTGAACATTAAACATTGATTGTCAGCCTTTATTCACCTGTTTCTTGAGGTATCTTATCAAAATCCTTAGAAGTAAATCGTGTTAACCGCACCGCTAATGTCACAGAATAGCATAGTTTAATAACAGCGGGGAATATTGTAACACAGTGTTACATCGTTTCCCATCTGCACGACTGGAGTTTAAAGCAGGTTAGTGGCTTCTGCTGGTTTGCGAAGCATTAATAAACCATCTAAACTGATAAATAACAAATTGGAGATTAAAATAATAGCAGATTTGTCTAATTTTAAATGAATATTAAAAACTGAAATGAAAAGTTTACTTCAGCCAGAAATGTACTTTTACTATGGTAAAATAAATATCCAGCGATATCTACAAAAGTTTGAATTATGGCGCTCTTTTTTTCTCTGCATAGTGTTGCTATGGCAACTAGTAAACTGTAAATTTGGTTATGCTAGCATGTGTGGAAATATTTAAACCACGCGTGTTACAATTAACCCCGCGTTAGGTTGTGTCCCGCTCACCCGTAGTTAATATAGCCGGAACGGGTGGATGCGGTATGAAAATACTATAGCCTAGTATTATATCCTAATATATAAAATAATTTAGACAAATAAACAGAAGGCTCACTTTTCAAAACAATAAAGCTTTTATTATATGACTGACAACGAATACAATTGTTAAGTATCAAAAGTGCTCCAGTGAGTTATGCAATTTTTTCATAAATTGTGTCACGAACTGCGGGTTGAATCTCCAACCAACGATCAGGTTTTTTTTTTTTTATTATTCCTCTTTAAACAGCTCCGATTTACATCATTTTAGCCTGGAACTAGGCTTAAGTCTGGTCTGGGAAACCAAAGGGAAGTGTTTTTTTTTTTTCAGTTTTCTGAAAAGTAGCAGATGAGGCCATCAGCGTTAAGCGGCATGTAGTATAAAGAGCGAAATGTTTATGAATGGCAGAGTGGGGGTGGGGTGTTGAATGCTGTCTGTTGCCTTGTAATCAACATTGGAGACTCTTTTGGGGGGACGGGGGGGCGGATTCCGACTGTCTAGCATTCAGTTTCATTTCGAATTCAGTATTCAAAAGCTTGCCAGGGAGAAGGGGAAAGCTTTTCCTTACACACTCCACTCTTTTCACAAAACATTAGTGTCCACGGCCCTGACACCAGTGATGCGCGGGTCAGTGGATAAACAACCCGAACCCGACCGACGTTTTCAACTAACCCGCCCGCAACTTGGACTGCCGAATAACAAAAATAAAATATTGTACCCGACCCGCCTCCTGACCCGCATGTTTAATATTAGAGCGATTATGCTGTGCATGCATTCATTGTCAAACATAGTTCGGCATTAATTAGCTAATTTTGTCAAAAGAAATGTTCTTGATTATGCCTACAAGAAAAATACAGATTGTTCATGTTGTGATTTAGTTTGTCTTTCCTTTATACAGATTTAGTTTCATTTTCGAAGTAGGCTCTAAATTATGTCAGTGACTCTCCGATGTTAAATATGATCAAGAGTTATTTTAAGAAAAAGATTAGCCTATAGTCCTAAATATTAGAGACTATAAGCTAATTCCTTTTTTCTTAACTTTTATTCTTCTAAAAATTATCAAGAATATTAAATAAACTTAATAGGCTAGGTTAACGACTTTTCTTATACAAACATAAGAATGCACTTCAAAATGAAGTTTTCATATATAAATTCGAGACATTTATTAAGAATACCATTTTCTTAACAATTAAGATGCTACATGTGTTTATCCAGTCTAATCGAAGTGTGCGTCTCTCCAACTTTCCCAATAAAAATCCCACCCCCACTCAGAAAATACATAAAGCTGACATTATATGCGTTTAAAAGTAGCCTATTAAAATGGTACAATGGCATTGATCAGTTCAACGTGTTGGGAAATCGGGCATTTTGTCCCACATCAGCATTTATTCAACAGTTAGCTAATAACGCTCAACATTCAAAAGAAAAATATTATTCAGCCAATAAAGCGTAGGTCTATGTATTTCATAGAAAAGTGTGTCTAGTACTATATAAATTACAAAGATTTAATTGGCATCTTTATTACAAACGACCCGACCGACCGCGACCCGAATATCATTAAAAATATTTTTGGATGACTCGTAACCGCGGGTGACCGCGGGCACCCGCTCATTTCGGATCAACCCACGCATCACTGCCTGACACACTGTACGGATAAATACAGTCCATCCACGTGTAAAGACATCTCACAATGACCAAAATCAGCAAGCTACCAAGACATCAGGGTGATGTGGTCTGCTGGAAGTTCTACTCAAGAAATATCCCGACATGTGAAATCCATTGGTGTACTTTAAAATAAAATAATGTGTCCTGTTGTAAAGTCGTTGCCGTATTGTTGTGTACAAAGTTCAGATGTTATTATTTTAAGAAATGTATTTAGGCTTCTCCTTATTTTTATGTTTTAGACATCCATCAATTACGGTGAAGAAAAAAATGCCGCGCTGGTGGAAACAAGACTTTCGCTTCTACTTTTGAGACCGGTGTTCGGACGTTTTTCTAAAAAAAACTCTGTCATTTATGGTCATAAAAACCGAAGCTGAACATAATTCAAAACTGTAAAGTATTTGCTGAATAAAGAAAACAAGAAGGATGCCGCTTAATATTTGGCTTTTACGTGAACTTTAAAGCTTATCCCTGATTCCATTTGTTTTCTTTGTTTTGTAATTGTAGCGGCGTGTTAGTTTGAAATGGGCATAAATATGAAAATTTACACCAAGGAGAGAGTTGCCTCACCTCTAAGATACCCGACTACGCCACCCCGGAGGCCAATTTACCGGGGAAAATCGCCTGATAAGATTAACTTAAAGCACACAGATCCAGTTGCGGCTGAGATAAGACCAGAGACAGATGGAATACAAAATGACAATTTTTATTTGGGCACCAGTAATACATGTATAAATATATGTAGTAAAATACACACAAACACTTCAACCTCCACTCCAGAGCTGGGGACTACTCACTCATTATCTGAAAATGACACAGCAAACACTCGTGCACTCACACTTCAGACCACAATTGTGGAACACTGCAAATCGGAAGAGACCACCACCAAGCAGAGAGAGAGAGGCTCGTCCACACAGACACGAATCCTGATCACCCCAACAACTGGAGAGGAAGCAGAATTACACATTTAGACACAATCACATATATACACACTCACAATCATTCTTATAAAGCTGAGTACTCAATGAATTAAAAGCAATTACACGCATATATGGTTGCCATCCACTAATGAGCCAGTTCACTGAAACTGGTGGATGCAAGAAAAAAAAAAATACAAATTCACAAGTCTAAATCAAACAAAAGAAAATGTTCAGTTAACCAGTTCACAGAAACTTGGTTGACAACAAAATAATAATAATAAAAAAAAACAATCCACAACAAAAAAATAAATGTTTTAAAGTGTTTTAAAATGGTTCACATACACAAAAGAAGAAAGCAAAGAAAACAAGCAAAAAAATAAATAAATACAAATCATATAGCGTTACACCACTCAAAAAGGAACCAGATCAAAATAATGACTGCTGGATGGTTAAACCATTTGATGCCTCAAAGCGAGAGTTACGTTAGGCCATCGTATCGAATCTGCGGCACGCCAGACTGCCAGACAGCTGATGTTACAAGTGTCCAGCTTTAAACAGAAATCAACACGTATACCACAGCAGCACGTGAATGCAGTTCGCGGGAAGGTTACGTATCCACTTCTGCAGTCAAGTCAGCAAAGCCCCGCGAGAAGGAAGTCTGGAACGTGACCATGCAGCACAATATTGAACGATAAGTGGTATAGCAGTTAGCATATACGAAGACATCCACAAAAACCCCGACAAGAAACCCACTGCAATGTTTCTCCCTCCGTCTGTAACTAGAAAAATAAATACAAATTTTAAATGGTCAATCCATACCGTGAGCGCAACAAACAATACGTTAGCACAACCTACCGGTTTAAACTGCTTGTGATGCACAGGGCATCTAAACTCCAGGACGTAAAAGCAATCGGGCACCACATGCGTTGTACCGCAGGCTTCCTCAGTCCACACTAGAAAGATACGCGAGTCAAAGCATATAAAACCCAATTCAATTCCAACATTCAGGAACACAGCCGCGACCGCAACTCCTTACCAGACAAAACACTCCTGCGACACACCGGAAATGGATGACGTCACCCGTGACTATGAGACGCACCTTCCTACCACACCTAAGGCTATCTTTATAGGCCACGTAAAATAAGGCACGCCCAAAGAGAGATTATCATCATTGGCTACATAATCTTTATATTATTTTCGTGAAATATATTTTTCTCAACATGCATTTCTCGTGGCCACGAGTTTAATGCATAAACAAACCTGCGTGACCATAGTAACCCAGGATTATCAGAGATATTTTATTTTGAGTTAAGAAATTATATTAATTGTTATAGAAATTAATACAATATTAAATAATTATATAGGCGATGCTGTATATGCCAATGCTGTCTGTGCGCAATGTAGACAGCTTTCACAAGTGTATCATGAATAAATACATGTACTTCAAATTAAATAGCCCTGCAAGAAAAATTTCATGCATCCCACAGTCTTGTCCATTAACTGACCTTCTGTCAGAATCATGTCTGTGTATTGTCCTGTTCTGTCATGTTTTCCTAGTGTTTTTCCCCTGTTTCTAGTTCAATTGGTTTAGTCTGTTCTCCCCCTTTTGGTTTAGTCCTTTTGGTTTAGTCTATGCCCATATTTGTATTTCCCCCTCGTCATCCTATTATCTCGTTTGTGACCACGCCTTGTCTTTTGTGTATTTAAGAGTCTGTGTTCACTCCCCATTTGTCCGTCAATGCTAACTGTTACCTCTGTTTGCTTGTGTACATGTGCTCACCTTATACTCCCGGTTTTGTTTTGTTTGTATTAGTTACTGTGTTTTATTTAATAAATCTTTATTCGTTCTTCTACTCCGGTTCTCCTCATCCATCTCCACTCCTCAACCCTGCCTGGATCGTGACACCTTCTTTTTTTTCCGTAATATTTGTATTATTCGTTTATATTCGTTATTTTTTCATTCATTTTGATCTCGTTACATAACATTTTGAATGTAAATGATACTGTAAAGGTTCTATGACTGGGGTTTTTACTGCAATGCAGTTTAAACGTTAAATTTAACATATATTGTATTTTATTTAGTCTAATTAATATACAAATAATTGAAGAGTGAATCATTCACGTAGTTTCATTTGGAAATAATTTATCGTCACACAGTAAAATAGGCCTACATTCCTTCTATTCACTAATAGTATTTTTTCCGTATTTGTATTAATATTATTATCATTATCATTATTATTACTATTACTAATATTATTATTAGCCTATTATTATTGTATATATTTTTATTTTCATTTATATTCGTTTCCCCCCCTTAATTTGGCTATCTTTACTTAACGTTCATGTAAATGATACTGTAAATGCTTGACATGCTATATGACTGATGTTTACTGGAATGTAGTTTAAAGGTTGAATTGAACATATATTTTATTTTGTTTCGTCTAACTAATAGACTAGACTATATAAATACTGTTTTACTGAGGAATGAATCATTCACGTAGTTTCATTTGTAAATGAAAACATGCTCATTTATCGTCACACACGGGCATAAATACAATCAAAAAGTCAAAACTTTACTGGCATAATAGTCAGGCGTTAAAAATAAATAGCCCTAACCAGTTATTAAAATAATAATAGCCTAATAATAATAATAATAATAATAAATAATTAGTGATTTAGAGCTATCTATTTTTTGTTTTGTTTATTGTGAATCGCTTAACCTAAATAACTTTCTGTATATATGATATTTGCCATATATTTTGCAAATATTGTAAACGACAATTATGCCAATAAAGTTTTGACTTTATGATTGTATTTATGCCCGTGTGTGACCATTAACGATTTACAAATGGAACGTGAATGATTCACTCGTCAATGAAACACTATAAAGGTTATCTATTGATTAGACGAAATAAAATGAATAATATGAACGAATAATACAATTATTACAAAAGAGGAGATCAATTAATGGATAGGGCTGTGGGATGGATAAAATGTTTCTTGTAGGGTTTATTAAATAGAAGTACGTTACGTAATATTTATTCATGATAAACTTTTGAATGCTGTCTACATCGCGCACAGACAGCATTCGCATTTACAGCATTGCCTATTGTTAATATAATAACTTAATATTGCATTAATTTCTATAACAATTAATATAATCATTTCTTAACTCAAAATAAAATATTAATAAACCAGTCTCTGATAATCCTGGGTTATGGTCACGCAGGTTTGTTTATGCATTAAACATAAGGATGTCCTTACCTCGACAAAATGATCTCATGGCCACGACGAGTTAATATGATGTTCCCACGAGTTAATATCTTGTGTCAACGACATAATATGACCACGACAAACATAAGTGAGCCGAAGGTGTCCATTCCACGTCACCGTACAAACGATTAGCTTGCAGCGATGTTTGCTGCCGCTTCAGTTCAGTGCGTTACATGACTGCCCCCTACTGATCATGTCTTTCCTGTGTCAATGTATTTTCCGTGTTCCCTTGGAATACACCGGCGTCACGCGAGACCACTTTACTTCCCGCGCGCATTTTAAATGGCCAGATCTGTAAATAAAATGCAGAGAAAGACATTTACAGTGGTCCTCACAAGAGCTCAGGCAAAGTCTGAAACACCTCAAGCCGATAGCATTGCTGACCTGTCTCAACCCAGTCTCTGCTCAGAAACATCTCACACTGACCAAGGGTCAAGACAGGAAGAGTTATTAGAGACAAGAATCCCTGTAGTTTCAGCTGTCAAAAAACTGCTAGATGTGAAGCGATTCAGTAGCCTATCCAAGCTGGTAGGAGTTGTTGCTCGGGTAAGGCGGGCTGCGGACAAGTGGATGGACCTTAACCCTCTGGGGTCTGAGGGTGTTTTGGGGCCCTGAAGAAGTTTTGACATGCCCTGACATTTGTGCTTTTTTTCAGTATCTTAAAACATTGTAATGGTTAAATTCAGATTACATTGTAATCAGCACATATTGTGCTTCAATAATATGCAAGCAACATTAATGTGCATGTTTGTGTTTTTGAGAAAACTACATTTATGCGTGGTTATTGAAAATCTAAAGTTTTGAAGTCACTGAAGCACAATACAGAACATTTGTCATCAAGACTGTTGAGAATTGGATGTGCTAGGCTAGACTTTTTCAACCAAATGATGTGAAAATCATCTTGTTCACTCGTTCAGAGAAAACAATATATTTATGTAAATTTTCTAAAACATGTTTTGCGATCGAAAGGGATTATTCATAGGTGTGGCAATGACCCATGAATATTTAGCAATTCACACCTGAGAGACAAAAGAGCCCTCCCTAATGGCCCCATCAATGACTGACTTGACTACAGCAGGTAAGAGACAATGTAAGAAGATGCAGAGAATGTAGTTTTAGATTATTTGTATTTTATTTACAACACTGTATAACCAAAACATACATAATGAAGGTCAAAGACACATTATTAAGCTCCCTCATCTAACCACACAGATGTGCACAGACTTTGTGGCATTTCTGAAAACTTTCTGAATTCAGTTCAACAAATGAAACAAGTAAATCTTAGCTGATATTTAAGTGCATGCACTTAAAAAAATACAAAAAATAGTCAAAAACTTGTTTTACACTAGAATATCAGTGTAGTTGAACATCTGAAGTTTGTAGCGCTCTCAGAGGAAAAAGAGACTCAAGGGAAAGACAGAAGGATTCATCTGTTGAGCAGGTTTCAGATCACTAAAAAAACAACAAAAACAAACATATGTGAGCCTATTTATATCAGGATCATCTGTCAGTATACAGTCATAGACTCTAGCATTTGTACTAATGCAAAAAAGGACATGTAATATCTGAGAAACTAATAATTATCGTTCAGCACTATATTACTAATAAACACGATGTAAACATACATTCAGTGTAAGCACTCATATTACTTTTACACCCTACTGTTATACAATAAAATAAATAAATAAATAAATTTGATTCTAAAGTCATAAACATATCGTCATAAATGCATCTTACAGTCATAAACGCATCGTTTTCTAGAACATTAAAAATATTCTGGCATCGTGAGAGATGCAATGCAATCAAACGTACTTCATAATGTTTCATTTGATATAGTCAGGAATTATAGTTTGGAATAAGTCTAACTAGTAAAATGTGTACACGTTTTGTCAAAGTAAATAACAGCGAAAGCTAGTAGGAAAATGAAAGTCCTTCTTCTGATCGAGGTAAATATAAGTCTTATTCCTCACAGCACCTCTTATTTCAGAAACGAACTGTAATCAAAATGAACTTGAAAAGGCATGTTGCTTTGTTTGTGGTGATGTGGAAGTTTCCTCGCATACAGATACTCTGGTCCTTGCCGCGCTTGTAGCACATGGCTAATTTGAATACCAAAGGGATTTCGCTAGTGGGCGTGATCAAATTCAAAATAATTAGCTGCAACTGGATAGACTAGACATCTCCTTGGTTTCATATAGATTACTTTATCACAGAATACTTGTTTTTGATAAAAACTTACTTCGTTTAAAAGCATAAATCTCAAGCTTTCTGTAGATACCACTTTTCTGTTTGTGTGCCGAGTATTCACCGAGTTTGAACGATTTCAATGACGCATTTCTGAAAGCAGTTTGCGGAGACAGAGAAAACAGAGAAATCACCCTGTTTGTTTTCTTTATTCTAAAAAAACACAACATTCTGTTGTTCATGTGAGTGTGCACAAATAAAAGTAAAAACTTTACAGTTTACAGTGATGTATAGCTCTAATTTGTATGATTGAAACCGACAGAGTATTTTTTGTCTCTTTTGCACTGATCATTTAAAAATTAAGCTCGTCACGCCTGCGTGATGGCCGACCTTAGAGGGTTAAGCATCACGCTGTAAAGCCAGCAAAGTGGGAGGCATCGCCCCAAAGGAAAAGCCCAAAGGGCTAGTGTATAATGGTGGAGACCGGAAGTATGCCTTCAGAATCCTCTGCCTGGCAGCTCAAGCAGGAGTAACATTCCCTGACACCACCCTCAACTGATTAGTGACATTTAGAGGAAAGGATGAACTTCCAGTCTGTGGAGGAAGGATCCAAGCCTTCAATGAAGACAAAATAGCAGTGCCCATTCTCCCACATGACGCATGGATATCCACGTTACTTGCTCGAGAGGCTCATGCTGTGAACCACGAAGGGGTGGCAGGAATGCTTTTAAGGATGAGAAGCAAAGCTTGGGTTGTCAAAGGAAGAAGAGTGGTAAAAAGGGGGGTAATGGATACCTGTGTCACTTGCAGAAAAACGAGGGCAAAACTATGCCAACAGATAATGAGTGACTTGCCACCAGAGCACGCAGGACCAGCAGCTCCATTTGAGTTTACCACTATGGACCCGTTCGGACCTTATGAAGTCACAGATGAGGTGAAGAAGAGAGTGAAACTTAAAGTCTGGGGAATAGTGTTCAGCTGCATGGCATCTAGAGCCATCCATGCCGATGTTGTCAGCAACATGTCGTTCGAAGGCTTTCTACTTGCCTAAGAGGACACCCTAGCAAGGTGTGGTCTGATCCAGGCACAAATTTTGTTGGAGCCAAACCTGCCCTTGATGACCTCTATAAGTTCTTGGAGTCTCTAGAAGGATCAGAAGTGGAAGAAGTGGAGCAGCAGAGGCAGCCATTTGAGCTGTGAAAAGAGCCCCGCAGAACTTAGGTGGAGATGGTGTTTTCACGTGGGGAGAGTTTCAGACCTTTGTGTACATGGCAGCCAATCTGGATAATGAGAGGCCTAGATGCTAGGGCACAAAGCCAGGAAGACTGCATTGGGTATATCACGCCAAATTCGCTCCTACTGGGACGTTCCTGCTTAAGAGGAGACCCAGGAAACTTCCAGTTTTAGGGCTACCCCTACAAGAGACTAAATGGTGTTAGTTGGCAGGGCCAAACCTCTTTGTCAGGATCAGAGTATGTGAGCGGAATGGAGTGACAACAATTTCCCCTCCGCGCTCAGTGCATTTAATAATCGCTCCGCTCCAGCTCCGCTCCGGGTTCACCATTTTCCGCTCCCGCTCCACTCCTTGCTCACTGATATCAGAAACACCGCTCCGCCTTCACTCCACGTAAAAAAAAAAAAAAACTGAAATAATGCTTGAAATATACTGGTCCTGTTCATAACATATATTAAAATAAAAAATACTACAATAAAATAACAGGAGAGTTTGGAACACCTAGTGTGCAAATTTTGTAACTACGACATACCAGACTCCGACATGATTTTTTAACAAAAAAGAGAAACTGCAACCCAGCACAACACAGCACAGCTCTCTGATGCACACACATAATGCGGTCCTTGAAGACAAAGAAACCTGCAGGTGTGTTCGTTTCACATCTATTTATAACCCTCAGGTGCATGTAATCAAATAGGTGACCTACCAAGGTTTTTTTTATTGCCAACAAATAAACTGGTGATACATCAAAGTTCAGCAAAACAAACATGACAGTAAACATGATTTTTGTGGGTGTGTGAATGTGTGCGTAAGTGGTGTAATGTTGCGTTCCAGGCAACTCGTGTTTTACCAACCTTCTACCCGTGAAAGTGCACTGGAGCGGCAGTCAAACCCGTGACTTCCCACCCGTGAACTCGTACTAGTTTGATGTACTCCCAGTTCCGAGCTCTGACGTAACATAGCCCGCAAAACCACGTCAGCCCCTACGGGTGCGGTGTTTATGCAAGTAGTACACAGTGAAAAAATAGAGCTTAGGACAATATAACATTGCAATCAAATTAATAATAATATAAAAATAATAAAAGCTTGAAAAGTTTGAAGTAGTGATTTACAGGCTCAAAAACCTGCCTGGAATGCAGCATAACAGTGTCGAGGCTGTGGGTGGGTGTGATGTGTGGCCGTGGTCCTTGTACCTTCAGCTGTTGACAGCTTTACTCTGGATTTCTTGCCACAAGTTGGATCAGCACTACATGTCTTGCTTTTTTTTAATGCATCACACATTAGTTGACGTACATATACATTTATTATGAAGTTAACAATAAATGCAGGAGAAAAAAAAAAAAAAAGGTGGGAATTGGGAATTTTTAATTTTTTTTTTACTGAGCTTATTTAAGCCAATTCGTGCCGTGTTTGACACACGTGCTTCACAACCGGTTGAACAAAGAATGTTCTCATTAGCGTATTGACACGCAGCATCGAGTGTAGATTTTGGTAGGGAACCATCAGCACAAGAGACTACCAAAAGAACACAATCTACAGATGAGGAAAAGGTAAGAAACAAATAAGCGCTATGTCAGTTAGACATTTAATGTCCAACACAGATGTTTAACCGGTTTAACCAGCATTCATTCATTGTGGCAAAATGTGAGAAATTTTATGGTTGATTTCTCAGTAGACTAGTGGGCGGATCATTACCGTAAAGAGTTGTTAAAGCTTTCAAAGTAGCATAACTTGATGCCATCAAGTTTGCCTGAATTTTGCCCAGAGGTATAGTACATGCCGTCAGGGGCGGACTTAGTGATTTTGGGAGCCCTAAGCAAATTCCAGGTATGGGGCCTCAACTCAATAACTATGTGCTCTTTTATGCCTAACCCTTATTTTGCTTGCTTGCTTGCTCTTATAGTTTATAGTTTATCTCTTCACAACCAGTAATTAGTCAACCTGCTGCTGTTCTTAAGCCATATTAGGCTAGTTTTTTTGTATCACAAAAGAAGACATTTAAAAATAAATAAATAAAATAAATGAATAAAATGCTTGTCCATTTAATAAATTGTAAACTTTTTCAATAATTTTACAAATATAAAATAAAATTATCCCATGCAACTCATTCCATATTCCAAGTGTTTTGAAGGCAAATGGTAGGGTGTGTCGAGAACAAATCAAAAATGTATTCTATCATTAAGCAAAAATCTCCAGTCATTGCATTCGTGCATTTGTGTGCGGCAATGTGCGGCAGTTCATGTTGGCATGCCTATGAAAAGAAGTCATTTTGAAACATCAAGATAAATAAAATCATGACTTGAAACACAATATTTTTTTGTACTGAGGTGTATATCTCTGTTCTGAAACAATAATATACAGCCTAGATTGCGCAGAAATAGCACTCCCTCATACTGTATAATTACTAAAAGCTGTCACTCACTTTAGTTCATTGCAAATAAGCTCTCTACACTGCACAATAAATCTATTGTTTACATTGTATCTACACTTTGTTTTAATGAGAGGATTTCTAAGCTTGCAGAACTCATCAGTTGACAAAAACTCTGCATTTTAAGCAGTGAGTGGATTCTAACTTAAACACTAATGGCCACTGCACTCAGGAAATCAACAGATACAGTGCCTTGCGAAAGTATTCATACCCCCTTTTTCACGTTTTTTTATGCTGCTGCCTTATGTTAAATGTTTTAAATTACTTTCAATTTACACTCCATGGACCATAATGACGAAGCAAAAACAGAAATGTCACAACTCTTGCTGTGTGCTTAGGGTCATTGTCCTGTTGGTAGGTGAAATTTCTGCCCAGTCTGAGGTTCTGAATACTCCGGACTGGGTTTTCATTAAGGGTATATCTTAATATTTTGGTGCATTGAGCTTTTTTTCTACTCTGACGAGTCCCTCAGTCCCTGCCACTGAAACACAGACCACAGCATGAGGCTGTTACCAGCACACTGCTTGGAATTGAGGTTCATCAGACCACAGAATCTTGTTTCTCATAGTCTAAGGGTCCTTTAGATATTCAAGTGTCTTTTCATGTGTCTTCACAGGGGAGAGGATTGAGTCTTGCCAAATCACCATAAAGCTCTGACTGGTAGAGTGTTGAAGTGATGTTGGTCCTTCTGTACGTTTCTCACATCTGCATATATGATCAAGGAGCTCAGCTACAATGACCAACAGGTTCTGGGTCACCACTCTAGCCAAGGCCCCTCTTTATCAAGTGCTCAGTTTGGCCAGGAGACCAGCTCTAGGAAGAGTCATGGTTGTTTAAACTTCTTCCATTAAGGGTAACGGAGACTACATATGTCACAATCACCAGCTGGAGTGCCCGGCAGCCCCACTAGAGGGCACTCCAGTGTTTACCCTTTATGTTATTTGTTGTCTCAACCCACCATGCTTCACCCTTGTCTGTGTCATGTTTTCACTGGTTCCCCTGATCCATGGCCGTTTCTCAATACCAAGTACGCGAAGTTCGGACTTGCGTCCTTCGTAGTTCAGGGTTGGAAGTTTGACTTGGGAGTACGAACTCCTGAGGACGTGAGGATGCAAGTCCTGTAATTCTGCAAATGGAACAGCAGTGTACTTGACAACGTCAGTCAGCTCGCCTTTTCTACTCCGGTTATCTTCACTGTATGTATTTACAGTAAGACGAAATATGATATCAACCACCTCTGCTTCTTTTCGTTTTCATTTAAACATATTGATAGCTGCAAAAACGTAGTTCAGGGAATGTACAACATTACAGTGAAACTAAATATTTTATATCAAACAGCATTGCCTCTTTTCTGTTTCATTTAACGTTAAACATATTAATAGCGACAAAAATGTGGTACATGCAACGCGTTACAAATACAATTAAAGAAAGTGATATCAAACACCACTGCCTCTTTGTTTTCTTCAAAATATAAACCACAACTTTTTCTTTTCGTACTCATTTTAAAAATAATAAAACATATCAATGTGATTTAAGCTATATGTGCACTGTGTATAATACATCTTTAATTAGTTACATCTTTTATAATAAAATGAAACTTGACAAGCACAACTCTGCATTTTTTGTTAAATGTCAGTTTTAATGAACAATATTAGCCATTATAAAAGTATAAGTATAAAGTATAAGAGACTTATGTAATCGGAAATAAAGACAAAAGCAGACAATTCGGTCAAATGCATTCTACAAAGTCAGCGCTGAATTACGATTGATAAATAATTTATGAAGCATAACTTTGTCCTCAGTCAAAACAATATGACCTGGAATAAATAATAGATTCACGAGACCAAAAATTAGCTGTTAGATTTACCCAAAACGAATTATACCTCTTGTTAACCACTACAGAGACATCGGGACCAGCGGCAAACGTCAGAAGGACTAGCCGCGGTGAGGCTCTCTCTGCGGGATACATGAACACTGAGCACCCGGTGTTCGCCTGGAACTCTCATCTCTGAAATCGGCGAAACAAATTTTCAAATAGGTGCTGTCTTTGTAAATAAACCGCAGATTTGAGTTTTAAACAACTACATTCTCGCCTGAAATACTCTTAAACCTACATTTCATGACACAATAACAGTAATATTTTGAAAATTATGCGGGTTTTCTCCTCCGCCATTAACGCTCGCTGATTGGTGCGAAATGCATTCTGGGATACATGGCTGCCTCAAGTTCGCACAAGTCTCCTCTTGATGCATCCTTGATAAAAGGGGCGGAGCAAGAACACATCCGGGGATTTGAACTGTACTTGCTAGATGTGAACTTTGAATTGGAACAGTACTTGGGCGACACCTGATGACGTTTCACAAGTCCACAAGAACACAAGTACAGACAAGTACGCATATTGAGAAACGGCCCATGTGTCCATTCCCCATTGGTTGTTTCGGTCATGTGACCCCTAGTGTTTGGTATAAAGCCTTCCCTTCCCCCTCTGTCTGTACTGATCGTTGTTTAGTGTTTAAACCTTCCTAGTTCCTGTATTTTGTGTTTTTCGACCCTGGACTGTTTTCTTGTTTTTTGAATCTTGTCGCCTGCCCTGACCTTCACGCCTGTTTATTGGATTACTCTTTCGGATTTCCCTTGTTGTTCCTGTTTGCTGGTGTTCGACCCCTGCCTGTCTTGACTTCGTCTTAATAAAGCTTTGCATGTGGATCCACACGTCAGTCTCCAGTCCTCCACTGTTACAACATGCTTCTGTGAACCTCTAATGCAGCATTTTTATTTATTTTTTTTTTTGAACTCTTCCTCAGATGTGTGACTACAGGGGCCCTAAGCGGCCTTAAATGTTTAGTCCAGCCCTGCATGCCGTTCAGGTTTGATGGGCCACAGGCATCAAACCACTGGACTTCAGAAGAACAATAAAAATAAGAGAGTCATATTTAGATCTGTCATATTTAGATTCTGTCACCCTTGCAGCTGTTATATATTACATATTATCCTATTCTACAACACATTGTCTGGATATTTAAGATCACATCAGTCTCATGTCAAAATGCTGAATTTCAGAAAAAAGGTCAGTAACGATCATCTTCTGTTAGATTTTGGCTTTTCTCACAGATGCTAGCAGCAGTCAAAGGGCATGAAGCTTTGTAACAATGAGGAATCAACTTTGTCCTGTTTTCCTGCAATCAAACTTCACTTCAAGGGTGCACTGTGACGTGATTGCAAGAAAACCTTTTGCAAACACTCCACAACTTTAAAAATGTATCTTAAAAAAAATTCCTCAGAGAAAGAAGTTATTTGTAATGCCAATATTTGACAGCCTACTTAAAGCACTACTGTATAACATGCTCTAAAAAATCACTCTAAGAAACTGCATAATCTGCATTATTGAAACATCTATGTGCATTCTGGGAACTTAGCCCAGAAGCTTCCCGTAAAAAAGATATTTGTTGTCATGTGTCAAAAATATGTCACTGACGAAAGACAGCACTGACGCCAAATATGCACAAATGTTTGTTCTGATGTCTCTGTATGTATAATAACAGAGAGTATGAGGGTGTGACTGAGTTTGATTAAAGTACCTCTATAATGGATTATGAAAGGTTCATATTTTGATTTTGGTAGTCCACAACAACAGGTTGACATGCATGCAAGGTCAAAAAAGCATTCATTGTCTTATAATATGCATTTATTTTTATCTTATTTGTGCAACGATTTCTTTTTTCAAACCCCCTCTTTGCGTGATGCTAATCTGCGGTGAATGCACCGATGACCCAGTGTGTTGTCATTGGTCTACTGCGTGCAGCACATGTCAGAAATGAATGCCCATCACCATTACATTAAATGGTAACACTATAATTACACACTATGAGTCATTAGTTAAGCATTGGTAAAAGTTAATTAATCATTTATAAAGCATTATTCCTACATTAATAGACATTTGTAAGCAGTTAATAAATACAGCTATAAACGCTTTATTCTTGTTTTATAAGCATCTGTATAATATGCTTAATAATTGTATTTTCATGCTTTATGAAGGATCAGTTAATCATTTCTTAATTAAGCATTACATTATATATAAACCAGTTAGTTGGTAGTTGTAAGAGGTTCATGAGATCATTTAGAAAGTGTTAGTAAATGATTCATAAACCATTTGAATGCACATTCAAATGGTTATTATAAAGTGTTACCCATTAAACACCCAAACAGCCATGGTATATGTGATAACCCAATGCAGAAACATATTGATAAAGCACTGCAGTTTGTATACCAATGTATTGCTCTATTCTTTAACACAATGCCAAGTAATAACAACGACAAACATTCAAGCACAACACACACAACTGAATACATATTTTGCATGGTATAGAGTACATGAGAGCAACAATTTATAAACACCCCCATGTCATTCAAAATATTTATGTCTTTCTTTCTTCAGTCGCAAAGAAAGTTTTTTGAGGAAAACATTATTGGATTTTTCTCAATATAGTGGACTAGTGGTGCTCAACATATTGAAGGTTAAAAATCCAATTTCAATGCAGCTTTAGAGGGTTCTAAACGATCCCAGCTGAGGAATAAGGGTCTTATCTAGCAAAACGATTGGTCATTTTCAGAAATGCAGAAATGCAGACCAACCTTAAGTCTGTTTTTCAAAGCATTGAAAATGTATAACAATTTAATTTGGAAATTTTAATTTTTAGGGATCTATATTTAAAACTTTAAGGGACTTTGTCTATATAGATCAGTTAGCAGGTTAAGGCAATATAACATATGTGACCCTGAACCACAAAACCAGTCGTAAGTAGCATTGGTATATTTGTAGCAATAGCCAACACTACACTGTATGGGTTAAAATTATCATTTTTTCTTTTTTGCCAAAATCATTAGGATATTAAGTAAAGATCATGTTCCATGAAGATATTTAGTAAATTTCCTACCATAAATATATTAAAACTTAATTTTAATTAGTAATATGCATTGCTAAGAACCTAATATGGACAACAGACAATTTTCTTTTAGTTTTTTGTACCCTCAGATTCCAGATTTTCAAATAGTTGCATCTCAGCCAAATATTGTCCTATCGTAACTGTCACAATCACCAGCTGGAGTGCCCGGCAGCCCCACTAGAGGGCACTCTAGTGTTTACCCTTTATGTTATGTGTTGTCTCAACCCACCATGCTTCATCCTTGTCTGTGTCATGTTTTCATTGGTTCCCCTGATCCTTGTGTCCGTTCCCCATTGGTTGTTTCTGTCATGTGACCCCTAGTGTTTGGTATAAAGCCCTCCCTTCCCCCTCTGTCTGTACTGATCGTTGTTTAGTGTTTAATCTTCCTAGTTTCTAGTTCCTGGTTCCCGTGTTTCTGTGTTTTTCGACCCCTGGACTGTTCTCTCGTTTTGACCTTTAGCTGCCTGCCCCAACCTTTGATTGTCTCTGGATTATTCTTTCGGATTTCCCTTGTTGTTTCTGTTTGCTGGTGTTCGACTCATGCCTGTCTTGACTACGTCTTTTAATAAAGCTTTGCACATGGATCCACACGTCAGTCTCTAGACCCCCATTGTTACAGTAACAAATCAAACATCAATGGAAAGCTTATTTTTTAAGATTTCGGATTATGTATAAATCAATTTAATTTCAATTTGACCTTCATGGCTGGTTTTGTGGTTTATGGTCACATATGATTGATATAATATATAGGTCCAGGGTCACATATTCATATAATATAAATAGCTACTGCACGCCTGTTAAATGTTTATACATCTTAAAAACTGTGTAGTAGGCCTAAACATGAGCAGGCACACAGGCTTGATGCTGTTTGAATACATTCTAAATTAATAAGTACTACTAAAGTACTACTAAATTTGCTTCTGTGAATTATTTTTTGTTTTTCTTAAGTCTTCCACAGACTGTAGCCGTTAAGTAACTCACGTGCAAGGCAAAGCTGACTGCTACTTGTGATGTGGTTAAAGTGCCACTAAGTGGTCAAAAAGTGACAAAACAAATGTTGTAAAAAGCCGCATTCTGGCAGCACCACCGACACTGCATATTTTGCATGTCTCGTTTTTGTCTGAAGCCCTTATTTAAGGTCTTGGAGTCTCTATTAATAAGCTCATTAGTTGAATCAGGTGTGTTTGAATGATAGGTCTCATAAACATATGAACAACACACACTTTTTTGTTACTGTTCTAGTGTTGACACTGAGCAGCCAGAGTAAGATAAACTGATTAACTGTAAGGTTACACTGGAAAAACAGTGCCCTCTACTGGTGCGCTGGTATAGAGCACAGTGGAGCTCATGGCACATACATTCTGTCCACTAAGTTCGGGAAGGCTTCCTGACTTTAAAAGCCACATTTTTTAAATACTTAACAATTATTTTTTATTTATTTGGTTAGTTACTTAGTTGTATACTGCAATAAAAATGCTTTTCTTACTTAGATTTTGTGTCTTGTTTCCAGCCAAATATCTAAAAATTAGAATCAAGAAGGATTTTCTAGATGAGTAAAAATTGTGTTGTTTTATGAAAAAAAAAAAGTCAAAATTAAGTGTGTTTCTGCTTAAAACAAGCAAAATAATCTGCCAATGGGCTAAGAAAAATAATCTTGTTTTTTGTTTGAAATAAGATTTTTTGCTCACCCTATAATTTTACTAAAAAATGTTTTACTTTGGCTGGAAACAAGACAAAAAATCTAAGTAAGAAAATCATTTTTGCAGTGTTGTTGTTGTTGTTGTTGTTAATGTTGTCAAAAATTGTCATATCCTTTGACATTCCATAATTTGGTGTATGAATATATTGCTGTACACTGGAAATATAACTCATATATATACTCATATATTTCTCATATATGGAAATGTATTATTTATTATATTGCATTACATTTTTTGTTGTTTACTATCAGGGGAACTGATCTATATTAAAGACTTTAAGGGACTTTGTCTATATAGATCAGTGGTCAGGGACTATTTTTCTTGCAGAAGGATGGCATTTAGTGACTTCGCTTCAATAAAAGTAACATTAATACAGATTTTTGGTTTTAATATTTATAATGTTTGGTAACTGTTTTATAAAAGCAATAAGCTGCTTATAATACACTTCACTACAAATAAAATATGCTTTATAATGTATAGATGCATGTAATAAAATATGTATAATATATGTAAACATAGGCCTATATGTATTAAACATATATTGTTTGTTTTCACAACGTGAGCCTATACAAGTAGACTGAATTAATTTTGTCTTGTTGAATAAAATGTAAACTATGAGTAGACAAAATTAGGTAACACTTTATAATAACTACACACTATGAATCACTAGTTAAGCATTGGTAAATAGTTAGTTAATCCTTTATAAAGCATTATTCCTACAATAATAGACATTTGTAAGCAGTTCATAAATACAGCTATAAATGCTTTATTCTTGTTTTATAAGCATCTCTATAATATGCTTAATAATTGTATTTTCATACTTTATTAAGGATCAGTTAATAATTTCTAAATTAAGCATTACATTATTTAGAAACCGGTTAGTAGTTGTAAGTGGTTCAGGAGATCATTTAGAAAGTGTTAGTAAATGATTAATAGACTATTTGAATGCACATTTTTACATCTTATTATTCAGACATATAGCAACAGGTCGTCAGTGTGTTAATAAATGCTTTAATAATGTAACGCTGCTGGTAGAGATGAGGTGCCAGATGAAACCCGGAGTAAATATTAAACGATAATTTATTGAAAACAAACAAACAAAGCCCAGGAACATGAAACCACACAGGAACATTAATCACGGACAATGGGAGTGAGAGACTGGGGACTATTTATACACTGAAACAGGGGAATGGCAACATAACAAGATAACAAGGGGAAGTACAAATATGGGCATGACTAAAGCAATAAACCTGAACCAAAAGGGGGAGCAAATGAAACAAACCAAATATACTAGAAACACAGGGGGGAAAACACTAGGAAAACAAAACAGTACATGACACAATCCTGACAAATAACACATCTTCCTGGTGTAACTCATAATTAATTCAGGTTATAAAACATTTACTAGCTGTCAGTTAACTGTTTTTGTGAGCTCATCTAAAGTGAGGATTTATGCCTCTTTAAGCATTTACAAATGAGATTTAAAGGCTCATTTGTCTTTTAAACAGAAAAAGAGAACAAAACACATAGGGAAACAGACCGTAGAACTATTGGTAACACTTTATAATTACTACACACTATGAGTCATTAGTTAAGCATTTATACATCTTATTATTCATACATATATTAACAGTTAGTAAGTGTGTTAATAAATGCTTTAATAACACATATTCCTACTGTAACTCATAATTAATTCAGGCAGTTATAAAACATTTACTAGCTGTCAGTTAATGGTTTTTGTGAGCTCATCTAAAGTGAGGACTGTTTATGCCTTGTAAAGTGTTAATAAGTTGAGTTTTAGTGATATCGCCAGAACAGGAGAACTACTTTTGTAAACACTTTACAAGGCATAAATAGTCCTCACTTTAGATGAGCTCACAAAAACCATTAACTGACAGCTAGTAAATGTTTTATAATGAGTCAGTCCTCGCTGCAGCCTGTAGCGCGATTGTACAGTTTGTATATTGAATCTAATGTTTAATGTTGTTTTTTCCCCATACATGTACATGCCCTGCTAACACTGGGTTCTGCTTCAATTTGCTGATCAATATAGATCACTGTAGAAAAATGAGTATAGCCATTAAAGAAGGAACTCTTAACAGTCAAAATATCACTAAGCACACTTTTTTTGACATCTGACAAGATTTTTTTTTTTTTTTTTTGGTGCTGTTATTATTTTTTCCACTTTCCCTTGAATGTGTACTGGTATTTCAAGTATTTTACATACCTTATTGTATTGTAACTTTAGGATTAAAATGACAGAGACATATTTTTAAAATGACACATAAAATTACATTTTTGCTTCCACTCAACAATAAATATGACCTGAATAAAATGGCTTCATTTTAATATGTTGTATATACTGTCACGGTTGAGAAATCACATAACAAGGCAGCTCAGTGCAATGGCCCCGGAGGGTGGATTTATTTAATACTTTTAAATAAAATGGTGTGGAAAAAGGTGCTCAGTGCGATCAGGTCTGGTGCTTTTGTGAAGTCCTCGTGTCCATGAAGGGGTGTCCAGGCGTGCGTGTTGAGGCCGTCGGTCACTCGCTGCATTCTGTTTGACAAAAAGAGAGAACGTTAGTACCAGAGCGATCTGCATGAGACGAGAGTCTGTCTGAATGAGAGCGACGGTGGCTTCTTAAGCTGTATGTGTTGATGAGCGGCAGCTGGGACCGATCGATCTGTGATGAGGACGTACAGGTGCTGCGTGTTGGTTGCCAGGGCGACGCTGATGAGCCCAGAGACACTCGTCACAATACACTCACTGAAAATAATACTTGACAAAGATATTGTAACAGACGATTAGAAGCCAGAGGATCCAAGTGCAGCAATTTATTAATAAATCAGGGTCAGACAGACAATGGTCAGAAAACGGCATCAGGCACAATAGAGAATAATCCAGAGAATAGTCAAGAGCAGGCGAAGTTTTGGGGCAGGCGGCTGGCAGAGCAATAACAAAGTCCAGAGCTAAAGGGCCAAAGGGTAGGCGGCAGAGAATCAAAACAAGAACCCCACCAAGGTCACAAACAGATAATCCAGTACAACAATGAAATGCTCAGAAAAACAGCCAGGGCTATACAAGACTTCGCGAAGAGGCTGTGTGTGTGAGTGGCTTATATGCAGTCAGTGTAATGAGGAAAAGATGTGTGCAGCAATCAGTGCAGTGGGTCACGAGGAGCAGGTGTGTGCAGTGATTAGTGCAGTGGCTTGTGGGGGATGAAGTCCATGATGTGTAGTGCAAGAGTTCATGATAACAGGATGACGGAGGCTCAATTCATGACAGAGCCCCCCACCTAAGAGCGGCTTCCAGATGTAATGGAGCAGGAGCAGAAGAGGGACGGAGCGAACGGCCCCCAGGGCAAAGCAGACGCAGCCCACAAGGGCTGAGCAGACAGAGCAGAAGCCCACCAGAGTCGGACCAGACAGGAGTCTCAGATACGGCCTCCATAGCCGTAACAGGACAGGCAGGAGTCTCAGGAACGGCCTCCATAGCCGTAACAGGACGAACAGGGATCCATGGCGGTGCAAGCAGGACAAGGTGCCTTGACGGTGCAGGCAGAGCAGTAACACTGACAGTGTTTGAGCAGTCAGTGAGTTCATAGATGGGCGTCATCCCCTCTCCCCTCGGGAGATTCCGCCGTGGACGCCGCCCCGATAAGAGGCATTGGTGCAGCGGGATCGTGGACAGATGAGGCCCCTGGAGCCCAGTGTGCAGCCCACACACTTAGAATGGTGATGGCCATCACAGGTAGTGCAGTGGTTAATGGGATGCCCAATGGGCTTGAGGGTGCAAGACTTGGGATCATCAGCTCTGCGTGGCTTGGGAGCAGAGGCTCTTGCAAATCAGACGGGAAATGGCGTGGCTCTGGCAGATCAGAAGCGATGTGGTTTTGCTCTGGCAAATCAGATGAGACATGGACTGGCTCTGGCAGATCAAACGAGACGTGGTGTAGCTCGGGTGAGACGTGACTTAGCTCTGGACTCTCGGGCGAGACGTGACTTGGCTCTGGACACTTGGGTGAGACGTGACTTGGCTCTGGACGCTCGGGCGAGTCGTGACTTGGCTCTGGACGCTCGGGCGAGACGTTGCTTGAGCTTGAAGGAACGACTATGACTTGACCTGGCTTTACTGGAACTGCTATGACTCGACCCGACCTTGCAGGGGTAGCTGCGATTTGACTTGGCTCTGCTGAAACAGTTGGGACATGGCTTGACTTGACCTTGCTGGAGCAGCTATGGCTTGACTTTACTAAAGCAGATATGGCTTGGCTTGACTTAACTGGAATAGTTGCGGCTGGCCCTGACTTTGCTGGAGCAGCTGCAAGTTGATGTGATTCAAGCTGTATTGTAGTGTCTTGATGTGACTCTGAAAGTGCTGCTGAAACTTTCTTAGATTCTGGAGGTGTCGGGGTGTCTTGACTTGACCCAGGGAGTACTGTTATGTCTTGACTTGCCTCAGAATGTAAAGCGGTGTCTTGGTTTGACTCAAGATGTAAAATGGTGTCTTTGCTTGATTCAGGAAGTGAAGCTGTGCCTTGACTTGATTCAGGAAATGAAGCCGTGTCATGACTTGATTCAAGAAGTAAAGCTGTGTCTTGACTTGGCTCAGGAAGTGAAGCTGTGTCTTGACTTGACTCAGAAAGTGAAGCTGTGTCTGGACTTGACTCATGAAGTGAAGCCGTGTCTGGACTTGATTCAAGAAGTGAAGCTGTGTCTTGACTTGGCTCAGGAAGTGAAGCGGTGTCTGGACTTGACTCATGAAGTGAAGCTGTGTCTGTATTGACTCATGAAGTGAAGCTGTGTCTTGACTTGATTCAAGAAGTGAAGCTGTGTCTTGACTTGATTCAAGAAGTGAAGCTGTGTCTTGACTTGACTCAGAAAGTGAAGCTGTGTCTGGACTGGGTTCAAGAAATGCTGCTGTGTCTTGACCTGACTCAGGAAGGATTTCTGTGTCATGACTTGACTCAGGAAATGCTGCTGTGTCTTGACATGACTCAGGAAGGGCTGCTGTGTCCTGACTTGACTCAGAGGGAACAGCTGCGACTGAACTTGGCCTTGAAAGTACACCTCCGACTTGACCTAGTACATGGATTGCGGCTGTGACCTGACTTAACTGTGATGTAACTTGACTTTGTAGGAGCAGCAGCTGAGGCGTAATTTGACTTTGCAGGAACAGCAGCTGTGGTATGACTTGACTTGGCAGAAACAGCAGCTGAGACGTGATTTGACTTAGCAGGAACAGTAGCTGTTATGAAGCTTAACTTTACAGGAACAGCAGCTGTAACGTGACTTGACTTAGGAAGAATGGCAGCTGTGACGTGACTTGACTTTACAGGAACAGCAGCTGGTGCAGGTTCAGGGGAAGCAGACATGACGTTAACAGGCTGTGGCTTGGCTGATGTGGCGTGAACGGACGCTGGCTTGGCTGGCGTGGTGTTAGCAGGCTCTGGCTTGACAGGCACTGAAAGTAAGAGACCGGCTATTCGTAATGACAGCAGTGGTGTGTCCTCCAAACTGGATATTAGCCTCTGATAAGCCATGAAAACATGAGGGTGTGATGCTGCAGCTGCCATCTTGTGAACAGACTCTGGGCTGGCAGCCATCTTGGGAAGTGACTTGGAAATTTGTAGTGTCATGTTGAGATATTGTTTGAGAGTCCCGTCTGGCTCATGTATTGGCATAAGAGAGGCGAGTGGCTCAGACAGTCCTCCACGAAAAAAGACCATCAGACACAAATCATCCAATGAGGTTGATTTAGCCAGTTCCACAAAGTCTGTTATGTAGTCCGCAATGTGACGCTCACCCTGACGGAGACGCATAATCCGTGCCACGGAATTCATGTTGGACTGGGAAGCCGCTGGATCCGGGTTAGGCGAAGTCTTCTGTAACAGACAATTAGAAGCCAGATCCAAGTGCAGCAATTTATTAATAAATCAGGGTCAGACAGACAATGGTCAGAAAACGGCATCAGGCACAACAAAGAATAATCCAGAGAATAGTCAAGAGCATGAGAAGTTTCGGGGCAGGCGGCTGGCAGAGCATTAGCAAAGTCCAGAGCTAAAGGGCCAAAGGGCAGGCGGCAGAGAATCAAAACAAGAACACAGTCCAAGGTCACAAACAGATAATCAGTACAACAATGAAATGCTCAGAAAAGCAGCCGGGGCTATACAAGACTTCGCGAAGAGTCTGTGGCTGTGTCCAAATTCAGGGTCTGCATCCTCCTTAGGATCCTTCCTACCCGGTTGAAGGAGGAGGGGTCCTCCGAAGACCGCAAAACCTGGAAGTAGGTGTCAGTGAATTTGGACAGCCTACCCTTCTTTCAGTTCCCTCCCTTCCCCGTTGCTCATATTCGGTCGCCTAGCAACCGTGACAGCGCTAAGCAAGAAGTAAGGTTATCTGTACTGCACAAAAAAAAAGAACTGCTCTTTCGACCCTAAAAGCGTTAAAAACAGCTTCAAAAACTAACAAGAAATTAGCTGTGTGTAAGGTGATATTCACACAGGCAGTAAGAAAGAAGCTAGTTTACGAAAGTGATGTTTTTTAACATATAAACATACTAATGTAAAAAAAATAAGCTTAACGCTAAAACCAAAGGCCTAACTAGACAACCGCTGTAAAAAAATATTTTTTGAAACGCCAGTTTTTTTAAACTTGCATCATTACTACCGCTCGTTTCGTCCGCCATTATTTGAAGTGCTCTGCCGAAAGGAATTATGGGATAGGTAGGACGGGAAAGGATCCACCAGACCCATCCTTCCAATTCGGGGAAAAGGAGGACGTATTTGTGGGCCGCATTTGAAGGATCCTACGAATTTGGACAGCCTTTGTCGCGACGCTGTGACGTAACATCCTTCAAATGAGTCCTCCGAAGGATGTAGACCCTGAATTTGGACACAGCCTGTGTGTGTGAGTGGCTTATATGCAGTCAGTGTAATGAGGAACAGATGTGTGCAGCAATCAGTGCAGTGGGTCAAGAGCAGCAGGTGTGTGCAGTGATTAGTGCAGTGGCTTGTGGGGGATGAAGTCCATGATGTGTAGTGCAAGAGTTCATGATAACAGGATGACGGAGGCTCAATTCGTGACAGATATTATGCTTTTAGTTCATTAAATTTGTTAAAACGCTCTAAAGTTATGCAATTTAAAACTTTACAATTTTAACACTTTGCATGTGTGTAGAGAGCATCACATCACAACTTAAGCATCACATTTGTGTAAATTATTATTTATCAGTTATTACTTATTAATACTCATCTCTACTAATACACAGGTTAGAATATCATCACAATACAATATTGTCCCTTTAAACCAGCGCATGCATATTATATTCAGAGATCGCTACTGCGCATGTGTCTATGACATTGGCAAAACAAACCACCGCGCACACGCCTAACAATGTGCAGTATCAAAAAAAGATACAATTAACTAATATTTTATCATTATCCTACTATTACTACTTGCAAAATTTCATATTCACTGCTGCGAATTCACTCAACAAAATCTTTTATTTATTATTTTTTAAAAAGAGGTTCAACAGTATATCCAAACTATTATCCAAAAATCTTAAACTGTCAATTTGTTTCATCTTTGTAATTTATATTGTTAAAGGTTTTGTTTTGTATTTATTTTATTGTTTTTTTTTTATTATTATTGTATTATATACAGTCGTGGCCAAAAGTTTTGAGAATTACATAAATATTGGAAATTGGAAAAGTTGCTTAAGTTTTTATAAAAGCAATTTGCATATACTCCAGAATGTTATGAAGAGTGATCAGATGAATTGCATAGTCCTTCTTTGCCATGAAAATTAACTTAATCCCGGAAAAAAAAAAAAAAAAACGTTCCACTGCATTTCATTGCTGTCATTAAAGGACCTGCTGAGATCAATTCAGTAATCGTCTTGTTAACTCAGGTGAGAATGTTGACCAGCACAAGGCTGGAGATCATTATGTCAGGCTGATTGGGTTAGAATGGCAGACTTGACATGTTAAAAGGAGGGTGATGCTTGAAATCATTGTTCTTCCATTGTTAACCATGGTGACCTGCAAAGAAACGCGTGCAGCCATAAAATGGCTTCACAGGCAAGGATATTGTGGCTACTACGATTGCACCTAAATCAACAATTTATAGGATCATCAAGAACTTCAAGGAAAGAAGTTCAATTCCTGTTAAGAAGGCTTCAGGGCATCCAAAAGTCCAGCAAGCGCCAGGATCGTCTCCTAAAGAGGATTCAGCTGCGGGATCGGAGTGCCACCAGTGCAGAGCTTGCTCAGGAATGGCAGCAGGCAGGTGTGAGCGCATCTGCACGCACATTGAGGCCAAGACTTTTGGAAGAAGGCCTGGTGTCAAGAAGGGCAGCAAAGAAGCCACTTCTCTCCAAAAAAAAAACATCAGGGACAGATTGATCTTCTGCAAAAAGTATGGCGAATGGACTGCTGAGGACTGGGGCAAAGTCATATTCTCCGATGAAGCCTCTTTCCGATTGTTTGGGGCATCTGGAAAAAGGCTTGTCCAGAGAAGAAAAGGTGAGCACTACCATCAGTCCTGTGTCATGCCAACAGTAAAGCATCCTGAGACCATTCATGTGTGGGGTTGCTTCTCATCCAAGGGAGTTGGCTCACTCACAATTATGCCCAAAAACACAGCCATGAATAAAGAAAGGTACCAAAACACCCTCCAACAGCAACTTCTTCCAACAATCCAACAACAGTTTGGTGAAGAACAATGCATTTTCCAGCACGATGGAGCACCGTGCCATAAGGCAAAAGTGATAACTAAGTGGCTCAGGGACCAAAACATTGAAATTTTGGGTCCATACTCCCCAGATCTTAATCCCATTGAGAACTTGTGGTCAATCCTCAAGAGGCGTGTGGACAAACAAAAACCCACTAATTCTGATAAACTCAAAGAAGTGATTATGAAAGAATGGGTTGCTATCAGTCAGGATTTGGCCCAGAAGTTGATTGAGAGCATGCCCAGTCGAATTGCAGAGGTCCTGAAAAAGAAGGGCCAACAATGCAAATACTGACTCTTTGCATAAATGTTGAAACGTATGAAGTGCTTGTAATTATATTTCAGTACACCACAGAAACAACTGAAACAAAGATCTAAAAGCAGTTTAGCAGCAAACTTTGTGAAAACTAATATTTGTGTCATTCTCAAAACTTCTGGCCACGACTGTACATGTATAATGCTGACATTTTTGTACTTTTGTGCTTTGTACCTTGGCAATAAAAAAAAAAAAAACGTCCAGTACGTATTGGACCTGAATCATCTACGTCATCATGCTGCAGCCTGCAGCAAGGACCTCTTGTTTATAACTGCCTGAATTAATTATGAGTTACAGTAGGAATATGTGTTATTAAAGCATTTATTGTTGCTATATGTCTGAATAATAAGATGTAAAAATGTGCATTCAAATAGTTTATGAATCATTTACTAACACTTTCTAAATGATCTCATGAACCACTTACAACTACTAACTAACCGGTTTGTAAATAATGTAATGCTTAATTTAGAAATAATTAACTGATCCTTAATAAAGTATGAAAATACAATTATTAAGCATATTATACAGATGCTTATAGAACAAGAATAAAGCATTTATAGCTGTATTTATGAACTGCTTACAGATGTCTATTAATGTATGAATAATGCTTTATAAATGATTAATTAACTATTTACCAATGCTTATGTGAGGTTTTTAACCTGTTTTGTCCTGTTCTGTTCTGTCTTCCCAGTGTTTTTCCCCCTCTGTTTCTAGTCATAATGGTTTAGTCCTTGTCTCCCCCTTCTAGTTTTGTCTGTATTGGTTTAGTCATGCCCATATTTGTATTTCCCCCTCGTTATCTCGTTTGTAACCATGCCCTGTTTGCTGTGTATAAAAGTCTGTGTCTGCTCACTCCCTATTGTCCGTCGATAATGTTACATGTTCTCTGTTCATGCTCCTGGTTTTTGTTTGTTTGTATATTCAGTGTTTTATTTAATAAACTTTATATTTAATTTACTCTGGTTCTCCATCTCCACTCCTCAACCCGCCAGACTGTGACAGATCGACGGACCTTAAACAGAAGATGAGTTGGGCTGAGGCAGCTTTGAGGAGACTGCGGCAAGGTGGTCGTGAGTTGGAGCGATATGTGGAGGACTTCATCGAGCTCTCCCATCAGGTAGGCTGGCACGAGACTGCTCTTGGTGCTGTGTTTGTTTTGGGGCTGGATGATGAGACCATTCGCTGCGATCTTCCCTCTTGTAATTTCCCCTTGATCGAGCTAATAAACCTGATTCTATATTTGAATGGATCTGATTTTGAAGTTAAAGAATTTCCAAATTCTGGTCGGTCTCATCTTCCAGTCCCCTCGCAGACACAGCATATCGCACCAGCCTGCCATAAGCCGAAAACCTCCACATACCGTTCCAACGGATTGAACCGCCAGCCCAGTCTCCTATCCCCTGTCATCCTCCAAAGCTCCGCCGCTGTCCTCAGCCCGATGCGGCCGGCCTCCTCCCCACGCTCTAGTCTGCCAGTCGCCGCCCAGCGCTCAAGCCCGCCGGCTTCCTCTCCGCGTTCAAGCCCGTCAGCCGCCAAGCCAACGTCAGCTCACAAGATGGCCGCCGCGTCTTCATGCAAGATGACTGCCACGCCAGAGTCTGCAAGCAAGATGGCTGCCATACCAGAGTCTGTAAGCAAGATGGCTGCCATGTCAGAGTCTGTAAGCAAGATGGCCGCCATGTCAGAGTCTGTAAGCAAGATGGCCGCCATGCCAGAGTCTGTAAGCAAGACGGCTGCCACGTCAGAGTCTGTAAGCAAGATGGCTGCCATGCCAGAGTCTGTAAGCAAGATGGCTGCCATCCCAGAGTCTGCAAGCAAGATGGCTGCCACGCCAGAGTCTGCAAGCAAGATGGCTGCCACGCCAGAGTCTGCAAGCAAAATGCCCGCCATGCCAGAGTCTGCACGCAAGATGGCTGCCATGCCAGAGTCTGCACGTAAGATGGCTGCCACTCCAGAGTCTGCATGCAAGATGGCCGCCGTTCCTGAGTTCCCGGCCAAGATGGCCGCCAAGCCTGAATCCCTGACCAAGATGGCCGTTGTTCCTGAGTTGCCGGCCAAGATGGCCGCCAAGCCTGAGTCTGCACCAAAGATGGCTACCGCCAAGTCAGAGTCTCTGCTGGTTCCGCCCAGCCTCCCAGAGTCTCCGCTGGTTCGGTCCAGCCTCCCAGAGTCTCCGCTGGTTCCGCCCAGCCTCCCTGAGTATCCGCTGGTTCCGCTCAGCCCTCTAGTGACCGCGCTGCCAGAGCGCCCTCCAGTGACCGCGCCGTCAGAGCGCCCTCCAGTGACCGCTCGCCCAGAGCCTGCTCTCCCAAAGTCTCCGCTGGGGACGCCCAGCCCTCCAGAGTCTCCGCTGGGGTCGTCCAACCCTCCAGAGTCCGCTTCTCAAGAGCGCCGTCCAGAGCCAGCGTCTCCTCCAGCACGCCCTCCAGAGCCGGCGCCTCCTCCAGCATGCTCTCCCATGCTCCCCTGGGCAGGCTACACCCTGGATTTCCCCAAAAAAATTTTGGGGGGGGGGCTACCCCTCTGATCCACCATGGCCACCTGGACTGTTTACCCGGCCATGGCCACCTGGACTGTTTACTCGGCCATGGCTTCCTGAGCCCCCAGATCCGCCATGGCCTCCTGGACCATTTACCCGGCCGTGGCCCCCTGAGCTTCCTGATCCGCCATGGCTTCCTGAAACCCCTGATCCGCCATGGCCTCCTGGACTATCTGCTCGGCCATGGTCCCCTGAACTCCCTGATCCGCCCTGGAGACCAGCCTTGTATCCTGTGTCTCCTGTGTCTCGTGTTCCTGTTTTGCGGTCTCCAGGGCGCCCACCCTCCCTCCCCTTTGGATGTTATTAGGCGCGAGATGCGCCTTCGGGGAGGGGGGGTAATGTCAGGTTTTTAACCTGTTTTGTCCTGTTCTGTTCTGTCTTCCCAGTGTTTTCCCCCCTCTGTTTCTAGTCATAATGGTTTAGTCCTTGTCTCCCCCTTCTAGTTTTGTCTGTATTGGTTTAGTCATGCCCATATTTGTATTTCCCCCTCGTCATCTCGTTATCTCGTTTGCAACCACGCTCTGTTTGCTGAGTATAAAAGTCTGTGTCTGCTCACTCCCTATTGTCCGTCGATAACGTTACATGTTCTCTGTTCATGCTCCTGGTTTTTGTTTGTTTGTATATTCAGTGTTTTATTTAATAAACTTTATATTTCATTTACTCCGGTTCTCCATCTCCACTCCTCAACCCACCAGACTGTGACAGCTTAACTAATGATTCATAGTGTGTAGTTATTATAAAGTGTTATCCAAAACTATTTAGCTTTTTTTTTCATTAGTATCACTGACCAGGCTACTGAATAATTATTAGATTACAAAGTACATATAAATGTGTGTTTACTGTCAATTATTATAATTTGCCATAATAAAATTGATCTTGAATATTTGGAAACTGAGAGACACCCCTTGGTGTGTTTTTCTTTTCCAAGACCTTAGGCATACTGAAAACATACAGAAAAATGTTTGCTTGGGGTAGGTCATAAAAATGTTTTATTAATTTTGCAACATTAAACATACAACCGTAAACGTAATCAAACTTTGATAAGTTTAACTACAATGCAGGCATTGCCAACACAAAATTTTATCAAAATTAAGTGAATGATACATACATAAAGCCAGCAGGGGTCCTTATTGCTTCATTACAGTTTTTCTCAATTGCTTAAACACATTTCTTGAAATTATGCCTCTTATTTGCGAAACTCTAAACACAAATCCACAACTCCTAACTCATTTCCCCAAACTTCCTATATTGAGGTCAAAATGAAGCTCTCCACTCAAAACAATTCAATCTTGCTGAAAAACCAAACTTTGCTTTCAGACATGACACACAAGTCCTCAAAAACAAACACACTACAACACAGTTTTACACACTGATGAGATAAATTCAAAACAATACTACAAAAAACAATACAAATAAAAAAATTTTCACATGATGAACACAACAAATCTATTCCTTTGCAAGTGTTTTATTCCTTAATTTAATGTACTGTAGAGTACAGTACAAAACAGCAAAAAACAACAAAATAATTATTCTGCCCAGCATCCTGTCTTTGGTCTGGGACAGGCCAAAGAACCTTTTCAGTATCACAGGCTAAATTAGCCCTGGCCAGGCAGCAGGGGTAAAATCCTCTTGCATGCCTGATCCAACCCTGGCACTCATCAACTAAAATATATGAGACTGCTTGTCTTCCTGCCCTTGCCCTTCCTCTGTCTCTTCCACGTTGTTGTCGTCATCGTCCTCCTTCTCCTCCTCCTCTTCCTCTTTCACCTCCTACTCTTCCTCTTCAAAATTACACATTACTGTATGTAGGATATTGATTGAAAAAGACTGGATAGGATTCACAGTTACACTTGTACTAGTGGTCTGACAAAAAAAATAAAAAATAAAATACAGTTTTTTCCAATTGCTAACACACTAAAATGCCATGCACAGCACAATTATTTAAACTGACACACAGAGAGCAAAACTTCTTCTCAAGTCTTCAAAAGTCTAAACACATTTTCTGCTTTACACACATTTTGCAATTCAAAATGACACTTTTTAAATGCACTGAAAACAGTTCTCTGCAAGACACAACAATCTGACATAAAGTCACATACTTGCCATTTCAAAACACTGCTATTCAAAATGACACTGCATGAGCTAATTGGCCAATTACATGTGCCACCTGGCCAAACACCTCAATGGTTAATTGTGAACACTTCAATCAGGATGTAAGCACTATAAAAAGACCACAGCTGAGAACCTTTTTTTTTTTTTTTTTTTTTTACTGTAATATATTTTTTCTGAAATTTTATTTTTCAGTTTACTGTTTTTTGTAAGAATATTTCTGTTCAGTCCCATGTAAATATATCTGCTGTGCATATGTTGCACTGACTTGTTTACTGTAGTGAAAAAATAAAAAAATAAATAAAAAAATGTTGCAACAGAATGTGTGTGTATCTGCATATTTCTGTGCATGTGAACAATCTGATACATATTTTAGTATTATGGCAAAGCATACTAAAGATGGGGGTGCTTTTCATTATGCCCAAGAGTGTGTAGTTGGTTAGGCAAAAATCTGGTAATATGAATGAAGTGTGTGCCATTTCATGCAAAAGTTTGATTTTGATAATGCCATGTGTAGTTTCGGTTGCAGTGCTTCATTTTGCAGGATATATGAGGTATTTTGCAGTTTGGGTGTGTGGTTTTGTGAATTGTGTTAAGTATTTTGGTAAAACCAGACTAGTTTGAAAAATTGTGTGTTAGCAATTGGAAAAAACTGCTTTATCATTGGTTGATCTATATTATCTTCATTAGTGAAAGTCAAGATTCACTTAAATAATTCATGGCAAATTTACAAAACGTCTAATAGAAATTTGTAGAATATATGATTGACAGTTTAGGACAACTAGATCAAAAATTTTGCATTTAGGTAATGATTTATACGATTTGAGGGGTAAGACTATTGCACAGAGAACTACAGTATATAATACATTTTGAGCAACATGACAATAGCAACTGATAATGTAGGAAACTGCAGACAAATGTATATTTCATTTCTGATCTGAGAAATGCACCAAAGTGACTGAGAAAAATCCTTTTATCTCCATCGAAGGTTCTGATTGGTGTGTGCTAAATTTTGACTCCTAGTGTTTCCAGTTGGGTAATTGTGTGCTAATTGAGCTCAAACTTCGCAGACTTGAGTGAACAATATTGAATGCTTGTGCTTTCTAAATGACCTCATGGTGTAAGCACTGAGAAATGTAGGGATTTGTGTGTAGAGTTTTGAAGTAACAGTTCACCAAATATAACTCATGTGTCAAAGCAGGGAATAGTGTTTATAGTTTAGGAAAATGGGTGTGCTTTTTCAAAAATGGCGTTATAGTTTTGAAATTTTAGTTCAAAAGACTGGTTATAGTGTTTTAGCAATTGAGAAAAACTGTAAAATAATTAACAAACAGTTCATTTCATGTCTTGTTCATGTCATGCTGCCTAATAGATCAAATGTTTCTGATTACTGACAAACACCAGCTCACAGATGTAACTACAGTAACCCTTACCAGAGATCTGAATAATATATTCTTTGTCATTAAGTGCCATTTCCATTAAACTGCCATTATTTACACTAGAATGGAAAGATTTATCAATTTGCAGTGGTGCATCGCATAAAAGTTATCAATTTAAAAAGTGTGATTTAAAAAGTGTGCATTAGATACAAGTTAGCATTTGTATCATGATGCACCATTTCTCACATATTTGCATCTGTAAAAACTGATTTATTTATACATAATTATTAGTAGATGTGCTTTACTTTTATTTAGATTTTTATGTAGATTAATTTCTCCTCCCTAAACTGTTTCTCAAGCACGTTCTCTCATCACAACTGCGGCTACGTGAATATGACGTATCACGACACTACAGTGTTCTGAGAGCCACTAGAAAGAAAGGAAAGGATGCTATTTGTTATTTAGCACTGTGTCTATACTGGCCAGGCCATAAAATCTAAAGGCTGTTGCAAACTGTTTTAACTCTGTGTCAGTATGTCATAAACAGAACAAGACCTCAGTTTACTATCAGGTATTAGTCGTATTGCACCGTGCAGCATCCAGTGAAAAAGGAAAGGACGTGTGGCCAAGAATGGTGACCCATACTCAGAATTTGTGCTCCGCATTTAACCCATCCAAGTGCACACACACACACACACACACTGGTTATTCAATTCCCCACCAACAATCCCTGCCAGACCTGAGACTCAAACCCGCAACCTGAAAGTTACCTAATGGTTAGTTCGACTCTCTAACCATTAGGCCACGACTGCCCCCAAGGTGACTTACTCATAATTTGTGCTCTGGATTTAACCCATCGAAGTGAACACACAGAGTGCTGGTTATTCACTCCACCCACCGACAATCCCTGCTGGACCTGCAAACTTAGGGTTACAAGTCAGACTCTCTAACCATAAGGCCACGACTGCCCCGTCGACAAATCACTGTTTATAACAGGTTCAGTTGTTTTGGTAACACTTTATAATAACGTTCAGTTGTAAGTCATTTATAAGTGGTTAGTTAATGATAAACTAATGATTTGCAAAACATTCATAAATGTTTAATAAGTGATATGCTAACAATTTGTGTATGTTTTGTTAATTCATTTACAAGTTATTTACAAGTAATTAGTTAATGATGAACTAATCATTTACAAAACATCACTATGCATTCATAAATGATTAATAAGAGATATGTTGTATTTTCATCTGTTTTGTAGATTAAGTTATAAATCATTTACAAGTGATTAGATAATGAAAAACTAATAATTTAGGTAACACTTTATTTCGATGGTCCATCTGTTGACACTCTACTAGTTATCAGTATTCATTTAGTTGCATGTCAACTGTGCATCAGTTGACATTCAACAACATTGTTTCAACAGACAAGCAACATACATTCAACTACTGCCTGTAGATTATAAAGTTCATGTTAGTCTATAGTATATAGTCTATAGTTGATAGTCTACAGTCATGTCAACATATGATCAACAGCATATTATATCATCCTTACTTAAGAACCTCAAATGCATCAAATGAATAATTACTTAACCATCTAATTTTTATCAAAATCACTAGTTTGTTATCTGTTGATAGTTAACTAAACATTAGTTGTGCATCTGTTGTGTGTCAACTAATATAAAGTTTACATTCAGCAGACTATTAGTAGGCATTCTCAACTAAGCATTTGTAGATATATTTTAGGACTATCCAATTAAAGTGAAAAACAGTTGATAACAGTAGTAAGTCTATAAACTATCAACAGAACACATACAAGCATGCATTAATTGTATGCAATATATTTGCAGTTTAAAATGAAAGTCAATACCAGACAATGAAAATACGGTAACACTTTCTATGAAGCCTGTATTTATAATGCATTATAAAGACATTCTTAATGCATTATAATGCATGCATAATGCCTTATAAACATCATTATAATATGTTATATATTTTTTATAAATAATCATAACAACAGTTACAATGCACTATAATACTTACCTTTTTGTGCTTATAACTTTGATGAGTACAATGCATTATAACACCAGATAAAGTCTCCATTTATAATCCTTCATACGGGTATTATTAATGTACTATAGTGCACACGTAATGCCTTATAAACACAATTATGATTTGCTGTATCATCTAATTAATAATCATAAAAACAGTTACAACACATTATAATACTTACCATTATAACACCAGATGAAGCCTGCATTTACAATGCATTATAAGGGCATTCTTAATGTATTAAAATGCATAATAAGAACATACATATAAGAACGCCCTTATAATGCATTGTAAATGCATACTTCATCTGGTGATATAATGCATTGTACTCATCAAAGTTATAAGCACACAAGGTAAGTATTATAGTGCATCGTAACTGTTGCTATGATTGTTTATAAAATTATATAACATATTATAATGCTGTTTATAAGGCATTATGCATGCATTATAATGCATTAAGAATGTCCTCGTAATGCATTATAAATACAGGCTTCATAGAAAGTGTTACCGAAAATACACTAGAGCAAACACTACAGACAGGATATTGGAGAAAGTTGTTTTATTAACAATATATTTACACAAACCCACTGTTTGCTAGTGTATCAGATCTGAACAGTCTGATTATGTGTGGCAAGTTTGACATCAATTAACAAATATTTATAAATAAAACCAACGTGATCTCATGATAATTCGTATTTATTTTACGTAAACTGTGGTTCTACAAAATGTGCATTTACTTACGTTTTTCCAGACACTAAAACGTACTACTGACGTATTTACAGCATCTAAACGTACAAATACTAACGTATTTTTTTTAGCATTTTAACGTAACTTACAATACTAACATATTGACGACATCTAAAAACAAATCCTTGTGAATACTGAAATCGCAGCACTAATTTAATTATTATTGCTGTTTTTAGTTGTCCTACAAATTGCCTTGTGTATTCAACTGCATTATTAAAATAATATAATACTTAATATGAAATTATAACATTAAGACGCACTAGGAAACTACAGGCGCCTAGACGGAGAGGATCATAATAATCTGGGCCCGTATCCCTAAAGATTCTGAGAATCCTCTCAGAGAGCTCCTAACTTAACCTAAAAATTCCTTGCCAGGAGTTTTAGCTTAGAAGTGATTCCAGAACATTTTCAGTGAACTCTGAGCAAGGAATGGATGGAAAATCCTATCTTAGTGAGGAGGTGTGGTTGACCCCGTTGCTAGGTATGAGTCATCATTTCAAAAGCTGTGATTGGTTGATCCTACAAGTTTGATGAAAATGAACTTTTGGTGATAATGAGCAAAGGATGTACCCTCAAATCAATAAACATAATTATACACTCTAATCTTGCAGACTGTAATTGTAAATAATATTTCACATTCAAGAAAATATCTGGAAAATGAATAGTAAGCTGTAGGGGTTATAGCCTAACATTAGAATCTAAAATATGTGAAAACTTAAGCTCATTACACCCTGTTCAAATAATGATTTGTGTCTCATTTGCTCATATTAATATCCTAGCTGGCATATTTTGTACTTTCACTCCCATATGGACCCCATTGAAAACAAGATGGGCTGTCCTTAATGAAGTAGAAATTGCAACGTTACAACTCAGTGTGGTCTTAACGAGGGTAACACGGCTCAGCTTTTATCAATGTCTGTGATTGCTGGCTGGTCTATTTATGAAGGCTTGTTAACAAATATCCTACAAACACAGAAAATGGCCATTTTGTGCAGCTGCTTAGGGGAACTCCTAAGCCACTAAAAGTCCTCTTCCCTGCTCTTAGCAGATCTCGCCTTAGGAGCCATTTTATGCGCTAGGAATCTTGAGGAATAGCTTTTATATTAACTGGGATTTTCGTGTCACTTTTAGGGGAAATTCTAAGAAAACGTCATGACTCTGAGAATTTTCTTAGAATTTGGCCGCTAGGAGCCACTTTTTGCACAAAAATTCTTTAGGGATATGGGCCCTGGATCATATTTTCAACCATCAACAATTCAAATCCTGCTCTGTACCTCAAAGAAACCTACTGTATTCCATCAGAGACGACTGCAGCTACAAACGCATCATTTGGATTACTTTTTAGTACAGCTGTTGACATTGTTGTTAATGAATAAATTATTGCGATTGCACGTTTCCGTCTTTCATGTTTTTTATTACTGTACAGAGAGATATGGTTAACGTTAGGTTTCGAGGTAGGAGTGACTAGCGACTATAAAAAATATTTTTATGTTTTATTATCAAAATGAGAATTTTCCTGCATATTTTGGTCAGTTACGTTGTATATTCGCTATTAAATGGGTAAGTTATATAAAACAAACAGCACCATGTCACCTCAGGAGTAAAGTAACTTCTGTTTGTTTGTTTTATATATGTTTTATTAATTTAATTGATGTCAAACTTGCCACACATAATCAGACTGTTCAGATCTGATACACTAGCAAACAGTGGGTTTGTGTAAATATATTGTTAATAAAACAACTTTCTCCAATATCCTGTCTGTAGTGTTTGCTCTAGTGTATTTTCATTGTCTGGTATTGACTTTCATTTTAAACTGCAAATATATTGCATACAATTAATGCATGCTTGTATGTGTTCTGTTGATAGCTTATAGACTTTCTACTGTTATCAACTGTTTTTCACTTTAATTGGATAGTCCTAAAATATATCTACAAATGCTTAGTTGAGAATGCCTACTAATAGTCTGCTGAATGTAAACTTTATATTAGTTGACACACAACAGATGCACAACTAATGTTTAGTTAACTATCAACAGATAACAAACTAGTGATTTTGATAAAAATTAGATGGTTAAGTAATTATTCATTTGATGCATTTGAGGTTCTTAAGTAAGGATGATATAATATGCTGTTGATCATATGTTGACATGACTGTAGACTATCAACTGACATTAATTTTAATAAGTCGGCAGACAATTTAGAAGATGGTAACAATCTACAGAAAGTTAGCTGACTATTAGTTAATAACCTGTTGCAAAAGACATACTGAAAGTCAACATGCACTTTTTGTAAAATCTATAAATTAGAAACTAACATGAACTTTATAATCTACAGGCAGTTAGTTGAATGTATGTTGCTTGTCTGTTGAAGCAATGTTGTTGAATGTCAACTGATGCACTGTTGACATGCAACTAAATGAATACTGATAACTAGTAGAGTGTCAACAGATGGACCATCGAATTAAAGTGTTACCATAATTTACAAAACATGATTATACGTTCACAAATGATGATTACAGTTTTTCTCAATTGCTTAAACACATTTCTTGAAATTATGCCTCTTATTTGCGAAACTCTAAACACAAATCCACAACTCCTAACTCAATTCCCCAAACTTCCTATATTGAGGTCAAAATGAAGCTCTCCACTCAAAACAACTCAATCTTGCTGAAAAAACAAACTTTGCTCTCAGACATGACACACAAATCCTCAAAAAAACTCACACTACAACACAGTTTTACACACTGATGAGATAAATTCAAAACAATACTACTAAAACAATAAAAAAAAACTTTTCACATGATGAACACAACAAATGTATGTATTTGCAAGTGTTGTATTTCTTACTTTACAGTACTGTAGAAAACAGAACAAAACAGCAAACAACAACAAAATAATTATTCTGCCCAACATCCTGTGTTTGGTCTGGAACAGGCCAAAGAACCTCTTCAGCATCACAGGCTAAATTAGCCCTGGCCAGGCAGCAGGGGTCAAATCCTCTTGCATGCCTGATCCAACCCTGGCACCCATCAACTAAAATATATGAGACTGCTTGTCTTCTTTCCCTTGCCCTTCCTGTCTCTTCCATGTTGTCGTTGTCGTCATCATCCTTCTCCTTCTTCTCCTCCTCTTCCTCTTTCACCTCCTACTCTTCCTCTTCAAAATTACACATTACTATAGGTGGGATATTGATTGAAAAAGACTGAATAGGATTCAAAGTTACACTTGTACTAGTGGTCTGACAAAAAAAAAAATGCATTACAACGTCATTGTGAAACAGAAAAGAAAAGGAAATATGGGCACAAAGGTGAAAATAAAAATGAGAAAGCCCACTGTCAGAATTTGTAACTCCTGCGTTGTCCTCTGTCTATATATGCTTTCCAATTGAAGGTTCATGAAATGTACCTTTGAGCTTTTTCAGAGAACTGCTTTATCATTGGTTGATCTATATTATTCTTCATTAGTGAAAGTCAAGATTCACTTGAATAATTCATGGCAAATTTACAAAAAGTCTAATAGAAATGTGTAGAATATATGATTGACAGTTTATGACAACTAGATCAAAAATTTTGCATTTACAGTAGGTAATGAATTATACGATGAGCTAATGACTTGATGTTTTGAGGGGTAAGACTATTGCACAGAGAACTATATAATACATTTTGAGCAACATGACAATAGCAACTGATAATGTAGGAAACCGCAGACAAATGTATATAATCAGTTGTATGAATGTGCCAAAGCAATCACAACTTGATCAGAAGAAAGAGACGCTTTTTATGATGTGCACAAGAGACTAGATGATGTGGATGTTGAACAAGTAGTTTTGGCAATTTCATTTCTGATCTGAGAAATGCACCAAAGTGACTGAGAAACACTGTAAGCTGACTTTGGCTCTTTTATCTCCATTGAAGATTCTGATTAGTGTGTGCTAAATTTTGACTCCTAGTGTTTCCAGTTGGGTAATTGTGTGCTAATTGAGCTCAAACTTCGCAGACTTGAGTGAACAATATTGCATGCTTGTGCTTTCTAAATGACCACATGGTGTAAGCACTGAGAAATGTAGGGATTTGTGTGTAGAGTTTTGCAGTAACAGTTCACCAAATATAACTCATGTGTCAAAGCAGGGAATAGTGTTTAATGTTTAGGGAAATGGCGTTATAGTTTTGAAATTTTAGTTCAAAAGACTGGTTATAGTGTTTTAGCAATTGAGAAAAACTGCAAGTAATATGCTGACAATTTACAAATCTGTCGTAATTTATCTTAAAAAAATAGCATATCATGAAATAATCAAACAGATCCTTAATAAGTGGCTAATACGTTACTAGTTAATATATTATTTGTCATGTAAAAATAATTAAAATATCAATCTTTTACATTTTTGTCCTTCACTGAAGATAGGGGTTAACTAGTAATTTTTAACCATTTACTAAGGATCTGTTTGATTATTTCATGATGCCATTTTTCAGATAATTTACGACAGATGGGTAAATTGTTAGCATAGTACTTACAATAAAATGAACATATCACTTATTCATAATTTATAAACAGTCATGTTTTGTAAATAATTAGTTCATCATTAACTAATTACTTGTAAAATAATTTGAAAAAGACTTGTTGATGAATTAACAAAACATACACAAATTTTTAGCATATCACTTAATAATCATTTGTGAATGTTTTGTAAATTATTATTTCATCATTAACTAATCACTTATAAAAGACTTACAACTGGACGTTATTATAAAGTGTTACCGTTGTTGTTGTTTTTTTGTTATGTACACTCTGTGAAGTGTTCAGTAATAACCAGATTGTCTTTGAAACCTGGCTCTACTGAAAGAGAATCCATGTGTATATAAGTTTGAGTGGTCTTGTAGCTTTCCTTAGCAAAGCATAATGCACAGCTGTGACATATTCTGATCTTACTTTCCACATCAGCTGACATTTTAGGCCAATAAAAACATTTAGTCAACACCCTTGTGCCCTCCATGTCATCATGCAAGCTTTTCAACACAAAGGGTATCAAGGTTTCAGGCAGCAAAAGTTGGTGGTATGTACATATACCTTTTTGTTACTTTCAATTCAGGACACCATTCAGGATTTTGAGTCTGTTCCTCTCTCTTAAAAGGAGACCTAACTCAGGGAGTTCTTTTTGGAGGGATGATACTCAAGATACTCGAATGCTTCCATTTGAGAATCTCATGGATTTAGGTGTCTTCTCTTTGTTTGTTTCTCAGTTGAACTGGTGCGAACAGAATTGTGACCGGTAACAAGCTTGCTGCGGTAGTCGGTGTTACAAGTATTACTGGTGTTTTCATAGACATAAAAACATTTAGTTGAGTTTAACAATGGCCACTATAGTTGTAAACGGAAAGCGTCTTCTTTTGAGAAGCGTCTTCACTGCACTTTTCTAGTGTTTGGGGAAAAAAACAAAGAGATCATCCAGGAAAACTAGTGCTTGTTTCAGGTTAAGCTGTCCTATGCAACATTCCATGAGCCGCTGGAATGTGCTTGGGGCATTTGCTCCCCTTGAGGCATCCTGTTAAACTCAAAGAATCCTAGTGGGCAGACAAATGCAGTTTTTTATGCTTATCTGCTTCCTCCATTTCAATCTGGTAAAAAAAAATATATATATTGGGATCTAATGTATTAAGTAAAAATGGGGCACCAATGTAGTAGTTTTACACATTGGAACACATTAATGAGAAGAAGATGGTGGGGCCTAAACTTGTGGTTGTTGTTGCTGTTGCAGTTTTTACACTCCCAAAATTCATGAAGGACTTCCCTGTTTCTCAGTTGTACAGCAACAGCAGCTTAGTACATCTGGGGTAGCACATTTAACTTAGCACACTTCTTTGTCTTGAAGAAAACCCTTTTAATCTTTTGTGGGAAAGAGGGTTTTACAAGTTGGCACATTTCAGATCCAACGTTTTGACTGGCCAGTGTTTTCAGAGATGATCATGGTATGGCCCCCCTCTGGCATAAGGTTTATTTGCATAGCTTAAAGCAGGGGTGTCAAACTCAGTTGCTGGAGGGTCACAGTCCTGTAGAGTTTAGTTTCAACCCTAATTAAATGCACCTTATTCAGCTAATCCTTAACTAACAATTGTGTGAATTATTACAATTTATACGCACATTCAAACTTCTCATGAAAACGTTCTGCCTGAATCACAACACATGTGTACGCACATGAATTTGTTCTTAACCTCATCCTAATGTTAGTGAATCTTGAGTATTCTCAATGAGTTAGTCATTTGTATAAAACATGCCCAGACCTTAATACAGTGGGTATGGAAAGTATTCAGACCCCCTTAAATGTTTCACTCTTTGTTATATTGCAGCCATTTGCTGAAATCATTTAAGTTCATTTTTTTTCCTCATTAATGTACACACAGCACCCCATATTGACAGAAAAACACAGAATTGTTGACATTTTTGCAGATTTATTAAAAAAGAAAAACTGAAATATCACATGGTCCTAAGTATTCAGACCCTTTGCTGTGACACTCATATATTTAACTCAGGTGTTGTCTATTTCTTCTGATCATCCTTGAGATGGTCCTGTACCTTCAGTTGAGTCCAGCTGTGTTTGATTATACTGATTGTATTTGATTAGGAAAGCCACACACCTGTCTATATAAGACCTTACAGCTCACTGTGCATGTCAGAGCAAATGAGAATCATGAGGGCAAAGGAGCTGCCTGAAGAGCTCAGAGAAAGAATTGTGGCAAGGCACAGATCTGGCCAAGGTTACAAAAAATTTCTACTGCATTTAAGGTTCCTAAGAGCACAGTGGCCTCCATAATCCTTAAATGGAAGATGTTTGGGACGACCAGAACCCTTCCTAGAGCTGGCTGTCCGGCCAAACTGAGCTATCGGGGGAGAAGAGCCTTGGTGAGAGAGGTAAAGAAGAACCCAAAGATCATTGTGGCTGAGCTCCAGAGATGCAGTCGGGAGATGGGAGAAAGTTGTAGAAAGTCAACAATCACTGCAGCCCTCCACCAGTCGAGGCTTTATGGCAGAGTGGCCCGACAGAAACCTCTCCTCAGTGCAAGACACATGAAAGACTGCATGGAGTTTGCTAAAAAAAACATCTGAAGGACTCCAACATGATGAGAAATAAGATTCTCTGGTCTGATGAGACCAAGATAGAACATTTTGGCCTTAATTCTAAACGGTATGTGTGGAGAAAACCAGGCACTGCTCATTACCTGTCTAATACAGTCCCAACAGAGAAGCATGGTGGTGGCAGCATCATGCTGTGGGTTTTTTTTTTCAGCTGCAGGGACAGGACGACTGGTTGCAATCGAGGGGAAAGATGAATGCGGCCAATTACAGGGATATCCTGAACAAAAACCTTCTCCAGAGTGCTCAGGACCTCAGACTGGGCCTTAGGTTTACCTTCCAACAAGACAATGACCCTAAGCACACAGCTAAAAGAATGAAGGAGTGGCTTCACAACAACTCCGTGACTTTTCTTGAATGGCCCAGCCAGAACCCTGAATTAAAACCAATTGAGCAACTCTGGAGAGACCTAAAAATGGCTGTCCACCAACGTTTACCATCCAACCTGACAGAACTGGAGAGGATCTGCAAGGAGGAATGGCAGAGGATCCCCAAATCTAGGTGTGAAAAACTTGTTGCATCTTTCCCAAAAAGACTCATGGCTGTATTAGATCAAAAGGGTGCTTCTACTAAATACTGAGCAAAGGGTCTGAATACTTATGGTGCGTTCACACCGCCCCAAACGTCGACGTCAGTTGCGGCAAGATTACATGTAAAGTCTATGGTTGAGTCCGTCAGAGGCTCTGCGGTGCGTTGTGTGCGTTGGATCCATCAACTTTTCAAGCGTTACCTGCGTTTCAAGCGTCAACGCAGCAAACGCAAGCAACGCAGAAGTTCAGCTAGCTGAACTTTTGACGGACTTGACGCAGTGCGTCAACCAATCAGAGCGTCTCACTGTAGCGACGTCAACACACGTATCTTGAATGAAGCGGGAGCAGAAAAAAATCATTTTCAATTTAATTATATTATATATATATATATTGTTCATTGTAGCCGTCTGCAATCGCAGAGAATTGTATGATCTGTCCTCGTTGTTGTATAAAGACAGGAATGTAAAGGAACTTGCTTGGATGAAGATCGCTGAAGAGATAGGGATGTCGGGTAAGTTATCAAATCTTTTTTCAACGTAATTATTTCCCATTTCGTTAGCTAGCGAAACATGGTCATGAGAAGATTCCAAAATGTCCACTCCCTACTAGTTTGCCATTGTTTATTCAGGGGAAGTGTGCAAACTAGATGCGTTGGGAGTGTTGCCTGACGTGTGCGGTGTGAACGCATCAAAAAGCAAGCGCTGCAAACTTCAACGTACATGCGTCAAACTAGATGCGTTGGGAGCGTTGCCCGACGCAGACAAAGTGTGCGGTGTGAATGCACCATTAGGACCATGTGATATTTCAGTTATTCTTTTTAATAAATCTGCAAAAATGTCAATTCTGTGTTTTTCTGTCAATATGGGGTGCTGTGTGTACATTAATGAGGAAAAAAATGAACTTAAATGATTTCAGCAAATGGCTGCAATATAACAAAGAGTGAAACATTTAAGGGGGTCTGAATATTTTCCGTACACACTGTTTATTAGATCAATAATAGATCTCAATATAAGGGTCAAGAAGAATTCTCGGCATATGAATCCTTTACTGTTTGAAGGTTCAGTTTTTCATAATGTATGCAGAGTCTAAAGTCACAATTCTTTTTACTGACGACTGCAGGGGATTTAGATTTGTTAATGAATTCTGCATCAAGAAGTTGTTGGAGGTGGTTACACACAGCTTCTATATCTTGAGGATGTATAGGTCTCGCTCTGTGTTAAAATAAGTTCTCATCAATGAGGTTTTATACGTTGTCTCATTTTATCAGTGAACTCGAAGTCAAGCTCATGCAATGCAAACACTTCCAGCATGGAGAAGCAATGAGAAGCAATGCCACATTGGCAAGCCTTGTCTCATACTTCACTTCATTGCTGGAGTGAGGGCAATGCCCAGAGAAGTGTTGGAATTGTAGGGGTGTGAGCACTTGCATAGCATCATCTTCATTTCTTCATTTATTTCTAGTTATGTGCTCAACTATTATTCTCTGTACTTCAATCGGATTGACATTAGAAAGTTTTAAAGCAGGCTGTGTCTGTTTTAAGGCAGCTACGTTTTGTGAATCCCATGTTGAACTCCCTAGAGAAGTGGAAAGTCAAAATTCAGTCCCACTGCCATCCCCAAAAGCAAGTGAGTAAGAGAAAAGATAAGGTAAAGCTAAAAGAGCAAATAATAAACTGTCACACATATATTTCAACAACAAACAAAAAAAAAAAGGCAGAATGGCAGAGCTAAATTTTACGTAAACTTTAAATGCAAGCTATCTTTTATTCACATTGACTACTGGACTTGCTATTATTTATTTAATAACAAAATACGTTTTATATATTTATGTACTTATTTGCTTACTTATAAGCTGGACAATCACAGAGGTGTGGTAAAAATCACATTTTGTTATGCCCATGGCATAAACTGCAGAGAGAAAGGAAAAACAACAACATTTTGGAATAAATTGCTGTCTGCCACACTTCAGAAAGAATATAAATAATATAAAGAATAATACAAGCTTCTCATCAATTTATTTACATAACATCTGAAAGGAAACCCATACTTGGAATTTGTGCTCTGCATTTAACCCATCCAAGTCCACACACGGAGCAGTGGGCAGCCATGTTGCTGCGGCGCCCAGGGGGCAGTTGGGGATTCAATGCCTTGCTCAAGGGACTCACCTCAGTTGTGACATTAAACGTGGAAGAGAGCGCTGGTCATTCACTCCCCCCACCTACAATCCCTGCTGGACTTGAGACTCAAACCCGCAATCTTCGGGTTACAAGTCTGACTCTAACCATTAAGCCACAATATCCCTGTCAGTTATTGGAGGATGCAAATTTCTTGCTTACTTCACCTTCACATCAGTTTGTATCACATTTTGATTTGATCTTAGAGTGAGTGTGCACTTACATCCACGCCAACGCTCATATTTGTAAAAACTGCCTTTGACGTGAAAAAGCGCTTAGGGTCACGTCAGGGTCTGAGCAGATGTACACACTTTTTCTTGTCGGAGTACTGCAGGTTTTTGTAAATGTACACTGAAAAAATGAACTTGTAGATTTTACTTAATTGAATAATGTCAAGTGGTTGCACACAATTGTTTTGCTTTGAAGGCTAATGAAACTATTAAATTGAATAAACACGTTTTTCATTTTTAACAAACCCGTGTGTTTTGTTATTGTATAATGCCATTGATTCATGTTTATATAAATTAATTTAAGCTCCTCAAACACTTTGTTCCAACACTATTTGCTCACTTTGTTCCAACACTATTTGCTCACTTTGTTCCAACACTATTTGCTCACTTTGTTCCAACACTATTTGCTCACTTTGTTCCAACACTATTTTCTCACTTTGTTCCAACACTATTTGCTCACTTTGTTCCAACACTATTTTCTCACTTTGTTCCAACAGTACCACCGCCCACCCCCGCCAAATAATAAGAAATTAAAGTTTCATGTCAAAGCATTTATTCAAATGCTCCAGGATCAACAGTGATACAGCAAGTATCAAAACTGCAAACATGGTGTAAACATCTTGTTGCAAAACCAGCACTCTTGAACAATTAAACTGTTTAACAGGTTTAAATGCAACACTAATGACACTGCCCTGATAGGACTATAATGTTCTCTCTTTACTTGAATAAACAAAAACAAAAAAATAACTTAACAAAAATAGAGCAGCTGCCTATACAGAAAACTTGTGCATGTAGCAATGAAGACAGAAAAATTAAACTGGACCCCCTTATCAGAACAAAATAGAGAGCAAAACTGAAATTTTAATGTCCTGTGTCATGTGCACTACGGTGTGCTTTTTTACAATGTCATTTTTGTCTTGAGGTTTTGGACTTTTCTGGATAGTTGAGTTGCATCCAACTCCATTACCAACTTTTGAATCGCCTCAAAAGTGTAACGAAGCCGTGATGGGTAAGTCATGTTGAGAGAGTAAAATAGTCCAAAGAGCATGGCTGTTGCAAGTGCCACATTGTCCAGATCCTGGAGAATGACCACACCCTCAATGATGACGCCAACATCTGAAATATCAGCGTCTGGTCCATCTCTGGCGATGTAGATGCCCACTGTTGTTCTCTCAATGCTACTCAGTGTCGTGGCCTCAGTCAGGTCCTGGTGAAAAAAAACAACATTTGCCTAAGAATCTGGATAACTTGATTGCATAAATTTTAATGCTGTAGCATACAGGTGGAACTTGAAAAATTTAAATAACATGCAAAATTCCATTTATTTTAGTAATTAGTGTGAATGCTGGAAGGCATTGTATGTTTTCATGTTTATCTTTATATTTTTCTTTTATTATTTTATCTTCAGTACGTTTTTCAGCATCTAACTGTTCTACAATTTTCCACCGATTTCAAAAATGTATAAATCAAAACGTGCGGCTTGTTCAGAACAATGGAGCTATGACTTTTGGTATTGATATTTCTGTAAATTATTAAACTTTTGGCACCCTTTACAGCCCCACTGAAATACTTTAAAATCTCTTCAAATTCCTTCAACCTACTTTGCTATTCAACTACTTTAGCATACTTCAACTTACAACCTTCATTCAACTTTTAAACAAGTCACAAGACATTCAGCTATTGTGGTATGATTAAGCATTTTGATATCTTTTTTTTTTTTCAACTCTTTATTTTCATTTTCATTTAGAAAAGCTACATACATACAGTACCACCTAAATCTTTACAAGAAAGAAATGGACCATATATCAAAGTTCTCTTGGAAGGAGCTTATTACAAAAAGGAACTCAAAAACCCCATCTCCCACCCCACCCTTCTAACATTGATCAAATTGTTTGTGGAAGGTTCATAAAATAAAAAATAAAATAAAAGGCATATTATACATGAATAACATTTATAATCGTAATATGGAACTGGCTGGGACAGAAATAAAGAAAATTGAAGCAAGGTGTACATGGATAATTTGATCAAAAGAGACATTATAAAATAAATAATGAAATTAAATAAATAAATTAACATACAATAGTCTTGTGAAAGTCCATATCAGTTTAGTCTATCTGCAAAAATAATATGAATGGTTCCCAAATCTTTTTTAAAAATGGACAGTTTATCACTTAGTGTGAATCTCAGTTCTTCTAAGTGTAGCATATTTCCAAGTTCTCTAGCCCACATTTCAAAGGTGGGAGCAGCATCAGATTTCCACATTTGTAAAATGAGTTTTTTTGCAATACACATACAGAATAGAATTGCTTGTGTTTGGGTTTTGCTGCAAGAACTGTCCACTGCTCCTAAAAGTCCAATGATAGGATCAGGTTCCAGATTCATTGAATACACTTCAGAGAGAAATTTAAATATATTTTGCCAGAGTGGCTGTAATTTACTGCATGTCCACAAAGAATGAAACAAAGTTCCTGTTGACACATTGCACTTATTACAGCATGAAGAGTTTGTTGGAAATATTTTATGAAGTTTTGATTTAGAATAATGGAGCCTATGAATTACCTTATATTGGATCAGATGGTGTCTTGCGTTTACAGAACATGAATGTATATTACTCAAGCATTCATCCCACCTGTCTTCACTAATGCTAATATCCATTTCATCTTCCCAGTCCTGTCTTATTTTGTCTGTACTGCTGTCCACCTTTCCCAACAGTAACTTGTATAGGTTAGATACATTACCAGTAATTCCAGGATGTAAATTCACAATTGTGTCTAATGTAGGCTCCAATCTCTCGGTTTCGAAGTCTTTAATATGTTTTCTAACAAAATCTCTAACTTGCAGATAACGAAAAAAGTTTGAGGAAGTAAGGTTGTAAATTTGTTTTAGCTGTTCAAAGGAGCTAAATGTTCCTCCTTTGTAAAGATCTTGGATTGTTAAAATGCCCTTATCTTTCCATTTAGAAAAAAAATTATCATTTAATCCGGGAGGGAATGCATGATTATTGCAAATTGGAGAGTCCAAATACATATCTGGAATTTTCAAGTGTGCTTTAATTTGTTTCCATATTTTAATTGAATTAGAAATAATTATATTACCTTTGATATTTTTTGTATCTATTTTTATAGGGCTGTTAAGCAGAGCTGGTAATGAAGTCATATTGCAAGAAGCGTCCTCTATAGCTAACCATTCTGGTTTGTCTCTTTGTTCCTCCAAACAAGTCTTTCTCCACCACGCCAGTGTGTTTAAATTAGCTGCCCAATAATAATATTTAAAATTGGGAAGACCAAATCCTCCTAGATCCTTTGGTTTATTTAAATGTTTTTTATTAATCCTAGCAGTCTTATTACCCCAAATAAATTTAGTTATTATTGATTCTAGATATTTAAAATAACTTAGGGGAATAAAGAAAGGGATAGCTTGAAAAACATACAGAAATCTTGGTAATACGACCATTTTTATAGCATTAATCCTACCTACCATGGACATAGGGAGTGTCTTCCAAAAACTAATATCATTTTTAAGCTGGTCTACTTTTTTTTTCCAATTCAGTTGTAATAATAAATTAGGCTTTCTAGTGATCATTATACCCAAGTATTTAAAGGAGTTGTTGGCTATTTTAAATTTAACTTTTTCTAAAAATTCTTTATCTAGGTCATCAGAAATGGGCATTAGTTCGCTTTTTTCCCAATTTATTGTAAAACCAGAAAAACTACCAAATTTGTCAATAAGATCAAATAATGGGGGTATAGATTTTTCAGGGTTGGAGATGTACAAGAGTATATCGTCTGCGTACAATGAGAGATGTTGATGTCTTCCTTCAGTCATTATTGGTGTTATACTAAGATGTTGTCTAATACTAGCTGCCAGTGGTTCCATTGATATTGCAAATAGAAAAGGAGACAAGGGACATCCCTGTCGTGTACCACGGCTTAGCTGAAACATATTTGAGATGTCTTGATTAGTAATAACAGAGGCTACTGGATATGCATATATTATTTTAATCCATTTAGTAAATTCTGGACCAAAATCGAACTTTGAAAGGGCCGCAAACATATATTCCCATTCCAACTGATCAAAAGCTCGTAGAGCATCCAGTGCAATTACACACGCTTTAGTGTTTTTCTTACTATAGATTATATTGAATAGCCGTCTCAAATTAAAATACATAAGTCTTCCCGGCATAAAGCCGGTCTGGTCTTGATGAATAATTGAACCTATGTATTTTTTCAATCTGTTTGCTAAAATTTTGCTTATAATTTTTGACTCATTTGGAATGAGAGAAATTGGTCGATAAGAAGACATCTGCAGCTTATCCCGTCCAGGTTTTGGAATTAATACAATATTTGCTTGATACATTGTTGGTGGGAATTTGCCCTGTTCTTTTGAATTTTTAATCAGACGATGCATCAATGGTGCAAGATGATTTTTAAATTTTTTGTAGAATTCGGCAGTAAAGCCGTCTGGACCAGCGGATTTATTATTAGGTAGCTGTGATATTACTTCGTTCACTTCCTCCAATGTGATCTCATCATCTAAACACTGTTTTGCTTCAGAATTAAGAGTTGGCAGGTCTATACTTGATAAAAATTCATCTATTGCCTTTTGATTTATGTTCTTTTTTGATTTATACACTTTTTTATAAAAGTCAGAAAATCCATTATTGATTTCTTTAGGATCAACTAAATCCTCTCCATTTTCTGACTTTATTTTATATATTGTGCGTGCTGCATGAGAATGTCTCAACTGTCGTGCGAGTAATTTTTGAGGTTTATCACCAATTTCGAACTGTTTTTGTTTGATTTGCATAAGTTGTTTTGAAACTTTTTTTGAAAGTATAGAATTATACTCACTTTGCAGTGAAACAATTTTTTTGAGAGTGGATTCACAATTGGTTGATCTATATTCCATCTCTAATTTTGTTACTTGTGTGTCAATTTCAATCAATTTTGCCTTATTCTGTTTATTTTTAGCTGCTTGATATGACATGATGTCACCTCTTATTACTGCTTTCATTGCTTCCCAAAGGGTTGAATCTAATACATCTCCCTTGTCATTATTTTCTAAGAAGGATACAAATCTGTCAGCCAAATATTCGCAAAATTTGACATCTTTTAATAGCATATTATCAAATTTCCAAATCCTACTTCCTCTAGAGCGATTTATTTTTAGATTAAGAGAAACTGGGGCGTGGTCTGATATGAGTCTAGTGTGATATTTTGTTGAAGTAACATATTGTAACAGTCTCGAATCTATTAAGAAAAAATCAATTCTTGAATAAGTTTTGTGAACTGAAGAGTAAAATGAAAAATCATGATCTGTGGGATGTATAGCTCTCCAGCTGTCCACCAAATTTAACTTTTGCATGTAATTATTTAATAAAAGCGATGATTTGCTTGTTGTTGTTCGACAGGGTTGCGTGTCTAACCTAGCATTTAACACACAATTGTAGTCACCTGCCATGATGATTTGTGTATTCATGAAATCCGGTATTCTTTTAAAGATTTTCTCAAAAAATGAAGGATCATCAAAGTTAGGCCCAAATATGTTCAAATATGTTCGTAGCTGAGCTCGTTCGCTATGACTCTTGCCACTTTCAACAGTTCAGTTCAATTGCTTTACCAGTTGTCCACAGTTTGACGTAGATATGATTCGGCCATCTCCGGTGAATCAAAAGCCTTCGTTTCATTACCTTTGACGGTCACGATGAACTTTGAGGGAAAACGAAATCCACATCTCACCTCATGCTCTCTGCATTTTTTTCGTATGCTGTCAAACTTTTGTCTCTTTTTCATTACGTCGGCTGCAAGATCAGGAAAGATATGTATCGCTGAGCCATCGTATTGCAGGGGTTTCGATCTTGCCAAACGTAGAATGCTTTCCTTCACTTGGTAATGATGAACTCGAACAATAAATGCCCGAGGTCTCTCATCTCTTGATGTTTGCGGCGATCGGAGTGCCCTGTCAATGACTGGACTTTCGAAATTCCCTTCACTCAGCACCTGCATCAGAAGTTTGGTCACGAATTCTGTTGGGTTACCCTTCTCAGCGCCTTCCTTTATTCCGTAAATCCTGATGTTTTGACGTCGAGATCTTGATTCTAAATCACATGTCTTTTCCCGAAGTTTTCCACATTCAGTCTCCAGGTGTGCGCATCGTTGCTCCAGCAATTCAATGCGGGTTTCGTGAATTTTAGTCGCCTCCTCTGCTTCGGTCACCCTGGCAGAGATATTAGCAAGCGATACTTTCACCTCGGATAATGTCGACGAAAGAACATCAAATTTTTGGTCGAAGGAGCTGTTCAAATTAGCAATTGCTTCCAGAATGTCTGTATTTGTGGCGTCCGTAAAGTTAGCCTTGTTGCTAGCGTGGCTAGCACCTGTCGGTAATTCGGAAGGATTGGTCGTGTTTTCTTCATCGATACACGACTTTTCAGCTTTCTTTTGCTTTGCTGGCATTTTTAGTTTTTCCCGAACGAGTTTTTAGTCCTTTTAAAAGACTATAATGTATTTATTTATATGAAATTATTGAGATTATCGGAGAGCTATTGAAAACACGTCTACTCCATTCACCGCTGGAAGCGCGCCCCCCGCTGGAAGCACGCCCCCAGCATTTTGATATCTTTTACGGGTTTCAATAAAATCACAGTTTTAGAAGTGTAGAAATCAGAAGTTTTAGAAACTTTTCAGCTCTCACACAAAAAAGCTAAAAAAAAAAAATGAATGGAAAAGATAGGGAGGAGATGTGGACTTTGTGTGCTTCTGGAACCCATAGCAGGAGAGGTCAGACCATCTGAAAGCAGACAAAAATCCCTGCCTTTTGGTGTAATTTGTGAGTTTATCATGAATGGTGTGGAAGCAGGAAGGAGTCGTTCCCTCTACCAAAGTTGAATCTGGAGAAAACCACACTCTAGCCACAGAGGAATCTCATTTTTAATGCTCAAATAAGCCAAAATAAGTCTCTGCACCCTAACCATTTATGATACACACACAAATTATACTTCACACAGTGGGGATTTTTTGTCAGCTACACAACAGTGTGAGACAGCCATAAAAGCTAGACAAATGACAGTTACAATGTGGCCTGAGGAGGACTGGTCAGTGAAAACTCTCAAACTTTCATTCAAAAAATCAGCTAGTTTCTTCAGCGGCTAAAGTACAAAATGTTCACATCGTATCTCCCAAACAGAAGATTGTAGAAAGCTGAAAATTTACATGAATCAGCTCCAAAGTCTTCTGTCACCTACAGTTTAAGAATTATTTTGATAGCTGTTATCATTTTTAAACGGCGGCTTCCTCTTTGGGACCATGTATTCATCCATCTTGCCTGTATTAAGCTGTGTGTCAGGTGATATTCCATATAAGGGCGTGTGTATCCTGTTCTTACATGCATTGGGGCCTTGTGCTGTAACTAGGCTGTGTCTGTCTCTCATTCAACTGTCTGTCTGTCCACATGTCTCTTCATTCATCTGTCCCTCATTCATGTCTCTTCATTCATCTCTGTCTGTCAGTGTGTCTCTCAATCATCTCAATCTTTTGTTTCTTGTATGAAAATACACAATTTAAACCAGTCAGAAATTCAGACACCAACCTGTTAGCTAGCAGGCTTCTGTCAATATGGAGTATCACTGAGTATGCATGTTCAAATTTTGCAAAGCTACAATCAACTTCAGAAACACTCACCTTGTACTCCTGCACCAAGTCATCTGGATTCTCATTTAGATAGATGCAGAGACCTTTGATGAGAGACTCCCTTCGAGCATCAGTGTCATCCTTAAGGATTATAACAAAAAAAAAAAGATATTGGCAAGTTGCCTGCATTTGTAGTCATAGAACCTCCAAGGCACATTACAACACAATTTAGTTACCCAGATACCCCACCAGTACCTCTGACCACCACCAGTAGCCTAAAAGGGTGAAGTGTCCTGCTTAATGAAACTCATTTCCAATACAGAAGAACGTGATGAAGGATAGATACTGTAAGTGAACTAGTCAGATTCATAATCTAAATTTTACCTTTTTAACTTGACGATGGCTTTATAATATCCAGGTGACATGAAAATGATACATTTATTTTATTTAGTAGGCCTTTAAAGCATGAAAAAAATAAAGACAGGAACAATTCAGTGAAATTCGTTCTTTCATAAAAAGATTAAGCATGAATGTTCCATATGAATGTTACTTGAAAAATTGCTTACGCTCATCATGGCAGCCATAGATCTCAGCTTTTTGCCCTGCTCCCCAGATCGCTTTGCAAACACTCTCAGCAGATTCTCAGAAATAATGTCCAGCTGTGACAGAAATCTCGACTGTAGAGGCATGGTGGTGATGCGTTTGAACTCTGCATTTATCTGAAAGACATGAGACCAGTTTAATTAGTAGCACAGCCGACATACTCTAGAATACATTTCTAACATTAAAGGTTGAATATGGAACAAGAACACCAAAGCGTCAGTGTCGCGGCTGTAGTTGTAATAACAGCTTATGAGCTCATGAGAAAATTCACAATTTGTGTGCATTTTGATATTATGAACATTTTTTTTTAATTAGGAACAATCTGTTGTAGGCTTCAATCTAAACACATTCTGGTTTTAGATCTTTAATGGTATCTCCTCTTTAGAGAAGGCTAACAACATATTCTGTTCAGAAGCAGCTGCTTGACTTGAGCCCGGTAATTTTCACAGTGCCTGCCTTGTCTGGTTGACAAACCTGGTGTTGTGTCCGATATAATATTTGATTTAATAAAACTATAGCTTTTACAGTTTTTTTGGATTGCTTACACACTAAAATTAAAAGTAGTACACTATTAGCAAAACCTTACACTCAAAAAGCAAAACATCAGCCCATATTTGCACAACTATAAGCACATTGTCAACCTCACACTTGTTGCAAAACTCTACACACAGTGATTTGCAAAACACTAAACACACTTAACATACATTACACACAAAAATCTATCATGAAGTCACTTCCTTGCAATACCAAAGCACTGACTGTCAAATTACCGCACCGTCCAACCAATTGGTTCAACACAGTCATCAGGTGTGCAAACACTTGTTTGCTTAATTGTAGACACACCAATCAGGTGTTTAAGCACTATAAAAAGCAGCAGGTGAGTTCATCGGTCTTCAAGCACAATGGAAAGAGTCAGAGAAAGAGTAAGACGACGAGGAGGACAACGAGGAGGAGGACGAGAAGGAGGAGGAGGAAGGGGAGGAAGAGGAATCAACAGAGAAAGAGATGGAGGCCATGCTGGAGGTAGAAGGAGAGGAAGACGAAGACGAAGACAAGAAGGTGCTCAAAGAGGACCGAATCTGACAAATGAGATCCGCGCAACACTGGTTGACCACGTTGTCAACCACGGCCTGACGCTGAGGGAGGCTGGACTGCGAGTACAGCCGATACACAGTGGCAAGTGTGATAAGAACATTTCGACTGGAAAATAGGTATTGTAAAAATATCACCATATCAAAAACATCTGCACGGTTTCAGTAGCTGCTTACAGTACTGTATTCTATGCAGTATCAGCACTTCTGTTACCTTGTCCTGTGAAATTACTGTACTATTGTTTACTGTTTCTTTCAACGTAGGATTGAGGGTCAGGAACGACAAGGGGGAAGGCCTCCTATGTTCACAGAACAGCAAGAGAGGGAGATAGTAAACATGGTTTTGGCCAACAATGCTATAACACTCAAACAGCTCCAAGCTAACATTGTCAATAACCATGCCAGTTTCAACGATATCCATCAGGTCTCAATATCAACACTGGCACGCATCCTAAAAAAAAATCATATTCAAATGAAACAAATTTATCGAGTGCCTTTCGAGCGCAATTCCGAAAGGGTGAAACGACTGCGGCATGATTATGCAGAGGTATGTATTCACTTTAGCAGTGTGATCTTGCATACTGTCTCATAATCTTTTACTGTACTGTAATATGTATACTAGATCTACACTGAACTACACACTTTTGCCTGACACTGTTCTTCAGGTAGTTTTACGAATGGATGGAGAGGAGATCCAGCATGAGTTCATTTATGTAGATGAGGCTGGGTTCAACCTGACGAAAACACGAAGGAGGGGAAGAAACGTCATTGGCCACAGGGCTATAGTCAATGTCCCAGGGCAACGTGGGGGGAAATATAACACTCTGTGCAGCCATTACACAGAATGGGGTCCTCCACCGCCATGCCCGTATGGGCCCTTACAACACAGCACTCATACTTACATTCTTCGACCAATTGCACAACATAACAGCAGCAAATCAAATCGATCATATGCAATACATTGTTGTCTGGGACAATGTGTCTTTCCACCGCTCTGCTCTGGTTCAGAACTGGTTTCAGCAACATCCACATTTCACCGTCCTATATCTTCCACCATACTCTCCATTCCTCAACCCTATAGAAGAGTTTTTCTCGGCATGGCGGTGGAAGGTATATGATCTCCATCTCCAGGCTGAGGTACCCCTCATCCAAGCCATGGAGGAGGCCTGTGACCAGATGGAGGTAGCAGGAATACAAGGATGGATTCGTCATTCAAGACGTTTCTTTCCAAGGTGTCTTGCTAATGACAACATTGCCTGCGATGTTGATGAAATTCTCTGGCCAGATCCAGCTAGGCGAAGAGACGATGTCTAGTGTTTTTTTTTTTTTTTTTTTTTGTAACAGTAAACTTACAGTACAATACGTAAAGTGACATGTTACAGTACTATGAATCTCCATGTCAACATTTTGGGCATGTTGAGAAATAAATGAGTTTCTTCAGTGTGCAACATTGGTCTTGTGTAGTTTTTTGATGGATTTACTTTATATTTGTACTTTGTTGATGGTAGCCTACTCTAATCATAGGGAAGTAGAAGTGCAAATAGTGTTTTAGGTTTATCACAGCAGAGTGTAACTCGTGCAAACAGAGTATAGTAAATGTGAAACGTGTGTTTCTTATGGTAAAAAAGTGTGGTTTTTTAAACATAAGTGTATAGTTTTTACAAGACTGTTTAATTATGCAAAGAATCTGTAGTGTTTTGTTAATTGGGTGTGTGGTTGTGCTAATTGTGTGTACTGTTTTGAAAACACTGGCCCAGTTTTTAAAATTGTGCTTAAGCAATCCAAAAAAACTGTAAAGGAAGTACTGAACCTTCATTCAGCACAATTCCATATTCAACCTTTAAAACCACAACTGCCTGCCATACGTGCCTGCCAAGATCAATTGCAGGAAATGTGTTATTTTACCTCATCACTTGTGCTTGGTTTTTCAATCAGCCCCTGAGTCTCTCAGTTTTAGGGCACATTCTAATAAATTCAAAGACCCATTCACTGTAATAAAGAGGGAAAAGAAAGATTAATGTATATTAAGGACCACATATTTTCATATTTAAATAATTCAAAGTAAAATCACATAGAGAACAAAGGACCCCTGGGAAACTGCAAGACTGTTTTAAAAATAGCACAACTCACAACTTAGTAAACTTTAAATGTAAACATTTCAGTGCACTGCATTACTATAAACATGCCAATGAAACACAGCAATTATTGCAAATGTCCTTATTTTGCCATCAAATTAATTTGGTGCATCAAACGGGTTAGCCAAATTTATTAGTTTTTTTTATATGTATTTCATACGTATTCTAACGATATTTATTAACCTCTCTGTATGCAAAAATGTAACGTGAATGGATAATAAAAAATAGCAAATAAATTAAAAAAGTAATGACAGTTGAATTTTCCTAAAACAGTGCTTTATTTCTGAAGAACAAAGTATTTTTTGCGGTTTTACATCTCTACTTCGGAACTCTGCCCGCGCGGCACTTGCTCACAACAAGGGGGGGGGGGATAAGAAAATGCCACTGATGCCAGTAAAAGTTTGTTTAATATCGAATTATTAACACAACAGTACCGTTAACCGACAATGTTACTGAACGGTCATTTTGTAAACTAATTTACATTTAAAACCAAAGAAAATTGAGTCTTTGAAAAGATATGCAAATGAGATTGAAGCAACTAGTGCAAGTTATTTGATACAGATAAAACAGCGCGAGCAAAAGTGTTCATAGCACTCAATTAAAGTTTGGATAACATGAAATGCTGACTTTCTAAACATTAGAAAACGTTTGGATGAAATTTTAGGTCTTACCGAACAAAGTGGCGTGCAGCTTCTTCTTCTTCTTCTTCTTCTTTTTGTTTTATGGCGGGTGGCATCCAACGTTAAGGTATGGCGTGCAGCTGCACCTTTGCTGGCGGGCCGAAGTGAATAAGATGGTATCCTTCTTCTACCAATGATGCAAAACGCGGGCAGGGAAATCACGCGAAGTATCGCGAGATTTTACATTGCTACGCTATTCATTTGCTTTACTTGAACGTGAACGAAACAATTAAATGTACCCGCTCTGCATATCACTTAGTTTCTACATGATGCATTTACACTCAACTTTAAAACATGAGGCAATTATTTTAAAAGAAACCAAAACTATTACATAAATAAAAAGAAGGCCATGTTCTGTTTTTTCAGTGTAAGCTGTTCTTGCAGGTTGCTGTTTAAAGGATTTTGATGATGACTACTGATCTTTTATATGGTAATGATATTAGTTAGGAGTCATATTCAAGGCAGAAATTACTCAGTTGCGAGCAAGTTCATGATAATTTGCTCTTCATAGATTTAACATCTGAAAGAGGGGTGTATGTGCGTTTTCTGTGCATAGTCTATGTTCATTCTATGAATCACACATACGCATATTTGAGAAATGATTGTCTCTGACACTGTTTCCTCATTGGTAAACAAGTGCACTAAACAAGTTTGATGTTACTGAAATGACACAACTTTGGGGCAGTTGTAATTTGATGATAAAATCTGTACATATAAGGCATTTAAGAAGTAGAAGAAATAAATGATGCAAGCAGGGTAAAATGTGACAAAGTTTTTAATGTGATCTTCATATAACAAAAGAAAAGTGTTAAAATCTGTTATATTTAATGACAGTAAACCCATACATAAGTGTCGGTTGTTAAAGAATTATATTAAACAAAGAAAGATAATTAAAACAATGTTGATCATACAGTGCATGTTCATGCAGTGGAAAATGCTGTAAGTTTAAAACATCCAAACAAAGAACCCATAGTCTTTATTTAAGTAATAACCACCAGAAGCAAGTCTATAAAAATGAGAACAGATAAAATAATTAATTTTCTTTAATGTTGGCAGAGAGAAGGTAAGGGGGGTTGAACTGAACTAATATGATCTTAAGCTTGACCACTGTTGTCACTGGTGTAGTAGACAGCCCAGTGAGCCCCAATAGAGGTGATGCCATTTCCATTCTGTCGACCACTGAGAAAACGTAGCTCACTTCCATCATGGGTCGGGTACGTGTTAAAGGAGTTTCCATAGGCCTGTCCTACTTTTAAAAAGCGGCCTCGACTAGTGACAAACATAATCTCATAGATGTAGCCACTGGAATATTTTCCAGAGACCTGAATTATGGATTCATTTTCACGAAGTGTCATCTCCAGTGGACTGCCATAGCTTGTACAAACTGGTGTTGTCCAGTTACCATCATAACGCAGCTGAATTCTGAACAGATATTTGATGACAGTGTTTGAAAAGATGGTCACAGAATAACATGCAATAGAATTACAACACACAATGCAAATGATTTTAAGCATTAAGCCTCAAGAATATTTTAAAGTGTATCATATTTACTTTTTTCACTCTTTTGGTCTAGATGGATGGATTGGTTAACTTACCCACGAATGTACGCGTTACTGTGTTCCCAGACTCTGATACCAGTGATGCGACCATCATATGCAGTGGAATATTCAGTCCCACTGCCGTCCCCAAGAGCCATGGAGTAAGAGTAGTAATCAGGTAAAGCTGAAAGAGGAAATAACATGTAATACTGTAATTTTACATGTTCCAGATTTTCTAGTATAAATCTCAATCAGTTTAATTTAATTAAAAAATTTCCAACAGCCATTTATTTGCAACATGTGTTTGCATGTTTGATAATGTACCACAGTGACAAATTTTGGAAAATCTTGTGAGTGGTAAGCAATACTCACGCATCGCCATGCCCACTGTACAAACTCCAGAGAGAACCAGAATAAGACCCAACATTTTAGAAAAAGTTGCTGTCTGGCACACACCAATAATCTAGAAGAAACAAAACAGATGAGGCACTTATGAAACTGTAAATATTTCACTTTAGATATTAGTTTCCAACATCTAACTGCATTACATATTGACATAAAATATTCAGTTGTGATCAGTGTTTCCAAATGTACTGTAAGCATAGAGATGATAAAAGGCAAGATAAAGTCATTACCTGCTGTTACACTTGATGTGGTTGATATTATTGTCGTCTCACGTGTCTTTTATTCAGAACAAAGAAAAACTTACAAGCTACGTCAGCAGGGGGCAGTATAACATCATCTTAACAGTGTTAAATTACCTTTTTCTTTTACAACACTCCCACTTAATTTTACACTGGAATTTAAGTACTTAAACAATTTCCATAACTAAGATCAGAACTCAACCTCACAAATAATGTCAAAAAATAATAAATCCTTACAAACTTTCCTTATTATTTTTCCCTGTTGCCTTACGTACCATTTTTCATAACATATTGAACAGTAAACTGTACAGTAAGCATACTACACAGATTTAAACAGGGTAAAGCCCGATTTCTCTCCTAAGGTACTCAAACCTTTGTCTTGTCAGCGGCTTAGTCAAGATATCTGCCTTCATATCAACTGTTGGACAATACTGTACTTGTATTTGTCCATTCTGCACACATTCACGAATGTAATGGTAGCGAATGTCTATGTGTTTAGTTCTTGAATGATTGACTGGATTCTTTGTGATTGCGATGGCTCCTTGATTGTCCTCCATAATCACTGTAGGTGAGTCACTCATTCCAAGTTCAGTCAGTAATCGCTTCAGCCAGGTACTTTCTTGAGCTGCCTGGCTGAGTGCAATATACTCAGCTTCTGCTGTTGACAGTGCAACTGTTGCCTGTTTCTTGCTGAACCAACTTACTGCTCCTCCACTCAGGAAAAACATATTTCCAGTTGTTGAGCGACGGTCATCCTGATCTCCGGCCCAATCAGCATCTGAGAAACCAATCAAAGTTCCTGACTCTGACTGCTCATACTTAAGGGCAAGATTCACTGTACCCTTCAAGTATTGAAGAACTCTTTTCACAGCTGTCAGATGTGCAGTGTTTGGATTTGCATTGAACTTTGACACAACACTCACTGCTAGTGCTATGTCTGGTCGTGTGGCCATTGCTGCATACAACAAACTACCTACCATGGACTGATAAGTACTTGGGTTCACAGGTTTACTGACACCATCATCTTTTCTTAACTTTACATTTGCATCAGCAGGGGTTGCAATGGGATTAGCATTACTCATTCCATACTTCTGGAGGATGGTTTCAATGTAATGCTTCTGATGCAGAAAGACACACTTCTTTGCTCTGTCTTGAACAACAGAAATTCCCAGGATATAGGACAGCTCCCCCATGTCCTTCATCTTGTAGCGCCTTTTTAGAGCTTGTTTCAACTCATCCATGCTTTCTGTTGATTCTGTGATCAAAATCAGATCATCAACATACACAGCTAGAATCTCTAGCTCCTGTCGAGATCTCACAAACACACATGGGTCTGACGTGCTCTGTTTAAAGCCAATGTCTTTCATGAACTCTGTGAAAGCCTTGCTCCAACAGCGAGGAGACTGTTTAAGCCCATATATTGACTTTTTCAGTTTGCATACAAGATGTTCCTGTCCTGGTTTGATGTATCCCTCTGGTTGCTCCATGTAGATTTCTTCTTCCAGGTGTCCATTTAGGAACGCAGTTACTACATCCATCTGGTGTACATGTAGATTATTCTGGACAGCAAAAGACAGTAATGTACGAATCGAGCTGAATCGTACCACAGGTGAAAAAGTTTCATCATAGTCAGCACCATACATCTGTGAGTAACCCTTAGCAACGAGTCTACACTTGTGTCTCTCCACTCGTCCATCACTGTGATGCTTGACTTTGAACACCCACCTCGATCCTATTGCCTTGCGATCCTTTGGTAAATCCACCAAGTCCCATGTCTCGTTTTCTAGCAGTGACTCAAATTCCAAGTCAGCCGCCTCCTGCCATTCTTTTGCATTAGGACTCATTAATGCCTCTTTTAGTGTGCTTGGCTCTGTAACACAACACACACTGGCAATATGATCAACAGTTACTTTGTCAGCAAACTCATCATATCCATATCTCTTTGGAGGTCTCCTGATTCTGCTGCTTTCTCTAGCAGATTCCCTGACAGTTGACTCGTCAGCTGGTATTTCCCGTTCATCAGTATCGATGGATATTTCCTTCTCTGAACAGGATACTTCCACTTCCTGTTTCCAGCCGAAGTCAGATTCATTGAAGATGACATCTCGACGAATGAGAATCCTCCTTTTTTCTTCATCTAAGAGACGGTAGCCCTTTGCATTGTTTGCGTAACCCATGAAGCGAAGTTTCACAGCTTTCTTGTCCAGTTTTCTTCTCTCTGTGTCTGGAACATGTGCATAAGCAACACAGCCAAATACTTTCATGTGACTCATGTCCGGCTTTTTGCCATTCCATCTCTGGTAGGGTGTCACTTTCTTCAGAACAGATGTGGGCAACCTGTTCTGTATATATGCTGCAGTTGCTACAGCCTCTGCCCAGTACATTTTTGACAACTTAGCATGAGACAGCATACTTCTGGCTGCTTCAATCAGTGTTCTGTTTTTCCTTTCAGCAACACCATTTTGCTGAGGTGTGTGAGGTACAGTCATCTCATGGTGGATACCTTGAGCTTTCAAGTATTCTTGAAATTCACTAGATGTGTATTCTCCACCATTATCTGTTCTCAGCCTTGTGACTTTTTGTCCACACTCATTGGAGAATGTTTTTTCAAATTCCTTGAATTTGCTCAGAACCTCACTTTTTTGTTTCAGGAAGTAGACCTTGCAACATCTGGAATAATCATCAATAAAAGTTACAAAGTACTTTGCTCCACCTATTGACTCAATCTGCATGGGACCACAGACATCACTATGGATCAACTGCAACTTACGTTTGGAGCGAATCTCTCCCACTGGCTTGTGTGGTTTTCTAGACAGCTTTCCCTCCACACAGGCTTCACAGAAGGTAGCTTCTTTCTCTGCAGAAAAATCCACTCCATTTACCAGATTTTTTAGTTCCTTTAATTTGCTGGTGTGACCCAAGCGCTGATGCCATAGCTTGTCTGTTACTGATGCACTTGATGCACCATGACAAACAGGCAAACTTCCTTCGACGTTTAGCTGATATAGCCCATCAGATCTTTGTGTTCCCATCCCATGGAGAGTTCCATCTTTTCCACGTATGTAGCAGGTAGACTTCTTGAACTGCACTGTATTTCCTTTTTTCGTTGCAGCTCCCACTGAGAAAAGATTTCCGGATAACTTGGGAACATACAGCACATCATACATTGTGACATTTTTTACATCACTGACTTTGAATGTCATTTTAAGTTTGATGTTGCCAAGCCCTAGTGCATCCACAACCCTGCCGTCACCAAGTTTTACAGACTGTGGCTCTGAAAACTGCTGGTAGTCTTGAAGACATTCTTTATAGCAAGTCATATGCTTTGACGCTCCAGAGTCAATCAACCACTGAGCCTGTTGTGACATCGCATTCTGATTAGTCTCTTTAACTACAAAAGCACTCTCGGATGACTCTTCAGTATCTTCACACATCATGTTTTTGGCCTTGTGGATTTTATTTTTTCTTTTTCCTCTTGGACAGTCACGCTTTATATGACCTTCTTTTCCACATTTGTAACATCTCCATGAGCTGGATCTGTCAGCTCCGACTGCCTTAGAATTAGGCTGCATATCTCCACGAACTTGCGTTGACATGGCTGATGCACCACTTGAGGCAGCTCCATTATCATCTGCTTGCGCTCTCTTTTGTTCTTCATTTATTAATGCTTGCTGAACAAACTGCAGTGTCAAAGTGTCCATCTTTGTTTCTAATGCAGTGACAATTGTACCATAGCTTGATGGCAAACTACCCAGAAGAGTTACAATCTGGTCTTCCTCTTCAATTATAGCACCTATTGCTCCAAGCTTGTCAGTCAGTTCCTTCATTCGTTTTAAATGCTCAGTTAAACTTTCTCCTTCCTTCATTTCACATCTGAAGTATTTTTTCTTTAGGAACAGTTTATTTGCAAGAGTATCTCTCTCAAAATGTCCTCTGAGTGTATCCCACGCTTCTTTTGGGGTCTGACAGCTTGTTATCAGGTACAGCTGGGGTGTACTTACATTCAACACCAACATGGAAAATGCCTTTTCTTTCCGACGTTGAAACTCAGCTTGTGCAGCAGCATTAGCTCCTGTTGCTAGCACATCTGTTTCCATTAGCATGCCCCACAGTCCTTTCGCCTTCAGGAAATGCTCCATCTGAAATTTCCATGTTGCCCAGTTCTCAGATCCGCTCAGCTTGTCAATAAACAGTTTATCTTCCATTGTGAATCCCACAACTCTGTTTATTTCACGACACTGCTTTTTAGCGACGCTCTGGGCCCATAACCTATTGTCGTCTCACGTGTCTTTTATTCAGAACAAAGAAAAACTTACAAGCTACGTCAGCAGGGGGCAGTATAACATCATCTTAACAGTGTTAAATTACCTTTTTCTTTTACAACAGATATTTGAGGAGTATGGTTTGCTTTCTAAACCTACTTGCATTTATATGCTCCTGCTAGTCAAGCCTTTTCTATTGGACAAAGTATTGTCATGTTTCCGTCTCCACCTCAGATGGAATGTTTTGGAACAAGTAAGCTTTGATCCAAATGAAAAGAATGCATAGAAGGAAACAGTCTTTTTTAATTAAATTAACCATAAACATAAACAAGACACAAAATAAATTCAATAGAAATAAGGATTATACAGGGTTATATAACAGTTTTATTCCAATCTTTAGAACAATGTTTTGCATTGTATTGGCCATGATGAAAAAATAAAAGGCTTTTGTCAATCTATTTGACTTATTTTAAAGATTAAAAATTATTTATTAAGTACAAGTAAGGATGCATTGCTTTGTAATGCATGTATGATCTAGCATTGGTGACTGTAAACGTTTTCTTAATGAAAGACAAATTATTAAATTAGATGTCTCCTTTTTAAAGTCTACAGTATTTAACTGACAAATCATATGACACTGATCATGAGATATTAAATGCTTCACCTGACTTTATGGTTGCTTTTTCAGTACACAAGCAACAGTACTACTGAAACTGACTCTAGGGGAAAAACATGTTTGTTAACATTTTATTTTAAAAAAATACTTGTAATGTTTCTATGTGCCTTGTCATCCACTGGAGGAAACGTCTAGGTTACGAAGGTAACCCTCGTTCCCTGAAGGAGGGGACGGAGACGTTACATTGAGATCTCGCTTGAGAGACCGATCATCTCTGAGCCTTATTAAAAAGGCCAATTGAAAATTGGCGAGTGGACGTGCGCGCCGGCCACGCCCCCGTACATACGGGTATATAAGATGGCAGCGCGCACGTCCACTCGCCAATTTTCAGTTGGCCTTTTTAATAAGGCTCAGAGATGATCGGTCTCTCAAGCGAGATCCCAATGTAACGTCGAAGTGATTCGACTGAAGGGGAACAGATGATACAGTACATCTTTCCCAACTGTTACCAGGAACATTTACTGCATATTCACTACCAGTCAAAATCTTTTGGAGAGTAAGATTTTTAATGTTTCCAGAAGAAGTCTCTTCTGCTTGCCAAGCCTGCATTTATTTAAACTGCAAAAGCAGTAATATTGTGAAATATCTTGGCTATTTAAAATAACTGCTTTCTATTTGAATATATTTTTCAATGAATTAAAATGTATATAAATGTATAGGCCTACTTTTATTGAGCAAGGATACTTTAAATTTATCAAAAGTGATGATAAGGACATTTCTTTCACAAAAAAAGTATAAAAACAAACTATGTATGTATGCATGTATATACTGTATGTCACACACCATTTTTTATTGGATTTTCGTTCATTACTTTGAACTATTGGGACATTCTAACTGCATTCTAATAGGTTTTACAATGCAGTGAATGCTTTTTTACTCTCAATTTGTTTTTGTTTTTTTTGTTTGTTTTTCCAAAGTCAATGACATACTCGATAATGTCATCTCTCATATTGTCTCTTGGTCCCTCATTATCACACATACAGCACAAATGTTACGCTAATCAAGGAAACATCATACGTATGTCTGCTTTTTAAAGAACGTCAAAAGTTGCACTCAAGCCATTTTGCATTAAAAATAAAAAATAAAAAAAGACAAAAAACTTGCTTGCGCTTGCTACCAGCATGTTGCAATAGCATATTAAATTTGGAAATGATCGCATGTAAAGAAATGTTATTATTTTTACATGATTCGTTTTAAATAAAACACAACATTGTGTAACATCTAAATGGGATAGTGGTTTTACACAGGGAATACTCTTTGCCTTTTTTTCAACGAGGGGGGTGGCATCAACGCATCCCTCCTCAAATCAAGCACTGATGACAATAATTTTTTTTTTATCATTTTATATTCTGATGTCTACTTATGTACTTTTCTAATATAATTTTTCAAAAACTTAATTGTTAATGTTTATTTATTAGAAAATATGGGTTGGACGGTGCAGTTGAAGTGAGTAAGAGAAAAGATTAGGTAAATCTGAAAGAGGAAATAATAGCTAATAAACTGTCTCAGATGTACATAATCACATATCTCTTATCTTAACCTCTGACACTGTTTCCTCCTTGGTAAACAAGTTTGATGTTACTATACTGTAAAATGACAGCATTTGTAACTTGAATACTTTTGAGTACACACACACAAAGTTTGTTTATTTAAATAAATGATGAAAGCAGGGTAAAATGTTTTTGTTTTTTTATGTGTAAAGTTTTTAATGTGATCTTCACAAACAAGTGTTGAAATCTGTTTTAATGAATTAAATAAAGTAAACCCATACATAAAAGCATCAGTTGTTGAAGAATTATTTAAAAAAAGTAACATAATTAAAGTAATGTTGATCAAAGAGTATGTTCATGCAGTGAAAAATGTATGTTTAAAATAGGCTAAAACAACCAAACAAACAAAGAACCCATAGACTTTATTTAAGTAATAACCATCAGAAGTGAGTCTATAAAAATCAGAACAAGTAAAATAAGTTTGCGTAGTTGTTTCAAGGTAAAGGGGGTTGAAATAAAGTAATATGGTTTTGGGATGTTAAACTGTTGACACAAGTGTTAGTAGACAGCCCAGTGAGCCCCAATGGAGGTGATTCCATTTCCATTCTGTCGACCACTGAGAAAACGTAGCTCACTTCTATCATGGGTCGGGTAGAAGTTAAATGAGGTTCCAGAAGGCTGCCCCACTTTCAAAAAACGGCCTCGACTTGTGACAAATGTAAACTCATAGATGTAGCCACTGGAATATTTTCCAGAGACTTGAATGATGGTTTCATTGTCACGAAGTGTCATCTCCAGTGGACTGCCATTGCTTGTACAAACTGGTGTTGTCCAGTTACCATCATAACGCAGCTGAATTCTGAACAGATATTTGATGACAATGTTTGAAAAGATGGTCACAGAATAACATGCAGAAGAATTAGAACACATAATGCAAATGATTTTAAGCATTAAGCCACAACAATATTTTAAAGTGTATCATATTTACTTTTTTCACTCTTTTGGTGTAGATGGATGGTCAGTGATGCATTGCTTAACTTACCCACGAATGTACACGTTACTGTGTTCCCAGACTCTGATACCAGTTATGCGACCATCATATGCAGTGGAATATTCAGTCCCACTGCCGTCCCCAACAGCCATGGAGTAAGAGTAGTAATTAGGTAAAGCTGAAAGAGGAAATAATAGCTATGAGTATATCTTGAAATAAATCTTTCAATAGTAAGTTTAAAGAAATGGCATTTATTTGAAACATGGTTTTGCTTGTTTGATGTACCACAGTGAAAATTTTTAGAAAATCATGTGAGTGATGAGCAATACTCACACATGGCCATGCCCACTGTACAAACTGCAGAGAGAATCAGAATAAGATGCAACATTTTAGAAAAAGTTGCTGTCCAGCACCCACCAGTAATCTAAAAGATACAAAACAGATGAGGTATTGACTTAAGAAAGTAGTTTCCAGTATATAACTGCATTACATATTGACAAAAAATACTTAATTGTGATAAGTATTTCCATATGTACATAAGAATATGACATTTAAGCAATATAAAGTCATTACTAGCTGTTACACTTGATGTGGTTGATATTTGAGGAGTCTGGTTTGCTGGCTAAACCTACTTGCATTTATATGTTCCTGCTAGTCAAGCCTCTTCTATTGGACAAAGTATTGTCATGTTTCTGTCTCCACCTCAGATGGAATGTTTTGGAACATGTGCAAAGAATGCTCAGAAGAATATATACAATAACGTTAAGTTTAACAATTATTTTGCCTAACTTTTTTTTTCTACTTTAAAATTAATTTAAAACGAATAAACAAGACACAAAATAAAAACATTAATAAATGTTGTTCATGATAAAAAAAAAATTAAAAAAAATAAATAAAAGTATTTTGTCAATCTTCTTAATATTAACAATTTTTGCTATTTTTTGGCTCTGCCGTGGATGAGTTGGCCAATCATTTTACTGCACCTCAGAAGACCTTGCAGACTCTGTGGCACTTCCTGCCAAAGCGCTCCAGCTCAGCAGCTGCTCCAAGTTGCCAAAAGACCCCACCAGTGTTGGGCACATTACTTTCAAAAAGTAACTAGTTATAGTTACTAATTACTTCTCACAAATAGTAACTGAGTTAGTAACTGAGTTAGATCATTATAAAAGTAACTAATTACCAGGGAAAGTAACTATTGTGTTACTTTTTTAAAACATGTTCCAATATGTCAAAAAACTTGGATGCCCCGAATATCAAATATGGCAAATGAATAAAACATTTTACACTAATCTACACTATTTTAATGTTGCTGTGGGACAATGTGAGAGACACCTTTCAGGGGCTAAATATCACAGTATTGGGGTCGCTTCAGCCCATGGCGTGGACATGAAAAGCATCCCACGGCAACAGTGTTGTCGCACGAGTGTGGTCTGTCTCGTTTTTTCCTCATGACCGCGAAAATAACTAAAAATACTTTAGCATTTTGAAAGGGCAAAATCTACTTTTATTTGTGTAGAGTCATAATAACAAGAAAACAATGTGCTTTTGTAAAATAAATAAAAACCAGGGTGCACTCTTTGTAGTCTTGTTCTCCATCACTGCTCGTCACATTGAAAACAAATATTCTCTTATAAAGTAATTTTTCCCATCTAAACTCATCTCCAATGTAATCACGCCCATGAGCGGCTTTTCAAATGTTAAACATCCACCTGAGATGCAGTGACATGTAGATAAACATGTAGATAAACGCCCAACTCTGTAAACAAATGTGAACAATCATCGGTTTCATCTCGGTTACTGGAAGAAGACATGCTTGAGAGGGATAGATTTTACCTCAGATAAACGGAATGCGAAAATTATAGTAACGCTGCATTCTGTTGTCAGCAACAGCATTGTAACAGGGAAAACAGTAATTTGTTTGATTACACGTTACTGAAAAAAGTAATGCTGTTAGTTACAGTGTTTATTTATAATGCTGTTATTCCCATCACTGCCGGCCACTCAGCAGCTTGCAAAGCCGGTGCAGCCAGAGCTGTGGCTGGGCCCCTGGACAGTTAAACAATATGCTTTCCTAAAGCGCCAAGGTCCCATCCCAAAATGATGCTGGACCCTGAACCTCAAAAGCCCTCCCAATCTGCGTCCTGTGGAGACTTCATGTTTGGACCCTCAACGGGAGTCTTTGCAGCTCCCCACAAGTGTGACTAACACCATTTTAGAGGCTAGAGCACTGTCTACAAGAGGCCATTACTCCCCACACAACGTACCGCTGTGAAAGCGGACACACATACTCAAAAGAGCAAATCTCCTCTGCTCACCATCACATATATAGGTTCCCACCTCCATGTGGAAAACTTTTATTCGCAAAGCTAGAACCTCTTGCCAACCAGGCTCAGCCTTAGAAAGTGATCCCGGATGTGTCAAGATGGGTTCCAAAAATCCATCAAATTAAGCTATTTGCTTCAATCTGAACAGCTTTTGCAGGCTTTTACAGTCGTTACTTACCCATTCCCAAGAAAGATGGTGGGTTTAGACCAGGGGTGCCTAGTCTCAGCCTCAGACATCACGCCCATGGAACGTTGGCTAAACGTCTGATGCATATGGTACGCTTAACTAGAAACACTTCAGGAATGTCGAAGTCGTCATCTGATTAGTTGAATTTGACCGGATTTCCAGGAGACACGAGTGTCGCGTTTATTTTCGCTCCGCCGGAAAACAAAGCGCAGACTGATTTACTCGGCGTTTTGCTAAAATGTGCTTATGCAGACGCCATTGTTGTTATACACATTTGCGACGTTCGCGAACAAATTAGTGACTTACTGCTTGTTCTCCCTCTTCTTCGTTATCTTTCAATGCTGGTTATTTCAGTGACTGACTTGTTGCATGCCTCGACTAGTGACAAACTAGTCAGGCCTCGACTAGTGACAACATAATCTCATAGATGTAGCCATTGTAAGATTTTCCAAAGACCTGAATGATGGTTTCATTGTCACGAAGTGTCATCCCCAGTGGACTGCCATTGCTTGTGCAAACTGGTGTTGTCCAGTTACCATCATAACACAGCTGAATTCTGAACAGATATTTGATGACAATGTTTGAAAAGATGGTCACAGAAAAACAAGCAGGAGAAATAGAACACAATGCAAATGACATTACAACATTAAGCCACAAGAATATTTTAAAGTGTATCATATTTACTTTTTTCACTCTTTTGGTCTAGATGTATGGTCAGTGTTGCATTGGTTAACTTACCCACGAATGTACGCGTTACTGTGTTCCCAGACTCTGATACCAGTGATGTGACCATCATATGCAGTGGAATATTCAGTCCCACTGCATCAGGAAAAGCTAAAAGACGAAATAACAACTATGAGTTTATCTTAAAGTCAGAAAGAGCTTTATTGCCAAGTACTAACTTTGGGAATCTAGAGCAACTTAAATTTATTTATTTGCAACATGGTTTTGCATGTTTGTTGTACCACAGTGAAAAATACTCACGCATGGCCATGCCCACTGTACAAACTCCACAGAGAACCTGTCACACCCTCAGCACGTTTCCTCAGTCCCAATCACTGCACCACGCCCATCACCAGAGCTCTAATCACCGTCACCTGCACCAGCAATCACCACTCCCTTTAAATACTCTCCCCAGACATTCACTCAGTGGCTGGTATCGAAGTTGCATAGATGTCTCTCTGTGGATCTTCTCCCCTTCCTGTTGTCTCTCCTGTGCTCCTCGTGGATTGCTCCGATGTTCTCCTGTGAAACACGTTAACCGTGTCAAAGGGAAGTGACTGTTGCTATCGCTACGATACTTATGAACTTGAACTCACCTGTGGTGTTGTGTTTGAAGATTCGACTACAGAGAACCTTATTCACCCGTTTGCACGTGTGTTGAACTGTGCACGTTTGTTAATAAATACCTTGAAAGATACTCACCTTCTCCCTTTGTGTGTGGTCGTGACAGAACCAGAATAAGACGCAACATTTTAGAAAACTTTGCTGTCCAGCACACACCAGTTATCTAAATGAAACTAAATAAGTGAGGTACTGACTTATTAAACAGTACATATTTCACTTTAGAAAGTAGTTTCCAACATCTAAATGCATTACATATTAACAGAAAAAAATTATTTATATAGCACATTTCATACACAATGGCAATTCAAAGTGCTTTACATATAAAAGGAATTAAAATAATCATAAAAATAATCACAACAATAAAAACAAGGCATTTAAAATAGTTTTAATTATTAAAAAAAAATGTTTAAAGTGAATTAAAACAGTTAAGAATAAAAATGATTATACATAAAATACAGTGCAATCAGTTCCGACGTAGCACAGTGGATTTAAATATGGCTAATGATTTAGCACATCTGATCTCTGGATGTCGGGTCCAACTGTAGGCAGCATAATAGCTAAAAGCAGATTTCCCTTGTTATGAGTAAACCTTTGGTATTTCTAACTGACTTGATCCTAATGATCTGACTGGTCTGCTTATATTCAGTGAGCATGTCTGCAATGTATTTATGTCCTAGGCCATTGAGTAACAGTACTTTAAAATCAATCCTAAATGTAACTGGAAGTCGGTGTAAGGACCTGAGGACTGGTGTGATAGGATCAGATTTTCTGATTCTAGTCAGAATCCTGGCAGCAGCGCTCTGTATGAGCTGTAGCTGTCTAATGGTCTTCTTGGGAAGGCTGGTGAGGAGACCATTACAGTAATCCACCCTGATGGTGATAATGGCATGAACAAGTTTCTCCAAGTCTTGACTGGAAACAAAACATCTCATTCTTGCAATGTTTTTTGAAATGATAGTATGCTGATTTAGTTACTGACATGACTACTGAAACTAAGGTCTGACTCCAGAATCACACCAAGATTCTTGACTTGATTTTTAGTTGTTTGACCTCTAGAGGCCTCAATGTATGCATTTACCGTAAGAAAATCATATTTGTTTCGAAATGCATTGACTTCAGTTTTCTCCTTGTTTAACTGAAGAATCTTTTGGCACATCCAACTGTTAATTTCATCAGTGCATTGACAGAGGGAGTCAATAGGGCTGTAGTCATTTGGCCATAAGGCTAGGTAAATCTGGGTGTCATCTGCATAGCTGTGATATTTGGTTTGGTTCAGTTTGAATTTGGTTCTTTCTCATTATTTGACTTAATGGGAGCATATACAGGTTAAACACGAGTAGCGCAAGAATAAAGCCTTGTGGGAATCCGTATGTCATGGACATCCGCTTATGCCCTCCTATACTTACATAATACAGTGACAGAATAACAACAAAAATCCAGAAAAACGCATTTCAAAAAAGATGAAAAAAAAATTTATTTATATTTTAATGAGTGAAATAAGTATTTGAACCCTTCACAAAACATGACTTAGTACTTGTTGGCAAAACCCTTGTTGGCAATCACAGAGGTTTAGATGTTTCTTGTAGTTAACCATCAGATTTGCACACAAAAAGGGATTTTGTTCCACTCCTCTTTGCAGATCCTCTTCAACTCATTAACGTTTCGAGGCTGGCATTCGAGTCAACTCAAACCTTCAGCTCCCTCCGCAGATTTTCTGTGGGATTAAGTTCTGGAGACTGGCTTGGCCACTCCAGGACCTTAATGTGCTTCTTCTTGAGCCACTCCTTTGTTGCTGTGTGTTTTGGGTCATTCTCATGCTCAATGCTCTGGCTGAGGGAAGGAGGTTCTTACTCAAAATTTGATGGTACATGGCCCTGATCATTATCTCTTTGATGCGGTACAATTGTCCTGTCCCCTTAGCAGAAAAATGCCCCCAAATTATAATGAGTTGGGTTGATGCCATAGAACTCATTTTTGGTTTCATCTGACCACAACAATTTTACCCAGTTCTCCTCTGAATCATTCAGATGTTCACTGGCAAACTTCAGTCAGGCCTATACATGTGCTTTCTTGAGCAGGGAGACTTTGCGGGCACTGCAGGATTTTAGTCCTTCACGACGTAGTGTGTTACCAATAGTTTTCTTGGTGACTATGGTCCCATCTGCCTTCAGATCATTGACAAGATCCTCCCATGTAGTTCTGGGCTGATTCCTCACCATTCTCATAATCATTGAAAATCCTCAGGGAGATCTTGCATGGAGCCCCAGACCGAGGGAGATCCACTTCTGTGGACAAGCTGTGATTAAAAGCACTCCCTTTAAGAAAGTGCTCCAAATATTAGTTCATTACCTGTATAAAAGACACATGAGAGCCAGAAATCTTGCTGATTGCTCAAATACTTAGTTCACTCATTAAAAGGCAAAACGATTTATACGTTTTTTGAAATGTGTTTTTCTGGATTTTGTCTCTCACTGTTCAAATAAACCTACCATTAAAATTATAGATTGACCATTTCTTTGTCAGTGGGCAAAACTCGCTCTCATTGGCTATTGCAGGTGTCACAATATAAAACAAGATATTACTATTTGTGCTCGGGGACACTCCATCTTGATTAGGAGCAGTTAAATAATTGCAATGACAACATAATAGAGGATTTTTTTTTTTTTTTTGAGGATTGCGATAGCCTCAAATCGGGCCACACCCCCAATTGTTCAGGTGTGCAAATCGGGCTTAAAATCAGCTTCAAATTCTTCTAGTGTGCGGCCAGCCTAAGGATGCATTAGTTTGTAATATATGTATGATCTAGAATTGGTAAGGATACATTGCTTTGTAATGTATGATCTAACATTGGTAACTGTAGAAGTTTTCTTAATGAAAGACAAATGTTTTAGATTAGATGCCTCAGTTTTTAAGGACTACAGTATTTATTTTGAACTGAAAAATCATAAATCATATGATCATGAGGCATAAAATGCTTCACCTTTTTTTTGGTTGCTTTTTCTAGAACAAACAGCAGTGCCACTGAAACTGAAACTAAAACTTAGACTCCCGGAAAAACTGGTTTGTCATTTCATTTAAATAAAACTTGTGATGTTTCTACATGCCTTGTCATCCACTGAAGGGTACAGATAATACATCAGATATTTCACAACTGTTACCACTTTTACTGCATATAGTTGTAATATAGTAAGATTTAGAAACCAGGGACATTTTGCTCACTGGCAAAACATTGGCCACTTAGCTCTGACCCTGCATAGGAAGCCCTCACTAGGCCCACACAGTGCCAGTACTATTAATCTACAACAATACATCTGTTTCACTAAATACTTTTTGGCTGAAATGGATGCAGTCACCACAAAACTAATGTCTGTATTGTCAAAAATGTACAGTAGTCAAAGGGATTTAAAATCAGTTAATATTAAATACAAAATTTAAAAAAAAAAACATTCAATTCAGGTTAATACAGCTAATTTAACACTCTGAAAGAGACTATATATTATCTAAAATAAAAATAATACAAATCAACATAAAAATGGACTTGGAGGACTTAGCTGAAAGGAGCATTGTCAAACAATCTCTGAAAAGCAAATCGGTTTAGCTCCAACTTTAATCAAACTCACCCATCTGTGATTTTCTAATGATCCTGAAAACATTGGCTGTATCCGAAATCGACCCCATACCCTTAAATAGGGCACTACTTGAGGGGACAGCTATTTGTAGTGGTGTCCGAAACCATAGTGAACATTCTTGAGTGCACTCATTCAATCCCACAATGCACTACAAATACGAGTGTACAACCGATGTACACTTAACACAACAGCTAGAGAATACCCATAATGCACTGTAAAAGTCTCACCAGAAGTTTTTCACCAGATGAATTTCCATGACAGAGTTAAAGATAAACCCTTTAATCTTACTATTTGAGCTGCCAGTTTGCCAGTTTCAAATGATCATTAAACAGCACTCAGTGTCTGAATTCACTCACTCGTTTTCATTCACTCCTTCAAGTGGACTATATTCAGGGGTGCACATTAGAGTGCGGATCGGGCCGCATTTTTCTGTCCGAGCCCGGCCCGCGTCCGACAGAGCAGTAACCGAGCCCGACCCGAACCCGACAGGCATTAAGATATTTATATCCGAGCCCGATCCCAGCCCGACACAGTTAAAATCTTTTTTTTTTTCTCATACTAATGACACGTGCAGTTTTTTGTGTGGAAAGCCCGCTTTTATTAAGCAACTGTAGGAAGGCGTTCGGAAATGTCAACAGATGAGCGCATCAGTGCACACGGGGCAAAAAGCGCTGTTATAACACAGGCGCACTATCGCGCTGATGTAACCGAGCCCGACCCGAACCCGAGCATCCTTTCTAAATATCTGTCCGAACCCGGCCCGGCCCGTCGGGTTCCGTCGGGTACCGTCGGGCTCGGCTCGGGTATCCATCCTCTAGTGCACATAAGTTTTTTTGCCTGGTTCTCATAAGACTACCTGGAGATTTGGTTTGGTCCTCACACTACACATAGTGTGACCCATTAAATATAACTTAAAGGTGCCATAGAATGGAAAACTGTATTTACCTTGGCATAGTTGAATAATAACAGTTACGTGGACATGACATATTGTGAGTCTTAAACACCATCATTTCCTCCTTCTTATATAAATCTGGTGTTTGCAAAAGACCACTGAAAAATAGGTCAATCCTAACATTACAGCGACTATTATGCAATAGTCGCGATTGTTTATAGTTACGCCCCCAGCATTTGCATAGCCTAATCATCAGAAGTTCTGCAGATAGGCTATTGTGAAAAAAACAAAGCAAAGACAATAGCGAAAATGGCAGATAACTGGAATAAATGTTATGTTCCAGGTCGTGCAGGAGATGTTAAGTGCAGGGATGGTTGGTGTTTGTACTCAGAAAGGCACGGAAAACAAATAAGGCGATCTAATAAAATAAGGTGAGACACTAAAGAGACACAGTTAGCTTCTTGCTAGTGCTAGCCTGTTACATTGCAGTACATAAGATTGCACTTACCACATAAACAGAGTAAGGAAAGGTGACTGTGCGGACAATGGCGAATGATTTGCAGATCCTGATCATCAATGGCAGCATCTAAACTTGTCAACTGTGGTAAGTACTGCCGCTGTAGTATAATGTTACACAGAGCATGTGCAATCGCCGATCTCAAAAGTGAAGCTAAAAAGCTATCCTGCATTCAAAACGGCAGTTTCAGTGCCCCGCATATTAATAGTGGCTCCTTCCTGCTGTGTGAGACAGCCAATCAGAGCAGAGCTCATCATTATTATTCAGGAACCTTCCAAATAAAGTAATAACAGACATTTAATTCTAGGGACAAATCCTAGGGTTGTAAATGGACCTGTAAAACCATTTCTGGAGAATTTTTGCCGTTACCTAAGCCATATACTTTCTGTCACGGTTCAGGATGCCTTCCCTGCTCCTCTTGCTGTTTGTGTTGTTCGGCAGCTTGTGATCTGGGCAATCAGCGCTGATGGTGCAGCGGGAGTGCGCAGATCACGGGCTGACTCTCTACCACCTGTGGCTTATTTCCCCATGCCTTTATATGTCCCCACTTTTCCTTTCCTCGCTGTGAGTAGATTGTTTTGTCCTTACGTGTGTTTCGTGTCTCTCTAAAACGCTGCAGTCTGACCCTTTGTTCTCTTGTGCTGCAGGATTCTTAGCGCGGAGTTCCAGCTGCTTGGATGGTCCGCTATTTCTGCCGGCCAGCTCTGTGTAGCGATTTATAGCTCAAAAGGGAAAATATTTATGATTAATTATAACTGGTTATAATTAATTATGAATATTTAGATCAGATCTCAGAATTAACCGTAGCAGAATTAATATTACAATTATTTGATCTGTTCGTCCGCCAAATAGATAGTATAATCATTTATCAATTCTAGGAAGAATTACGTTTCTGGCCAAGAAAGAGTAACTTTCCTACTTTAGTCAGTACTAGCAATAATTCAGTGAGATCCACATATAGCATGTAGCAAAATCAGACAATCAGGGACCTCGAATTATGAGCAGCACTCAGAGACAATAAATTGTGAAATATAGGGTATTTAATAAATGAATCTACGTTGAACGTACAACTACTAATAAAAACACATATATGCACAAAGAAAGGAATTAAATGAGGAGAGAGAGAGAGAGAGAGAGAAGAAGAAGAAGAAGAAGAAGAAGAATGGTAGTATTTAGTATCAAATAACCACAACCTAATGAGAATCATCAAAGAATCAATTCACCTTAAAAAGGGGCTCAACTTAAACGCATCTAAAATAGCGGTAAATAGATACTTGCATTGGCTTTGTTGCTGAACAAGAGTCTTGATGCGGTAAACAATGGAGGTTCTTGATGGATTCCTTTAGGAGAGTGAGCTGGAAGTTTCTGTAGTTCTTCTGAAGATAGGGAAGTCCACAACGAGTCTACAAAGTTATTTGAAGATAAATCTACTGAAAGTTAGACTCAGTGATGAGTCTTGGAGAAGGTCCAGAAGGTTGAAGAAAAGCTGAAGAGAAGACTGCTGAAGAGAGAAGAGTGGAAGAGAAGATCTGCTTGAGCCCATATCTTTTCAAAGTTTCCCTGTCACACCCACGTTTGGGAGGACCGGCCAATCCAAAGCTTGGATTTTGAGCGGGACAACTTTCTTTGTCTTCACTTTATGGCCCATTTGCATGTTTATGGCTGGTCTGTGAAATTGTTTCAGTTTTACCCAAAATACAGTGTAAACAATATGATGCATCTTCTAATCACATAGCATACACAATTGTTTAGAAAATGAAGAGCAGATCATTTTGGTACCAAGAACGAACAGTCTAGAAGATATTAAACCAAAGATACATTAATACACAGGAATATAAGTATTCACAGGGTTAACTAATACAGATAACTAGGTAACTAGGCAAATATGATAGAGAAATATACAAACAACACATGCATATACCAGATACATTTGTGACCGATTAATTATAGGCTAAATAAGGAAAAAGTCTTTGTGTATGTGTGTTTGTGTATTGTAAGGTTGTCTGTGGCCAGGCATCTCGTGCCTGGCACCGAGTTGCTGATTGTCTCCTCGTTGGTATCCCTTTGAAGTCCCATTGGGAGACAACAGTTGGTCTGTTTAGCATCTACGTGGTAGTGAGGAGGGAACCATGGGCCATTTAACACCCATATAAATGTAGAGGGACAAGCTATCTCTTTAATTTATATGCAAATGTCAAAAGGCTAAAAGGGGTCTCTAAGGCATATGGCCTCACTGTTATCACTGATAATAGGCAGACGCTACATCTGGAATCTCTGTTTCTTTCCTACAAGCAGTTAGATATTGTTTATGTTACTTTGTGTTTTGGTCACTGCCGGCTAGCTCTGGAATCTCCGCTTCTCCAAGCAGCAGTTAACTATTGTTTCTGTTATTTTATGTTTTGTCGCTGCCGGCCAGCTTTGGAATCTCCGCTTATTCTACAGCGGTTAACTATTATTTGTGTTACTTTGTGTTTTGAGGCAAAAGAAATAAAGCTTCACTATTTCTAACTCTGCATCTGAGTCCTCTTTACCCTCGCCGTGACAGAATCTACTCACTATTTTGGATTCAGCAGAGGAAACGGAGTTGCGCCGAGCCCTCTCTCAGCAGGGCGCGCTACTCGGTCGGCAGCAGGAGGAACTTGAGGCTTCTCGCCTCGCCTATGCAGAGGTTTCACTCCAACTCAGCCAGCTGGTGGAACGGCTGGACCAGCTACGGGTCAGCACTTCTGCAGCTCAGGCTGCTGCACCCGTTCCTGGCCCGGAAAGAGCCATTTCTCGGCACGCTGAGCCGCGACTTAACCCGCCCGCTCCTTACTTGGGTGAGCCCAATTCATGTCGATCATTTCTGTCCCAATGCTCGCTGGTTTTTGCTCTCCAGCCCTCCTGTTTCCCCACGGAGCTGTCCAGGGTGGCGTATGTCATCACGCTCTTGGTGGGTCGAGCAAGGGAGTGGGGCACTGCCATGTGGGATGGTGAACACGCTTGCTGTGGATCGTTCGAGGCGTTCTCAGAGGAGCTGCGCAAGGTGTTCGATCACTCGGCTCGAGGGATTGAGGCGGCAAGAGCGTTGTCAGTGCTTCAGCAGGGCGAGCTGTCCGTGTCCATGTATTCCATTGAATTCCGCACGCTCGCTGCGTCCTGCGGCTGGAACGAGAAGGCTCTCTGGGATCGCTTCCTCCACGGCCTGGCTGAGCACGTGAAGGATGAGATTTACTCCCTGGAGCTGCCGGCTCGCTTAGACGGGCTGATCGACCTCGCTATTCGGGTCGATGATCGGATTACTCTCCGCTCCCGTCACCGAAGAGGGGGATTTCCCCACGAGCGCGTCACAAGCACTGAGTCAGTAACTGCTCGTGACACATTTTCTCAGTGCCTCGTCCTCCCGGAGGAGGAGCCTATGCAGGTCGGTAGAGCACGGCTGACTGTGAGGGAACGACGCCGTCACCTGGCCAACAGGTTGTGTCTCTACTGCGGGGAAGCGGGGCATGTGGCAGCTGCGTGCCCTGTAGCGGGGCGACGCTCCTCACGCAAGGAAGAGCAGATGGTGAGCGTTACTTCGACTCGACTGCCATCTGGTGGTCGAGCCGAATTTCTTGCTTCATTACGGTTTGGTGGGGCTGCTTTTCAGGTATCAGCTTTAATTGACTCTGGAGCAGAGGGCGATTTTATGGATTCTGGATTGGTGACCCGCCTTGGGATTTCGTCCGTTGCCCTGGCCAAACCCATTTCGGCTAGGACACTTTGTGGCACCCTCCTCACTGATATCACTCATGTCACCAAATTCATCACATTAACTCTGTCCGGTAATCACGCTGAGGAGATCCGATTCTTTCTCATTCACTCGCCCACCACCCCTGTGGTGTTAGGTCACACCTGGTTGGTCAAACAGAACCCCCACATCGATTGGGCCCACAGATCCGTATTGGCTTGGAGCCCCTTCTGTTTAGCCCAATGTTTGGGTGCTGCGTTTTCCCCTGTTACGTCTTGTTCTGTGTTGCAGGAGGAGCCGGTGAGCCTGGCGGATGTACCAGAGGTTTACCATGACTTGGGGGCGGTGTTCAGTAAGTCCCGAGCTTCATCTCTGCCTCCGCACCGCCCGTATGACTGTGCTATTGACTTGTTGCCTGGCACGTCTCCACCTAGGGGACGCCTTTACTCTCTGTCCAGCCCAGAGAGGGAGGCCATGGAAAGGTATATTCATGATTCTCTTGCAGCTGGCATTATCCATCCCTCTTCCTCTCCAGCTGGGGCGGGGTTCTTCGTGGAGAAGAAGGATGGTTCTTTGCGCCCCTGTATAGATTATCGGGGGTTGAGTGACATCACGGTAAAGAATCTTTATCCTTTGCCGTTGATGTCATCGGCCTTTGAGCTCTTGCAGGGGGCAACCATCTTGGTTCGGATTAGGGAGGGGGACGAATGGAAGACCGCCTTTAACACCCATACTGGGCACTTTGAATACTTGGTCATGCCCTTTGGCCTTTCCTCTTTACCCTCGCTGTGACACCTTCTATGTAGATATCAGAGAACAATTTAAAATATTGTATCAATGCATTCTATAGCACCTTTAATTAACAAATTAAAATTGATAATAATGGTGATAATAATAGCATTGCACTTTATTTTTCATTTTTATTTATTTATTTTATAAAATAATAAAGTGTAGTAATACTATTATGTTTTAAAATAAAAAGGGAGTATTAAATAAAAATAGTATTATTTTTTGTGTGTGAATTTTCATCATTTTCAAATCTAAATTAGCAAGCATTTATTTTGGCGGGTTGCTGGCAACACCGGCAAGTAAGTATACGTGCTCCCGCCGGGTTGCGTTCAGTAAAGAGAGTCTATGAATGAAATGTCACGTTTTTGCATTGTGCTTTGAAAATGGCAGCAAATAGCTTAGAATTATGCTTTCAATTTGAATAGAAATCTTATACAGTGTTACAGTTTGTTAAACTAAAATGGTAATTGTGCATCAACAGCTGTCAACTATGTCGGTATGCAAAACATCCGCTAGTGTGGGCAGCTCACAGAGAGCCCCCGGTGAGCCCAAAGCTGTGGGCCTCGTCTGGGCACAAAAAACCCACAAAAAACCAGCATGGGCCCCACAGGGGCATGTTTGCAGGGAGGATTTGAGTTGAAAAGCAGGACGAGCCCCAGTGAAAAAGCAGTATATGCCCTTCATCTGCTCCTCTTCACCAGCCCTTTGACTACTCCTCGACCTCCTCCAAAGCTCCCACACTCTCTCCCTCATTTTCTGTTTTTGTTTTGGTTAAGGCGCAAAGATGTTGAGTTTGTCTGCCTGTTGTTATTTTAGTATGAATTGTTAAAGCCTTCAAACCTGATAATTATCTTCCTGTTCCTTCCTGCAACCGAACATGACAGAGACATAAATCATGAGACATGAAATGCCTCAGCTGATTTATTGATTGTTTTTTCTAACACAAACAGTAGTACCATTGAAACAGAAAACAAATGTTAAAAAGACTGAAAAAAAAAACTCTTGATAATATGCCTAAATATTAATACTCCATGTATTACAATACTGTCACATCCATGTTCCGTGTTTTCCCCCTAGCCTTAGTTCCTGTCTTTCCTTTTATGGTCTGTTTCCTGTTCTTGTTAAGTTAATTGGTTATTCTGTTCACCTGTGTTTGATTATTAGTCATCTGTATCACCTGTGTTTGTTATTAGTCTCACCCTTTATAAATCGTTTGTTTCTGAGTTTGCTTTGGGTTGTCTTAAAGTTATGTTTACTGGCCTTTATCTTCTTCATGTTTATGTCTAATAAACACGTTCGTTGGATCTACTTCAGTTCTCCTCGAGTTATCACTCTGGTGCCTCCCACTACCAGTAAACCGTGACAGAAGACAACACCACTAAAAACAACTATGGCTGAGGAGCGGCTGTGGAGTTTGCGGCAGGACGGTCGAGAGTTGGAACGGTATGTGGCGGACTTCATTGAGCTATACCATCAGGTGAGCTGGCCCGACACCTGTATCGGCATTGTGTTTCTGTTGGGGCTGGACCAAGATATGATTCGTTGCGATCTCTCTGTTCATGATTTCCCGTTTGTCGAATTGGTCAATATCATTCTTTCTTTAAACTGCTCTAATTTCGAGGTAGAACAAATAGAGAATGTCAGTCCGATACATTGTCCAGTCCCCTCAGAAACACATCACATCGCACCAGCTCACCCAACGCCAAGAACCTCCACATACCGATCCAACATCTCAGACCGCCTGCCACGCCCCGAACACCCCGAAGTCCTCCTAAGCTCCATAGTCGCCCTCAGTCCTGTACCACCGGTGGCCGCCGTTCCTGATTTCCCGGCCAAGATGGCCGACGTTCCTGTTTTCCTGGCCAAGATGGCCGATGTTCCTGAGTCTCCGGTCAAGAGGGGTGCGATTAACATTATGGACATGGCGCTCCCTCTGGAGTTCTCCGCACCCATCCTCTCTGCAGAGCCTTCGCTGGTCCCACCCAGCCTTCCTGAGTCCCCGCTGGTTCCGCCCAGCCTTCCTGATCCTCCGCTGGTCCTGTCCAGCCTTCCTGAACTTCCGCCCAGCCTTCCAGTGACTGCGCCGCCAGAGCGCCCTCCAGTGACTGCGCCGCCAGAGCGCCCTCCAGTGACTGCGCCGCCAGAGCGCCCTCCAGTGACTGCGCCGCCAGAGCGCCCTCCAGTGACTGCGCCGCCAGAGCGCCCTCCAGTGACTGCGCCGCCAGAGCGCCCTCCAGTGACCGCTCGCCCAGAGCTAGCTCCTTCAGTGTCTCCGCTGGAGACGCCCAGCCCTCCTGAATCTCCGCTGGGGTCGTCCAGCCATCCAGAGCCCGCTCCTCCAGAGTGCCCTCCAGAGCCCGCTCCTCTCCCGTGATCCCCTGGGCAGGCTACGCCCGGGATTTTCCCAAGAAAATTTGGGGGGGGCTACTCCTCTGTTCCGCCATGGCCACCTGAACTGTTTACTTGGCCATGGCCTCTTGAGCCCCCAGATCCGCCATGGCCACCAGAACTGTCTCCCCGGCCATGGCTTCCTGAACTCCCCGATCCACCATGGCCTCTAGAACTGTCTCCCTGGCCATGGCTTCCTGAACTCCCCGATCCGCCATGGCCTCCAGAACTGTCTCCCTGGCCATGGCTTCCTGAACTCCCCGATCCGCCATGGCCTCTAGAACTGTCTCCCTGGCCATGGCTTCCTGAACTCCCTGACCCGCCATGGCCTCCAGAACTGTCAGCCTGGCCATTGCTGCCTAAATACCCTGATCCGCCAAGGCTCCCTGATCCGCCCTGGAGGCTCCCCCAGACCACCACCATCCTGTCCAGTAGCAGCCTCCAGGGCGCCCACCCTCCCTCCCCGGTAGTATTATCACGGCGCGAGACGCGCCTACCGGGAGGGGGGCGATCTGTCACATCCATGTTCCGTGTTTTCCCCCTAGCCTTAGTTCCTGTCTTTCCTTTTATGGTCTGTTTCCTGTTCTTGTTAAGTTAATTGGTTATTCTGTTCACCTGTGTTTGATTATTAGTCATCTGTATCACCTGTGTTTGTTATTAGTCTCACCCTTTATAAATCGTTTGTTTCTGAGTTTGCTTTGGGTTGTCTTAAAGTTATGTTTACTGGCCTTTATCTTCTTCATGTTTATGTCTAATAAACACGTTCGTTGGATCTACTTCAGTTCTCCTCGAGTTATCACTCTGGTGCCTCCCACTACCAGTAAACTGTGACAAATACATATCTATAAATTTATGTATGTTCCTTCCTGCAACCGAACATGACAAAGACATAAATCATGAGACATGAAATGCAACACAAACAGTAGTACCATTGAAACAGAAAACAAATCTTAAAAATACTGAAAAAAACTCTTGATAATATGCCTAAATATTAATACTCTGTGTTACAATACATATCTATAAATTTATGTATGAGAAAAAAAACATGTTTGTCAGCATTTTATTCAAATAATGTTTCTAGGATAGAAATTATACATAATCATGATATTAATTATATTATTCCATATATCCATAAACAGAATGTAAAATGTACTTTTTTAATGTGTGTGTGTTTTAATAGTGCTTGTGCTTAAGCTTCTTTTTTGACTGTGACCAAATACAACTGGACAATTGCACAGTTACACATTGACCTTTTCTGTTTAGACACTATCTTGACAATTTGTAAATATTTGGAAAAGTATTTTAGAATTCAGCAAACTGATGTAGAATTTGTTTGAATTTGTACATGATGAATTTCTTCTTATTTGTAAGCTTTTGTAAGATGCTTATGCCCATTAGTTTTAGAGGCCAACTTTCATGGTGACGGTTTACCTACAAATCATCTGTTTTTGTACAAGTTTTTATATGAAACTCAATACTTTCGAATTTTCATGAGTTAAACTTTTCAGTGACCCTTTATTTTAATAGTCTCCTTTAGACATTCTACTAACTATAAGTAACTTTGCAACTACATGTTTTGGTTAAGGGTTAGTAGAATAAGTGGACATGAACTTGCAAAGTAACTTATAGTCAGTAGAACCATCAAAATAAAGTGTTAGCAGATATTAAGCAGACAGTCTACTACAGGGGTCATCAAACTTGATCCTGGAGGGCCGGTGTCCTGCAGAGTTTAGCTCCAACTTACCTCAACACACCTGCCTAGAAGTTTCAAGTATACCTATTAGGACCTTGATAAGCTGGTTCAGGTGTGTTTGATTAGGGTTGGAGCTAAACTCTGTAGGACACCGGCCCTCCAGGACTGAGTGTGGTGACCCCTGGTCTACAAATACTCTAATGCAGTGGTTCTCAATCCTGGTCCTGGAGGACCCCTGCTCTGCACATTTTGCATGTCTCTCTTATTTAACACACCTGATTGAGATCTTCAGCTTGTTAGTTCAGTTCATGGATCTCTCTCCTAATGAGCTGATGATCTCAATCAGGTGTGTTAGGTAAGGGAGACGTGCAAAATGTGCAGAGCAGGGGTCCCCCAGGACCAAGATTGAGAACCACTGTTCTAATGACTGGCAGTTGACATGTTTTTGCAAAATTACTTAATGTCTAAAGTGGACTATCAAAATAAAGTGTAACCTAATAAACTTTAAAAAAAAAACAGTTCATGAATTTCCTGAAAGCTCATGACATCACCAAGTCAAGCCCTCAGTAAAGAATTCAATCAACACAACAAAATATTTAAAGAACACAATGAACAACATGAGAAAAGGATAAGGAACATGTAAGAATTATGGCAGTTTGACATTTAATTTCCCACACAAACCTGATTGTGACAAGTGGGCAGGGCTAAGAGCTATGGAAAGAGATCAAGGCTGGTGGAGTAAATGACAGTAACAATAAGGTTCAGGCTACGTTTGCATTAATCCGGATACATTTGAAAACGGATTTTCATTTGAAAAAGGATTTTCATATTAAAACACTCTCCGTCCACACTAGCGTTTCCAAGCATTTTCCAAAAGTTTCTCATCCACACTGAAACGTAGGAAGACATCAAATTCGCCTTACTGCGCATGCGTAAAGCCTCCAAAATTATACAGACGTAATAAGTTTTCACGCAATACTTCCGGTGGGATAAAACTCTAACTCTCAGAGTTAGTACTGTTAATACTGGACAGGTAGACTGAGTACACTTGAGACATTAAAATAACTTAAATAACTTGCGTACACAGGAACCCCGAGCCATGATTTTTGCTCCACACATGAAAATTAGTGTTCTCTTTGATCGTGGGAAATTTGAAATGTGTGCATTTTTCTACTCTGAAGATATCGGCAAAAGTTTTTTTTTTCCAAGGTGAGATTTTTATTTCACCATAGCCTATCCCTTTTACAATGAATAGCTTAATTATTCTTTTATAATTGTTAAACTTAACATATATCATTGCAAATGTTACTGACTTTTATGACATTGTGCCATGCAAGGACTTTTAATAATCTAGAGAAACCTGCAAGTATGTCAGTGGTTTGAGGTTGAGACAGTGTATCAACTGTACCCGGATTGGTGCACTATTGTGTTACATGCTGTTTAGTACAGTGTTAAGATAATCGGTTAAAAGTCACATTTACATATGTGCTATGCAAATTATGTGATGTTTCAACTGTCTATTATTAATGGAAAAATCACTTCATTTCAGTATCTAGTTTTTGTGTAGTGATAAAAGCAGAAAGTGTCTCTACTGTGCTCAGTCTACTCAACTAACTCTCATTAAACCATTAGCAGACTGTTAGGTTATTGTAATAGTTAGGTTTAGTGTTAATAGAATAAGTTGATGTACTTGCAAAGTTATTTATAGTCAATAGAATGTCTGTTGGGGAATCATCAAAATAAAGTGTTTGCAGATATTAAGCAGACAGTCTACTAATACTCTCATGACTGATGACTGGTAGTTGTCATGTAGTTGCAAAGTTACTTAGTAGAATGTCTTAAGTGGACTATCAAAATAAAGTGTAACATAATAAACTTTAGAAACCAGTTCATGAATTTCCTGAAAGCTGAAGACATCATCCAGTCAAGCCCTCAGAGAGTTCCATCAACACAACAGACTGTTTAAAACATATTTGACAATACATTTTCCATACAAACTTGATCGTAATAAGTAGGGTGGAGCTGAGAGCCATTGGAATGGAGCTAGGCCGGTGGAGTAAATGATAATGAGCAATACCTGCACCACACCGGTCTCAAGTCCCACGGATGTCGTTGTATTATGTATTATTGTATTATGTTTGTGCAGCAATCGTCCATGAGGAGCTGCTTTTTACTATCGTTTTGTGTTTGTTTATGTTGTGATTAAATGTATGTTAAACATCTGCTGGTTCCCACTTCCTTCTTCCTGTGACTACTAACCTTGTTAGAATGATTCAAATATTTAACCGGTTACACAGCAAACAAGTTCATTAATTGTGGCAAAGTATGTCACACTTAATGACAGATTCTCAAAAGTCTAATGGGCGAATCATCATGGTGGTGGCACGTAAAGAGTAGTTGGGACCTTTGAAGTAGTGCCACTTGATGCCATCAAGTTTGCCTGAATTTTGCCCAGATGTGTAATACATGCCGTTGAGGTTTGATGGACCACAGGCATCAAACCACCAACCTTTGGAAGAACAATATATAAAAAAAAGACAGTCACGTTAAGATAGATAGAAAGATTGAAAAAGTGTACTAGCAGGATTTTTTTATTCAAGGACAATGAAGCTTTGTGACACTGAAGAATCAACTTTGCCCCTGCACAGCTACTTACCGCCTGTAAGCATGAGTGCACACTTGCAGATGCAGTTGTCATTATCCATGTCTTTTGTGCTAAAGTCAGCCCCATTTATCACCAGACTGCTCTGTCTGCCAGCCGTGCCGCTGTAGCTCTTCAGGAACAACCTAACACAGAATGACAGACAGAGAATAAGAAAGTATAACAGAAAACAGTACCGCATTTTTTTTTTTTTTTTTTTTTTTGAAAAGTAGTGCAATGTTTAAAGGGTTTTTACAACACATGTCATCAAACAATGCTGGGTTGACTCTTGTGAAACTATTTTCTTACAGTATGAAGTTCCAATACTGTCTGTATAAAGGACAGTGAGAGCTCTCTAACATGCGTTAGAGTTTGCATGAGTTTAAATTTTAGTAAATTCACCCGACTCTCTACCTGTAATTTTGTTTCTCACTACCCAGGTAAAACTTGTCATATAGGGAGAAGGCAAATTTGCCATCCCAGTCTGTCAGCTCCAGTCTAAGAGTGTACTGCCTCTGATTGGTCAACTTGTACACCAGCTCATTTCCTAACCAATGTTCTCCAGTCAGACTCCCAAAGCCCTGAAATACACAAACACACAGACATTTGTTCCATTGAATTCTTCTGTTTAGACTTACTATCTTGAAATTTTTTTAAAGTATTTTATAATTTAGTGGACTGATGTAGAATTTTATGAATTTGTACAATCCTATTTATAAGCTTTTGTAAAATCTTCCCATGCCTTTTAGATTTAGAGGCCAACCTTCATGGTGACTCTTTACCTACAAATCATCTGTTTTTGTAGTTAGTTTTATATTAAATAGCCAGCTCAAACAATACTTTAGAATTTTCATCACATGTAGTTACGAACTTACATATTCTTATTAGCAGGGATGGGCAGTATTTTAGATAAATGTGTTTAAAATACGTATTTGAAATACAAAATACTATTTTGTATTTTGTATTGTAAAGCCTTTGGGAAAAATCTAATGTAATTTGTATTTAAATACATTAAAGGTGAGTATTTTGTATTTTCAAAATACATAAAATACTTTGTGCCTATCAACCTCTTTACCAGGGTGCTGATTTAGTTCAGACACACCCCTCCCCCAACCTTAAAGGGATAGTTCACCCAAAATTGAAAATTTGATGTTTATCTGCTTACCCCCAGGGCATCCAAGATGTAGGTGACTTTGTTTCCTCAATAGAACACAAACAAAGATTTTTAGCTAAAACTGGTGCAGTCTGTCAGCCATATAATGGGAGTGGATGGGCACCAGACCTTTAACCCTTTAGCACGTACGATCACACCCGTGTGATTTGTCTTGGCTGGTCCCTGAAGCGTACGATCACACCGGTGTGATTAGAACGTTCGCCGCATCACGTCATCAGCTGCTGAATTCAAATCGGTTTTGGCGCTTTGGCTGGCGCTGAGCCAGATCGGACGCGCTGAGTGCTTGTCATATTATCACAACTATTCAGTGTTTTCAACCATATAATGCTTATTTTAGGTTTCAGACATTTAAATACACATAAGTACTAGCAAAACCATACATTTATAGTTTGTAAAATACACACTGATGTCTATGGAAGCGGCAATAATGATCCTACAAATATATTCTGACAACATATTTTATTGATATCATATACAGATTATGCAGGTAACTATAAAGTTCACTCTCCTCTTCTCCCAGCTCACCAGAGACTTACTTTAATGTCTTTCGGGAGAAGATGATGAATTTGCGTGTTGTATGCCACAGCTCGGATTCAGCGCGAACAAACATGGCGGCGCCCATCACCCGGTATAGATCAACTAACGCGGTCATTATAAAAGTGTTTGAACTTTGAAATACATTTACTTGCACATATTTCGAAATCGGAATATCAGATATTTCATAATATAGTGAGCATGCTTGTGAATATAAATAATAAGAAAGGAAAAACGAAATAAAAGCGATCTATGTGTCTTACAGTGCTGTTGTGGCTGCGGTGTGTCACATGACGCGTCGCCATGGAAACAGTAATGCGAAACATTCTAAAATAACGGTCGCCTAAAAAAAACGTACTCGGTTACTGACGTAAATAAAAAGAAGTATCTTACGCTAGGGGAAAATCCTTTTCTGCGAGATATTGAAGCCAAAAATTATCCTTAATTTTGAAATAATGTAAAGCGCGTTGCAGCAGCATACAGACATAGGCGAAACAGCTTGCGCGCCTATTGGCTGCTCTGCGGCAACTGCAGCAGCCTATTAGAGCGAGGCCTGACGCGACGCCAGATCCAATGGGGGCATTTCGCGCCCTTTGCGTCGCTTCGCGCCCTTTTCGTAGCTTCCCGCCTAAAAGGGCGTGGTCTAGACCTATAAATATCGCTCATAGGCAGCTATTATCTGGTTTTTCATCATCAAAGCAACCAGAGCGTGCGCATGCACGGCAAGATACGCAGTACTCGTTCCCTCTCTAGAGAGAACCGAGGTTACGTCAGTAACCGAGTACGTTCTCTTACGAGAGGTCTCTCGTACTGCGTAAGAAGTATCTTACGCTAGGGGACCCAGTGTAAAACGCCGTGCATGCTGAGATCTGACACCAAAGACCCAAGGGCGAAAGCCCGGGGTTCATACAGTTCATAATCACCTATAGAACTCACAGGGAGTCCGGGGAAGAGGGAGGGGCAACGCCGCACTCTTCCACATAGTGCAGCGTCACTCAGACGCTAAGTAAACGTACATACAGGGGGGGTTACGGCCTGAGCTGACGTAAGAATAAGGGTCTTCACACAGTTTGCCCAGACACATCTTGTGCTATCACTTTCACTGTCGACCCTAGAGCTGTGCTCAGTAGACGCAGCATTCCAAGCTGATAACATCAGGTCAGACAACACTGAACATCTAGACTGACAGCAATCTGGCCTGTAAACCTTATAAATGTAGACGGAGAGGCCCAGCCCGCCGCCGTACAAATATCTTGCAAGGCAATCCCACTCGACCACGCCCACGATGAGGCCACGCCCCTCGTGGAATGTGCTCTGACACCTAGCGGGCACTGCATGCCCTTGGAAGCATATGCCAACGCAATAGCATCAACTATCCATCTGGATAAGCTCTGTTTCGACGCGGCCAGTCCCTTGGGACGCCCGTAAAACGAAACAAAAAGCTGCTCTGTCTGTCTAAAAGCAGACGAGCGAGACACGTAAGCTCGTAATGCCCTGACTGGGCATAGGAGGCTCGCGTCCGTTTCCTCATCATTGACCGGTAGGGCTGACAGCGCGATGACCTGTGCCCTAAACGGTGTGTTGAGTGATTTTGGAACGTAACCATGTTTGGGTTTGAGTATGACTTTAGAGTCATTAGGTCCAAATTCCATGCACGTCGCACTCACAGAGAGTGCGTGCAAATCCCCTATGCGCTTCACTGAAGCGAGAGCCAGCAGAAACACGGTCTTAAGAGACAGGTATTTCAAATCAATCGTCTGCAGAGGCTCGAATGGTCCACCTTTCATGGCCTCTAGTACCACAGAAAGGTCCCATACAGGGACTGTGGGAGGTCTGGGGGGATTTAGTCTTCTAGCTCCCCTCAGGAAGCGAATAACTAAATCGTTCCTTCCTATTGACTGACCTAGCGTTGTGCTCGAGAACGCTGTTATGGCCGCCACATAGACTTTGAGCGTGGACAGGGTTCTGCCCTTGTCCAGCAGCTCTTGTAGAAAGGAAAGCACCTCCATCACACCACAGTTAGTGGGTGACGAGCCGCGAGCTGCGCACCAGCCCGAAAACACTGACCATTTTGAGGAATAGAGCCGTCTCGTAGACGGGGCTCTAGCCTGCGTGATCGTGTTTAATACTCCTTTAGGGAGTTCATCATATATTCGCTGGTGGCCCAGACATGAAGGGACCACAGCTCTGGGTGAGGATGCCAAATCGAGCCGCTGGCCTGAGAGAGAAGGTCTCTCCTCACTGGTATCGGCCACGGGACAGTGCTCGTCAGCTGCATCAGCGCTGGGAACCAGGGCTGGTTTTCCCAAAACGGCGCTATCAGCAGTATTGAACATCCTTTTTCCCTGACCCTCTCTATCACCTGAGGTAGGAGAGAGACGGGGGGAAAAGCATAGAGATGACGGCGGGGCCATTCGTGGGCCAGCGCGTCTCTGCTTTTTGAGTAAAATTCCAGACAGTGAGCGTTGTTCGGAGACGCAAACAGGTCTACTTCCGCTCTGCCGAAATTTTTTCCACAGTAGTTGTACTGTCTGTGGGTGTAGAGACCATTCGCCTGCTGGAACATTGTTCCTGGACAGTCTGTCTGGCCCTATGTTTAGAAGCCCCGGCACATGCGCTGCTTTCAGCGAGCGCAGGTTGCGCTGAGCCCATACCAGGAGGCGTTCTGCAAGTCTGTATAGGTTTTTGGACCTGAGACCGCCCTGGCGATTTATATAGGAAACCACTGACATGTTGTCCGAGCGGACTAATACATGGTTCCCTTTTATTTGGGGACAGAAGCGCATCAGCGCGTTCTGTACTGCCAGCATTTCGAGGCAGTTGATATGCAGGAGCTTTTCCCGTTCTGACCACTGGCCAAAAGACGGTCTGCCCTCGAGCAGAGCCCCCCATCCCGAGGTGGACGCGTCCGTAGACACCACTTTTATTCTCGAGGAAGTCCCCAGGCTTACACCTAACTGGTACCAGTCGATTGCTCTCCACGGATTCAGGGCTGTGACACATTTCTGATTGACCGTGATACGAAGCCGACCGGGCGCCCACGCTTGACGCGGGACGCGCGCTTTTAGCCAGAACTGCAGTGGGCGCATACATAGCAGACCCAGCTGCAGAACTGATGACGCTGAGGCCATGAGACCCAGCATTTTCTGAAATTTTTTTTTGAGCGGGACAGACGCGCCGCAGCGGAACGAGCCCGCTGTGCGCTGAATGTCTGCTGCGCGCTGTGGTGACAGCCGCGCTATCATTGACAGCGAGTCCAATTCTGTGCCCAGGAAGGAAGTTTTCTGACTGGGGGACAGTGAGCTCTTCGCCCAATTGACTCTGAGACCCAAATTCTCGAGGTGATCGAGTAACATGGTCGTATGCTGTACAAGCACTGAGCGAGACTGCGCTAGAATCAGCCAATCGTCCAAATAGTTCAGTATGCGCACGCCTTTCAGTCTGAGAGTTAACGAGCGCTGCGTCCATGCACTTCGTAAATGTACGGGGTGCCTGGGACAAACCGAACGGCAGGACTGTGTACTGATATGCCTGGCCCTCGAAGGCGAATCTCAAAAATCGCCTCTGACGTGACGCTATCTGTATTTGAAAATACGCGTCTTTCAGATCCACTGACACGAACCAGTCTCCTTAGCGAACTTGCGCGAGGATTTTTCTGGTCGTGAGCATCCTGAACCGACGCTTCACCAGCGCTTTGTTCAGTTGCCTTAGATCTAATATGGGTCTGTGACCCCCGTCTTTTTTCGGTACCAGGAAATATCTGCTGTACAGCCCCCCTTCGCTTTGAGCTTGAGAAAAGGGGCTCTATGACCCCTTTGCTCAATAGTTTCGCCACTTCGGCTCGAAGCAGGTGTGCTGCTTCTGTCTGCATTGTGGTCTCGACGCGCGCTGTATAGCGGCGCGGGCGTCGGTGAAACTGTAGCGAATAGCCTCCTTTTATAATGTCCAGCACCCATTTCGAGACCCCTGGAAGCTTTTCCCATGCGTTTGCATGAATAGCTAGAGGCTGAATACGAAGCGCGCTCCGTTCTTTCATTAACGGAGTGGTTTCGGTATGCTGTGGCACCAGAGACGTGCTCGTGACATTCGGGGCGTGGGGCACGCTGATAGCGGGAACTATTATGTCTGTGTGTGGATGTGGTTGTGTGGCAACAGGCACATTTAACACACTGCAAACACCGTTCGCCTGCATACACGTTAGTTTCGTTTGTACAGAAACCTTTTGACGTGCATAATGTGATGTCTGTGGGCACTGTTAAGTGGACACGTTTACCACATGTGAAGCGCAATCGATCTGAGCCGATTTTATGTGCGCAGGGTCTGTATGACAGGTTGTGCTTGTGTGTAGAAATGGGCACTGGAGGAGTGGGCATTTTGACTACACGTGAAACACCATCGGCCGTGGCCGGGACTCCAGAAAATACACTCTATTGGGGGTTTATCTGGGTAGCCGTGAAAACAACCTTTGTGTGCAGGCAAGCGGGCGACAGAACCGGCTTGTTGGCTGCAGCAAACACTGGAACAGTCACATTTAACACACTCCAAACATCGTTCGCTTGCATGGAGCGAATGCACGCTGATTTCATGCAAAACGTGCTCGTGATATTTGAGGCATGGGGCACGCTGATAGCGGGAACTATTATGTCTGTGTGTGGATGTGGCTGTGGGGCAGCGGGCACATTTAACACACTCCAAACAACGTTCGCCTGCGTAGAGCGAATGCACTTTTGGTTTCGTTTTCACAGAAACCGTTTGACGTGCATAATGTGGTGTCTGTGGCCACTGTGAAGCGGGCATATTTACCACGAGTGAAGCGCAATCGATCCGAGTCAATTTTATGTGCGCTGTGCTTGTGTGTAGAGATGAGCACTGGTTAGTGGGCATTCTTACACGTGAAACACCATCGGCCGTGGCCGGTTGTGAAGCGCAATCGATCTGTGTCGATTTTATGTGCGCTGTGCTTGTGTGTAGAGATGAGCACTGGTTAGTGGGCATTCTTACACGTGAAACACCATCGGCCGTGGCCGGTTGTGAAGCGCAATCGATCTGTGTCGATTTTATGTGCGCTGTGCCTGTGTGTAGAGATGAGCACTGGTTAGTGGGCATTCTTACGACACATGAAACACCATCGGCCGTGGCCGGGACACCAGACAATACACTTTATTGGGGGTTTATCTGTGTAGCCGTGGGAACGACTTTTGTGTGCAGGCAAACGGGCGACGGAGCCGGTTTGTTGGCTGCAGAAAACACTGGAACAGTCACATTTCCTGGAACTGGACGAGCGAATAACTTTGGTGGGGGTCCGGCAACAGCGGGACTCGTACACCGTCGATTTCCCAGTTGTGCTAGGATGATTTTGGAGGCTCAGGTTTCAACTCAATCCTGGGCCGCGGGCCGTGTCTGGCGGGGCGGCGGCCAGACGAGAAAAACGTCAGAAAGCGTTAACCACGGGTTCCTCTCAGCAACGGTGAGAGACCATGTTACGCAGCGCTGACGCGGCTAGGCGGCGGCGAAAGCGCGGCGAAGCAGGTTTGACGTCTGACGGCAAGCTTTAGAGGGGAGGGCCGACTTAGCACGCCGTCCAGCGGAGGGCAGACATAAGTGGGCTGCTATCGCCTCTTCTGAACAGCATGCGCGTTCCCGCTTTGGCGGGAAACGGAAATCCTCTTCCTCCTTCATGGCCCCCCTCGTCAGCGGCGTCGATGGAAGCGGTGGCATACAGCGGCCGCTTTACGTCCGGAACAGAGGCTGACGAGGTCGATGAAGCAGGCGGGCAAACCGGCGAGCTTTGTCGGCTGGGGGAAGTCTCCGGGGCCCGCTGGGCACGGCGCTTTTTACGGCGCTACACCGTGGCGGGCGGGGGAGCAGTCTCAGTGAAGAAGGCAAGGCAAGTCCTCAGAGTCACCATTGGCATCTGCACGAGCCGTATGAAGGCATCTTTAAAAAGACGCTTTGCTCGCAGCGGCGACACACACTGTAGATTATAAAGGATATAGGCGCCGGAAAGCGCAGCAGGAAGGCACGGAAGGCGGCGTGGCCAGCAGCTTCAGTGGCTCGTCCCGCTGAGATGCTTGCAGTCAAACGGCGGCTTCTTATCCGGCTCCAGCGATGCGTGTGCTTCGCTTGAAGGATGAAAAATCAGATAATAGCTGCCTATGAGCGATATTTATAGGTCTAGACCACGCCCTTTTAGGCGGGAAGCTACGAAAAGGGTGCGAAGCGACGCAAAGGGCGCGAAATGCCCCCATTGGATCTGGCGTCGCGTCAGGCCTCGCTCTAATAGGCTGCTGCAGTTGCCGCAGAGCAGCCAATAGGCGCGCAAGCTGTTTCGCCTATGTCTGTATGCTGCTGCAACGCGCTTTACATTATTTCAAAATTAAGGATAATTTTTGGCTTCAATATCTCGCAGAAAAGGATTTTCCCCTAGCGTAAGATACTTCTTACGCAGTACGAGAGACCTCTCGTAAGAGAACTCACTCTTTGGGGTTAGATAGAATATTTTAAACTCACGTGTGAAAAGGTTCAAAGTTAAAAAAAAAAAAACATGCACAGACAAATCCAAATTACACCCTGTGGCTCATGATGATACATTGATGTCCTAAGACACGAAACGATCGTTTTTTGTGAGAAAATGAACAGTATTGATATAATTTTTTACCTTTGATACACAGCAATGTCCATCTGTCCTGAGCATAAGCTTATCATTCGGTTCGTTACATGGACGCGCTCTGGCGAAGAATACGCAAACACTGTAAGGGGAAACCGGTGAAGAAACAAAGTCACCTACATCTTGGATGCCCTGGGGGTAAGCAGATAAACATCAAATTTTAATTACTCATTTTTAATACTCATGCACGTGAGCTGCCTGCAGCAGAGTCAGCATTGGATCAGCGACTTTTCTCAATTTTCTGCATTAAAGGGATAGTTCACCCAAAAATGAAAATTTGATGTTTATCTGCTTACCCTCAGGGCATCCAAGATGTAGGTGACTTTGTTTCTTCAGCAGAACACAAACAAAGATTTTTAACTAAAACCGGTGCAGTCTGCAGCCAAATAATGTGAGTGGATGGGCACCAGACCTTTAAAAGTAAACAAAAACATGCACAGACAAATCCAAATTACACCCTGCGGCTCGTGACGATACATTGATGTCCTAAGGCACGAAACGATCAGGTTTTGCGAGAAACTGAACAGTATTTATATCATTTTTACCTTTGATACACAGCTACGTCCATCTGTCATGAGCACAAGCTTTTCATCAAGCTCGTGACATGTGAACGCGCTCTGGCGTAGTATACGCAAACACCGTAAGGGGAAATCAGTGAAAAGTCCCGGATGAGTTTGCGCAAGCAAACGTAATCTTTTAGCTTTAAATCGGATCGAACAATCAGGATAAGAGCAACTTATTACCATTTTGAATAGCCGCTATACCCACAATCTCTGTGCACTGTGTAAACAATGAGTGTAGTTTACATGCGACAGATTGCTTCCAGTGTTTGCGTATACTACGCCAGAGCACGTTCACATGTCATGAGCCGGATGCTAAACTCTTGCTCAGGATAGATGGATGTGGCTGTGTATCAAAGGTAAAAAAACTATATAAATACTGTTCAGTTTTTCGCAAAAAACGATCGTTTCGTGTCTTAGGACGTCAGTGTATCGTCACGAGCCGCAGGGTGTAATTTGGATTTGTCTGTGCAAGGTTTTTTTTTTTACTTTTAAAGGTTTGGTGCCCATCCATTGCCATTATATGGCTGACAGACTGCACCGGTTTTTGTTAAAAATCTTCGTTTGTGTGTCTATCAACTTTGTGTTATTGAGTTCTTGTTACTGAGTTGAAGTCATGATGGAGATAAAACGTAATAAAAGATGTTTGGGGGGGGGGTAGTTTTGAAGGGAAGAAGGGAAGATCATTTCTAATCAGTAGTACACATCTAAATGTTTTTGTTTTGCATTTAGAATATGTCCAGATATATTTCAGCCTAATAGGGATGCATGCACTTGATGGCCAATTTCACATGTATTTTGTGTATTTTAAAAATACAAAATACTGTATTTGTATTTAAATATATTTTTACACAGTATTTTGTATTTGTGTTTAAATAAATTTTTCCACTCAGTATTTTGTATTTTTATTTTAAATACATTTCTATGTATTTATGCCCATCTCTGCTTATTAGAATGTCTAAAGTGGACTATCATAATAAAGTTTTATCACTGTTTCTACTCAATAAATCTAACACACAAAAACCCTCTGAAATGTAACATCTTCATTGGGATACAATTTGTTACATTGCCTAGTTCAACCTAGTCCTGTGAGAATTCAAGATTATAATTTGACTGTAATAACTGATGGTGAATTTGTATGAATTTTGTACGTTTTCATGCATGCCTACCAGGAACAGATTACTAATTCATGGAATATGTTGTTTTTCCCCCTAGCATGTCATGTAATGGGCTATGTATTTCTCTCAATTTAATTCTTAGAATATTGAGTTAGTGTTTGACAAAAGTCAAACTCCATAACTTTTTTTTCATAAAGTCTTCAAGGAGAAGTTCACTTCCAGAGCAAACATTTACAGATGATTTACTCACAGAAATTATGTTTTTTGAGGAAAACATTTCAAGATTTCTTTCCACATAGTGGACTTCTATGGTGCCCCCAAATGATGCGCCCCCAGCAATGTAGGATGATTTTGAAGTTGGAGGAATAATGAGATGGGAGTTTTTCTAGCTAGACAAGACAAGCATTTGATAACCAATCCTGTCGCTAGATAAGACCCTTCTTCCTCTGCTGGGATCATTTAGAGCCCTTTGAAGCTGCATTTAAACTGCATTTTGAAAGTTCAAACTCAGGGGTACCATGGAAGTCCACTATATGGAGAAAAGTCCTGAAATATTTTCCCCAGAAAACATAATTTATTTACATCTGAAGAAAGAAAGACATGAACATCTTGGATGACAAGGGGGTGAGTACATTTAATTAATTTTAATGTAAATTTTTGTTCTGAAAGTGAACTTCTCCTTTAAAAGCATTTGTTTTGTGACAGCTGCACTGTATCATGGAGATATTACCCATAAAAGGATCAGAATGTGAGAATTGGCTTGTCCGTACTATAGGCAAATCATGTCTCTCAATGAGCCAAATCAAGATGGCAGTTGCTATATGCCTCTTTGTGTGTGCCAGGCTATTCACTTCTGGGAGTTATGCCAGGCCTCGATCAGCACTGCTAATAAGTACAAACCGACCAGTGAGTTGTTCTTTCAATATCCTTTGTACTCCTGAACTGCACTGCTGGCTTTCTTTGTTCAAAAATGATGTGCCCTAATATGTTTTTACAAGACCTTAATCGTAATTTCAGTCAGAGGAATAATAAACCTTGCTGGAGTCCAGTGACATTTATTGGCATTTCTAATATCTTAATAACTTATTGGTTCACTCCATAAGACTGCATTTTACCATTTTATACTCCTTCCAGGTTTTGTGGAAGTCCAACGTTCCATCTTTCCTCAACTGTATGACAGTCCAGCCCCCACCAGCACTTTCCATGTTGCAATAAACCTAGTAGGATGAGACACAACAGGATAAGATAGAGGCTTATGACATTTATGCTCCTTAAATTCAGAGAACAGTACTTAAAAAGCTGATAGTAAGCATAAAAGTATATTGTTTGAGTGGAAAATGATCTTACAATGTAAACAAATCAAAATGACCATCAAAAGCTACTTGAATTTATGAATACTGATGATCTACTTAATCAGGAATTACATTTAAGATGTTGAATTACTGCAAGTTAAAATTACTACTGCAGATTCACAATTTTCCACTTAAGGTAGCATAAATTTGGCAGATTAATTTTTGAAATAGTACATTGCTCTTTTGCTAATATGGGCATCGACCAGATTAAATGTAATGATGGGCATGCCACTGAAAGCACCAGAACTCAGAAATAAGTTACAAGGCCAGTACAAGCAGTCTGAGTTCTGGAGTGCAGCATTCACCCAGCTGTTACTCTGAGAGTTCAGCCAAGGATATTTCCAGCTCTTGCTTTTCCTGAGTTAGCCAATGCCTGATACAGTGTACTCTGACACAGATATACTGTAGGCTGATTACTCCAGTAAAAACAAACATAAGATTTCTAATTTTTGTGCATGGTTATGACTTTAGTCAGTGTGTTGCCCATGTTTTATTCTAAGTCTATGCTATACAGGTTGAAACTATTATAAAACTCAACAGCCACTGTTGTGCCTGCATATTAATTCTCTTCAATGTCATATCTTATGTAATATACTACACCAAAGTCTAAACCTAAACCGCTTTTGGGTGTAAGCAGAGTAGAATGTGATCATACAATGTACAAATAAACATACATGTGATCATACAAATTCGCCACCAATACTCCAGTTTTCATTGCCAACAGAGTATGTTGGTAATGTGGAAAGCACCACAAAAAACAGTAGGTAGATTCTAAAGTAAAAGTCAACAACAATATACTTCTTCACAGCTGTCTATTCACTTATGGAAGGAGGAAGTATTTAATCTAAATCTAAAAATGTACAAACTTCCCTTTAGATGGAAAGTAATGTTATGCATGGGGAAACATCCACCCCAAAACATGACAATGTAACACTTTTGGCCTGATTCCTGTAGCTGTGTTATCAGATCCCATTTAGACTGACCTTATGCATGTCTTGCATGCTAATGTAGATGGTGTAAATTCCACTCCTGTTAAATCCAGCCCGGAAGAGTTCGGCACAGTCTCTGTATTTTCTCTGCTCATCCATTTGTTTGAAAACATTTGGACTCACTGCTTCAAACAAGCATAAATATAAAAAGTAAAGACTGCATTCAGTTTTTGTTTTTACAGAGAGAACTACATCAACCACAAATACTTGTTGTTCAGCCTTGTAACTATACAAATTAGACATTTGCAACTGAATCCAAAAAAGCTTAAGTGAATGAATCCATCTCTATATATGTGACTTGCTCTAACTGCTCAGCCTCATATGTCAGTGTATGGAGGTTGAAGTGGGACGTGGGAAGTGTGCGGCTCTGTGACATTTCACGCAATCTTTCAGATCCAAGTAAAACTTGGCAGCAAAGAAGGTTATTTATGGTCTGCAAGGATCCTGATGTGGGCCAGTCACATTTGAATTGATGGAAAGCAGACAGATTTTAAGAAATTAATCATGGGATATGACAGTACAATACACTGTTTGTGACCTCACAAATGTAAGAATATGTTGTGGAAACAAATTCTTAACAGATTCTCCATGGCATCTTGTATTTTTTGATGCAGTGTGTAACTCTATCACCAATGTGTTTACCTTTGTTCTTTGAGCACAGTTTAAGCAGATCATTGATGGTACTATGCAGTTGTAGTTGCTCACGGTAGAGGGCGCTGTTGTTGGTGATGACCTGCTCTAGATTGAGCTCCAGGCTCTGTATTGAAGAGCTCTGGGATGCCAGGAGTCTCTGGAGTTCTGTCCGCTCACTATTTATCCAACCCAATTCTGCACGATGACGTGCCTCAATGTTATGCATACGCTGCTCTAGGGTGCTGAACACAGATATGAATAGAACAGTGTTGCTTTCAACAATTTCCAGAAAACAACAAGAACAAAATTTATCTCCAAATAAAGGTTCAAGCGCTTTAAGGCATTTAAGCAATATGAAAAAAAGATAATATGAAAAATATATATATTTTTTTTGTTTGTTTATGACTGTTATAGTGCCACCTATGATTGGATTTGATCGTACAATGGGAAGATCTAGTGTATGCATGAATCTATGACCAATTTCTAAGGTCATTTACCAAAGAAAACACCACCAAGTGGCCAAGCTCCGCTATTTTTTCAGAGTTCTTTCATAAGTGTTTTTTTTTTTTTTTTTTTAATGAGTTCTTTCATAAGTGTCGTGAGTTTGGTGAAGATATCTCATTCCACTCAGGAGTTATAGGCCTGCCGTTGCGACGGCGAGTCAAAAGTTCACACTTTTTTATATAATTATTGATATTCACTTTTCAGAAACTCTTTCTGCATGTATTTGGTTCTGATCGCTAAAAACTTAGGACTAGTTTGCAAGTAGGTTTTTCAAAAAAACAAAATAGCCAATAAGCAAATTGGATTCCAATGACATAAGACACTTAAGCCTGTAACTAACAGTTTAGGAGTTATGAGTGACTATGTACTTTTGAACGCTGTAGTCTCCCTGCCAGGCCGATTGGTGTGAGTCTTAGTGACGTTGTAGATGGTATGAGTACTACCATCCCTCCAAGTTTGAAGTCTCTACGACTTACGGTTTGGTCCGCCTGATCAGTTTTACATGGAGATTTCTGACACTTGGCCATTCTGAAAATTTCAGTAGTGTTTCAGTGCTATGCGCTTGAACCTCTAAAAAAAGTGTAAGTGAAAGATGTGTCAAAAAAAGTGCCAAAAAAGTGTAAATGAAAGACACTCTACTCTGTTTTCTCCCAAAGTTGGTTGATCTCACTGGTTTGCTGAAGCAGATTGTTCTCAAGTTTGTTGGAGGACAAGGAGTTTTCCAATGACTGAATCTCCAGTCTGGAAGTCTGATTAAAAACCTGTTATGTAATGATATATTAGTTGAGTTTTTATTAGAGACTTTTCAGTTTCATAGTTCCCTGTAGCTAACAACACACTACAAAACAGTATCTAATTAAGTAAATTCATGATTTTCCAAGAAAACCTCTGAGCCAATATTAGCATGTTATGATTAATGCCTTTGGACATTTTGGATATGTATTCACACCTGTGTTTCCATGTCTGTTAGTCTCCTGATGTGTTGGGTGGACTGGGAAAGCAGTTTGGTGCCAAGATCCAGCATGGCTGTCATTTCACTATGTACAGCACTATTCTGCAGGTGTGTTGTATCTTCTGTCAGACTGTCCTTTACAAAGACCTCAATCTGTATGCAAAAACACAGGCAGAGAGAAAGAGTGAACAGGAGAATAACATTCATTCATCTTTATATATGGTTATATATAAATACTTGCAGCTTTACTGTATGTGAGATTGAATCAGCCTGGTCTGAATCAGCAGCTACACACACTCTGAATGAGATGATATTTATTATATTTTATTGTCAATTTTCTCATTTTAAAGTGTGGGAACCAAATAGAAAAAAACAATGAGGAATCTTAATCGTAATACCTCAAACACCCAATGCATCATTAGTAATGTCTTTTTGCGAAATACTTTTAAATATGATGCCCAGTACCTCATTCTTGAAGGGGAATTGGGATAAAAACTCCATTGAATGAGGAATATTTATCTAAAACCTCCAGTTAAAATAACAAAACAGCTGCAAGACAAAGTTTATTTGTAATCCCATGTTGGTGATAAAATGTAGACATATTTGTTAGCTCTGGCAATCTGCATGAAAACTAAGCTGCGGTTGTGCTTTTGCAGAGATCCCAAAATGATGGACTGTGTTCAGCTGGATCACTTCTACACACAGGCATTAGTCCACTTTTGATTCTCTTGGCATTTCAATTAATCCTAAACGTGTCTGTGTCACTATTGACACCCATAGTTATAATTCCAGTACTTGTAGTCATATGAGTGTGCAGCATGACTTTAAATGGGTCAGTGACTTGAATATAAATCATGAGTATGATTTTAATTTCTGTATTAAAACTTTACTGATGTTTATCTTTGAAAAATCAAGTCATGTTGTGCAATCAAAATGCAGAAATGTGCTGTGAAATAAAAGCCAAAACTTAGCACTTTTCTTACACAATATCAGATAATTCAATTTTTTTATGACAAGGCAATGTTAGTTCACAATGTAGAATGTCAAGCGGTGCAAAACTTAACATTAACATTTCTGAATAATATTTTTGTATTTTTGTGAAACATTTTTATTCGGTTTTATTAATCAATTGCTGATTTTGTACTTTTGCCCACTGACAAAGAAATGTTTTAATCATAGGTTTATTTTAACAGTGGGAGACAGAATAACAACAAAAACATCCAGAAAAAATGCATTTCAAAAAAGATATAAATTGATTTGCATTTTAATGAGTGAAATAAGTATTTGATTTCTTATCAATCAGCAAGATTTCTGGCTCCCAGGTGTCTTTTATACAGGTAACGAGCTGAGATTAGGAGCACTCCCTTTAAGAGAGTGCTCGTAATCTCAGTTTGTTACCTGTATAAAAGACACCTGTCCACAGAAGCAATCAATCGATCAGATTTTATGACCCCAAGAGCACCATCCCCAGCGGAGGTGGAAACATTATGCTTTGAGGGTCTTTTTCTGCTAAGGGGACAGGACAACTGCACCACATCAAAGGGACGATGGACGGGGCCATGTACCATCAAATCCTGGGTGAGAACCTCCTTCCCTCATTGAAAATGGGCCGTGGACGTATATTTCAGCATGACATTGACGCAAAACACACGGCCAAGGCAACAAATGAGTGGATCAAGAAGCACATTAAGGTCCTGGAGTGGCCTAGCCAGTCTCCAGACCTTAATCCCATAGAAAATCTGTGAAGGGAGCTGAAGGTTTGAGTTGCCCATTGTCAACCTCAAAACCTTAATGACTTGGAGAGGATCTGCAAAGAGGAGTGGGACAAAATCCATCCTGAGATGTGTGCAAACCTGGTGGCCAACTACAAGAGACGTCTGACCTTTGTGATTGTCAACAAGAGTTTTGTCACCGCAGTTCTGACCTGAAATGTCCGTTGAGTGGCACTTAACTCTAAAGCTTTGTGATGTTTTAAAATAACATAGCATCTGCACTACACCTAAATCTACACGATAGTGTGAACAAAAGCGAAAGAGACATAAAAACAGAACCATGTTTTAACCCTTTCACAGAATTCGTACCCAAGGATCCTAAGTCCAATTCCATGCCGACTGAGCTACCAAACAAGCTTGTTAAGTCTGTAAAGTGAAACATATGAAGCTGTAACAATAACTGTGTACAAAAACGATTACAAGTCCTCACTGTTTTACCATCTTTAGTGCTCATTTTTGTTGAAAACTGCAGTGATATGTACTTATTGGTACATATTTCGCATCTTGCGAAAAAAAAATTCTACAGGTACAGGTTTGTCATGAGATCAGTTAGTTTAAATTTCTTCATTGTGATCAGCCTTACTGTATGTCACTAAACTAAATGTGGTTCAGGGCAGGTCTCTGTTTCTTTTGCAGTCAAATTCTACCACACCAAACCATTTCTACATTACCTTGCTTTGTGTACATAAACGCTGTCATATTGGGACAGAAACTCCATTCTACTAAAATGTCTTGGAAATTTCATGGCTGTATGCTTGATTTTGTACACATGCCAGTAATGGTTGTACCAGAAACAAATACCATTATATAATATTTTACCCAAGCACTTATCAGTTACAAATTGAATATATCAAAACATGTAATGATATTATGACACTTCTGCTTACTCTGACTAACAAAGATAATTTGAACATCCCACAGAGCACCGCTTCAGGACTGGCACATTCTCTGGGTTGCTTATCAGCACTTTGTACAGTGTTTACAGGAAGAGATATTTTCAGCTGCTCTCAGTGAGATGGAGTCCAAGATGTATAAATACTCGCTGCATTGAAGTGATAGCTGTATGTCCTCTGGGCCTGGAGTGCATAACACTCAGCTGAAGTGTTGTAACAGGATGTGTTTATCTAGTGTCCTGCATCCTAGTAAGATTGTGCTAACTGGACCTAATAGCCACAGGCAGGGATTAAACAAGTCACAATCTTTTTTCAGAGTATATCAGTGCTAAGAGAGCAGGGGCTGTGATTTACAAACCTGTAGAAGACAAGAAGACTTTTCAATAGGTCAAGATAATACAGAAACCAGAAGCATTAGTGTGCTATCTGAGGTAAATCATCATAAATTATGTTTAATAGCAGTCTGGGATGGAAATAATGGTGATGAAATTACATTTGCAACATATAGTACAGTATAACATCATAAAACAGCCAACTTTTTGTCTTACTAAGGATAATTTCATATCTAGCATAGCGTCAAAGAGTCTCAAGAGATTCATACAGTGGAACGTCAAGTGGATTTACTGACTAAAAATACATTATGTTGGCATACAGTGGAAGTATGAAAGTTTATTTCATTATTTCATATTTTATTTTCATATTAGTTATAAAACTGGGTATTTGCTGCAGTGTTTCAATCTTCAGTCCTCTTATTTCACATAGAACATAGTCTCTAAGGGATGGTTGAAAGCTCACGCAATGCTCACTGCTCACTGTTTTGGCTCAAATTGAAATTGAAAAGGGGACAGAGGGTGTTTTCTTAGGGACAGATCAAGTCTCCCCCAAGAGCCTAGAAACACACAATCCAGCCCATTGGGGAACCCGCTCACTTAAGAAAGCTCTGATGAAGTGCTTAACCGATAGGAATGCATAAAATCAATTTTGAAGGTGTGGAAGGAGCCATGTCAGTTTAAAATCAAGAGGGAATACAGCAGTCCAGTTGTGCATACAGCAATGGGAAGCGCATTTGCATTGGTCAGCAGATGCTCCACAAGGAAATGAAAACATATATAAACATATGGTCCAAATTTGTATTAAATTCAATTGGTTGCTTACCGTAAGAGTGCTTTTTTGACCCAGTTGAGTAGAACTTTTTTAATAATAGTAGTATTTTAATAGTAGTATTAAAATAACTACTATTGTCTTAAAGTGGATGGACTATTCATAAAGTCGACTATCAAACATTATGGTAAATTAAAACTTTAATGTCATTCTCTTAGAATTGTATGTTAATGAGGTTGCAATTTAGTACATTTAAAATATATTAACTTTGAATCATATATCAAATAACACAACATTTAAAATATAATTAAGAACTTAACATGTGCTTCATGTTAGCCAACAAGTGTACTTCTATAACCCATTAGAAAATATAATTAATGTTTTTTTTGTTGTTGTTTTTTTGTTTTGTTTTTAGTTTTGATAGACACTGCAGGTACACGGTCAATACAATTAAGCACACTTCTTTTTCACAAGCGGCCTCTAGTATGCATGTAGGCATCCTGTCACTTTATACAATGCCACAAGCACACCTCTCAACCCTTGACCTGGGTCACTGTGTGAAGAACAAAGAATTTAGTGTCAGTTCTTTGTGCAGTCTGGACAAAAAAAATATCTTGCAATACAAATTAAGCAATGCTGATGTCTATGACTGGGAACCTACTGGGAATGTAGAATGAAACACTTTAGACACATGAACACTGGATTTAGTTTGTATGATAGTTATGATATTTAACAATCAGTAAACAGTGAAAAACCTTAAATTAATGCATTAAAGCTACTTTATAATGCATTAAGGATTTAAATGAAGTGTAACCAAACTATTTTATGTTTTGTTGGATTGGTGGTAAATTTGTATGAATTCATGAGATCTGAGCTATTAAATATAAAGAGTGAATTTATTTCTGTAAACAAAATGTGAATGAATAAATAAATTAATAAATTAATGAATAAAAGAATAGTTGAAGGTCTACCCATACATCTAACCTCTCAGTTGGATGATACAAAAATGTATAAATTATATTGTATAAATTCATAAGAATTTGCGACTACTTCTTTCTGGTCCTTGAATTTGATTGGCTGAGAGGAGTGCAATATTCTAGTGATTTTGCTTGCAGTGTTTCTCACAGCAAGTGTACCTGACACCCAAATTCTATAATTTTATAAATAATGCTGTTTTTTGTGTTATAAAATGTAGTTTTAAGAGTTTTTTTAGGTAAGAATGTACTTGTTTAGACTTGTTATTATGCAGTTTGGTAATAAAGATAAAGTCTATTTGAAAATTTGCTTTAATGTTCGGAGATATACAAAACTGGAGGATTTTCTGAATGTATATAATTGTATAAGTTGTATAGGTGGGATTTTAAAAGGAAAATTTATAAAAGATGAAAAACTTAAATTAGGCAGAATCAGTAAATTGTAAATAATTTATTATTATTGTGTGAATAATATGTAATCATGCAATCAATGGCAAAGTAACTGTAGTCTGATTCTGAGTATTTTAAAATGTCATTTAATTTAATTACAAGCACTTAATTTTTGGAATATGATTACATAATTAGTTACTATCCAGCTCTGTATATATGATAAAATTATGATCATTTTGGTTAGAGTATGCTGCAATAGACTGTAACACGAAAAGCAGGAAATGAGGCTGATCAAATCCTCAACTGTCAAGCTGTTCCCCAAAGTAATGCCTGACATTTTATAAATGCCTGAGACTGAACAGACACAGAAATGATCGATTCAGAACTGAGCCTGAAGTGTTTCATTCTTATGTGTGCTCTGGGATTTAAACCCACTTTACAACAAAAACCTTCAGTAATATGCTAGATAAATGTGTTCTGCAAAATTACACAATTTATTTGTACATTAAATATGCCTAAATTAGATGTCTTGTCATTTGTACAGCGATGCTGCAGAATTTGGGCTTTCCAAAGAACCTTTTAGTGAAAAGAACCATTTTTTTTTTCTTAGTGTGAAAAACATTTTGATAATATCGAGAAACCTTTTTGCACTATAAAGAACCTTTAGTACAATAAAGAGATTTCATTGATGTTAAATGTTCTTCACTGAGCAACAGATGCCGATAAACGATCTTTATTTTTAAAGAGTGTGTGATCCATTCACTCTCCACTAGCAGTGCTTTGGTCAACAACAGCACATTAAATGTCATGTTGACTTACCTTTTGAAGCCAGTGGGTATAATTTTCCATGGCAAGCTCCAGGTGTTGGATCTGCTGGTTTAAGCGGCTTTGCTTCCCCTGTGGAGATTCTTTCTGGACACTGTTACCTCCATAATTACCATCTTGTCCTTCTGGCCAGCTACCAGTCCTGCTCTCCTCAGGTTCTGGCAAAATGAAGGTGTAGCTACATTCTCCATGCTGAACAGAGTTTAAATGCTGACTGGTGCCACCAGAAACATCTGCTAATTTGTCCACAGGTAAATCTTCAATGCTCGATGTCCTCACCAGCAATAAAGTCAGATGCAGAAGAACATCAATCTTCATCTTTATGATAAAGCTGGTATATATCTTCTTTTACAGACTAAATGAGTGATCATCTCTAAATAAACGTGTTTAGAATATACAGAGAAGCCATTTTTGTCCAGACACTACATATAATTGCTGTTCTTAAATTGAAGTGTTTACCATTAAGACGCCAATCCTCTGACCTGCTCCAGTACCACAGAACAAGTGATTGCCACAAAGTAGATTTCAAAGCGAACTCCAGGCATGTGCTGTATGTGTGTGAGAGAGGGAACAGTGGGTTTTGTAGACTGTGTGTTCAGACAAGAGACGGCTGGTCAGTGTGCGTGTGTGTGTATTTTAAAGGGGTCTGAGTGTTGTAAGAGTAAACTGCAGAGAGACTGTGTGACTGTGCAAGAATGTGAGCGAGAGTATGTGTGTCAGTGTGTGTGTGTTCACTTTTATAGCAGAAATAGACACGTAAGACAAGTGCATTTACCTCTATATAGTGCAAAGATGATGCTTGATTAATGATGCGATGATTAATGGTTTGGCAGAATATTAACCTCAACTAGAAAAATGTGAATACTGTAGGTATGTACAAGTATTTACGAAACTCAAGATTCAGTATAGGGACAATTTTGACAAACAAAGTTGACAGTAGCCAGTGACTTAGAACAGAAAATTATTATTATTAATTATACTATTGAAGTCAATGGCTAGCGTCAATTGTTTGGTTACCAACATTGTTCAAAATATGTTCTTTTGTGTACTTTTGTTGAAACAAGTAGAGGGTAAGAAAATGATTACAGAATTTTTTATTTGTTTGGTTGACTAATCCCTTTAACACTGATTATAAATAAATAAGAGGTAAATGTACAGATTTAGCCTCAATGAAAAACCCTCTTTTGCGAATTCCCTTAAACAATCATTTACACTACAGTGTATAATACTAAGGCAACTTTTTTTTTATCTTTTTCAGTAACCCAAGTAAAACATTCAACTGTAGTCTTAAACATTATCATTAAACATTACTGAACATTAAATATCCTAATATAAACATATTTTTTGTTTTTTGTTTTAATATCTGTGTCAGTATTTTGTCCTGTCCTGTTCTGTTTTCCTAGTGTTTTTCCCCCTATGTTTCTAGTGTAATGGTTTAGTCTTTGTCTCCCCCTCCTGGTTTTGTCTATTTTGGTTTAATCATGCCCATATTTGTATTTCCCCCTCGTCATCTCTTTATCTTGTTTGTTACCACGCCCTATGTTCAGTGTATTTAAGTCTGTGTCTCCTCACTCCCGTTTGTCCGTCGATAATGTTACATGTTCTCTGTTCATGCTCTGTTTGTTTGTTTGTTTGTTTGTTTGTTTGTTTGTTTGTTTGTTTGTTTGTTTGTTTGTTTGTTTGTTTGTTTGTTTGTTTGTTTGTAGATTGAGTGTTTTGTTTAATAAACTTTGTTTATTCATCTACTCCGGTTCTCCTCCATCTCCACTCCTCAACCCGCCCAGACTGTGACAATCTGTAAGAGGCAAGGGTTTTAACATTTCTATTATTCTTCCAGTAATGACTCTCCTGAAAAATATATTGCATAAAACCATTTTCTGATAAATGATTGCTCAACAAGGATGTTTTAGTACTTAGTCAGCTTTTATTGTAATGCGTTGTTAGTGGCATGCCCAGTGTAATTAATAAACTATTCTAGGACATAGAGAACTATGTCAATTAAATGTTTTCTGTTCTTTGACCTATGAAGCAAAACATTTGGAAAACAATCAAAGCTGTAATTATGCATTAAGTAAGTTTATACTACAGGGCCGCTGAATGCTTAAAGGGGTCATCGGATGCAAAACTAACATTTACATGATGTTTGAACATTAATGTGTGTTGGCAGTTTGTGTACACAACCTCCCTACAATGATAAAAATCCACCCAGTGGTATTTTTTTTTTAATCTTTAAAAGTAATATCTTTTTAAAATCAGGTCATTCTCAGCTTCTTGTCATTGCGACAAAACACAGATGATTGACATGAGCGTCTTACCTTAGACCCGCCCTCACCGAGCTGAAACAGTCCGAATACGATTGCCATTGTGTCGACTCAGGTGCAGAGGAAGACTCTAATTGAGCAATTGAGGTGTTCTGTTGTTGGATGTAATAATGAACATAGCAGTAGCCATTTACTCCTGACATCTGAGCCGCTTAAGAGGCAGAGGACAACGTTACTTTCATTTTTAAAAGAAAAGTTCCGATCCCGATCTACATATGCATCTATGTTCGTGTGAATCATTGTGATGCAGCTTCATCCACAGAAGAAGTGAGTATAAGGGTTTTTATGCATCTTTGCAAATGGCCTTTCTTAATAATGTGCTTATTGACAAATTTCGCCGATAAACGTGGCTAAATGCAGGTAAATGCAGGTAAATGCAGCTAAATGCGGCTAAAGTAAACATTACAGCTCGTAATCCCTCAGCAGAGAGGGGCGGGGCAGGGCGGGGCGAGCAGAGTTCATTTGCATTTAAAGGGATCATGCGATAAAATGCGATATTTTGCAGAGCTGATTTTGACAAGGTAAAAGGGTGTTTTTTTACCTTACTATTGAGAATTTTCAACCAAAGTATATTAGAGACTTTTCATTAAGACCCTAAAGAATCATATGAACTTGTGGAAAATAGGCATCCGATGACCCCTTTAAATATGATTGACTGACGTAAGTTCTAAGGTGTGCATTATTTTCAGGGAAACGCACAGCGAATGTAGTTCCAGGTAGCTCTTGACCGCATTACATGTCTATATCACTTCGCAACTTGATTTCAGTTATTTCAAAGGTCCTTACAGCCCAAAACAGCAAAATAACCAAAACCCACAATGACACGGGCCAAACAAATATAAACAGTACACAGTAGGATAAAAACAACAGATTATTTCCATGTTTTCGCCACAAATTTAAGTTTTATTATGTACGAAAAAGCACATACTCTATTTCTCCCACCTTCTTATCCTTACAGGCGCACACACATACATACAGTTTTCACACATGTTAATATACACGCTTATGTTGTTAGTGCTTCTCTGATGATTCACAACTTAAAAACTACATGACGTTTTTCACAAGCGAGGTAACAATGGCATGGTCCTGAAGAAAATGAACTTGAAGGGTTACTCCACCCCAAAATGAAAATTTTGTCATTAATCACTTACCCCCATGTCATTCCAAACCCATAATTTGTTCGTCTTCAGAAGACAATTTAAGATATTTTTGATAAAAACCAGGAGGTTTTTCACTGTCCCATTGACTCCCAGGTAAACACCACTGTCAAGACCCAGTATGAAAGGCATCATCAGAATAGTCCATCTGCCATCAGTGGTTCAATCTGAATTTTATGAAGCGACAAAAATACTTTTTGTATGCAAAGAAATTAAAAATAACAACTTTGTTCAACAATTTGTCTTATCTGCATCACCGTAGCACCATTTTGGAGAATATCTGCTGGACGCAACCTGTGTACGCTGTTCTCTGTCTGAGAACAGTATACGCAGGTTGCGTCCAGTGGATATTCTCCAAAATGGCGCTATGGTTAGTAGAGACTCTGCTGCCAATCACTTTCACCCCATCTGTATAAACCACATTATTAACTGCATTCATCTGCTATCAATGACTCAAGTGTCATTACTAGGTCTAAAATTACATTTTGGAATTAGCAACGGAGGCGTTGGACGAGATGCGTAAGAAATTAATCCTACTCACAACAGCGTTTTAAGGACAAAAAAACTGACAAATACCTTGAAATATATCATCTGATCGATGTCTTGAGGGGTGGTAAGTATCAGCGGAATAATTGACTTCGGTCCTTTGAATTCTTAGAAAATAATGCATATCAGAGGTGTGCGTCATGGCCGCATCATTTTCTAAGAATTCAACGGCCTGTCCTCAATTATTCCTTACGTGACCAAACTGGCTCAGTATACCAAAAATGTTCACAATCGACTCTAATTCCATCAGGATTCTGGTGTTTTGATGTGAGAGTGTGACAGGAGGATATAATATTTCAAATATCATCTTTTTATAAAGTGACTGGAGACTGAAGGAACTACTGAGATATTTTTCTGCTTTCTTTTCATTCAATCCCCTGAATTTTCAGGGTCAGACGGAGTTTTCTGGGTTAGCTGTCAAAGTAGCTTAATGCGAAGCGATACGCTTTTTCAACCATTTCGCTTTATACTTCTTCCTGATGGTCACAGAGGACAGTCTGTTGTCTGCACATCCTGTCTTAGAGGCCATATTACATCTGTATACTCATAACTTTCACAACACTTTGATCTAGTTTCCTGGGTAAAACAGAAAGTTTAAAGGACTATAAACTAAATATCATTTTAACAGACATTTTCTGTGAATACACTGCATGTGTCTATGCTTTCTGCATTAGGAAAGAGCATACAACAACAGCATCCGAATGTACAGTATATGACTCGTTCCTAGGATTTTGTCATATTTCATTAATTGTTCAAAGCTTTGCTATGCCCATTATAATGAATAAAATTATATATAATTATTAAAATTATATAATAATTGTTGCATTTTAATAAGTTTTAGCATAAAATAATGTGTTATACCTATTTTAAACCAAGCATTTTGGCCACTTCATTGAGTTTGTACTTAGAAAATTATTAACAAAATGTGCATAGTGTCTGTATTATTATTGTATGGCAATAATTGAAGCATTTGTGTTCCTTTCTTGTGAAGAATATATTTCTAAAAAACTGCAATATATTTTATTTAAAAAAAAAAACTTTAAAGTTATTTTTGTTATAAATAGAATTCTTAATGTAATATAAACTTTGTCAAGCATCCTATATCAGAAGTTGCACCCTGTTGGCATGCAGATACGTTGACCCAGAAATAAGGGGAAAATATGAGAGAGAAACAAAACCAAAAATTAAAATTGGAGGCAACCTATCCATTCAAATGTGTTACAGACTTTAACCCTGGCACAACTTGTCATGGTAATATTTTTGAAAAAATATAGGGAAGAAAATTAAGAATGAAAGCATTTATTGCTAACTGACATGTTAATTACTAAAACAAGTTAAACTTCTGCATTAAAATATTTTTTTACAACAAAAAAGAGAACATAGACACAAATGAAAAAATTTAAATAATAAAAGATTGTTAATGCCTGAGGTGGTAAAATATGATTTGTTGAGGTTTGATATGTGCATAATTATGTGGGATATTTAGAAAATTAATCATATGTGGTTGAAAAAAAAATGTTTATTCCAAATTGAAATGTTACTGAATCGCAGGAATGATCTATCTGAAATATGGTCACTTTGTTTTAAGATTGTACTGTATGTGAACAAGAAACTCAGGTTTCATTTCATACACAAAAACGTCTAGGTTACGTATGTAACCCTGGTTCCCTGAGGACAGGGAACGAGACGCTGCGTCCTGTCGGACACTTTGGGAACTGCCTTCGGCGTGACCGGTTCTGAAGCAAGCTATAGAACAACGACATTGGCCGGCGCCAGCCCATGACGTCATTAACAAGGCGCTTACAGTATAAAACGGGTGCCTGAGAATACATCAACCATCTTTTTGTCTGACGGAGACAAAAGCGGGCCCGAAGCATGGCTACGAGACGCAGCGTCTCGTTCCCTGTCCTCAGGGAACCAGGGTTACATACGTAACCTAGACGTTCCCTTCTGGAGGGAACTCTACGCTGCGTCCTGTCGGACACTTTGGGAACGTCCATACCAACGCCACCATGCTGAGGGATAAGTGATCAACTGACTGATTGAGGAGTCAAGAAGGAACATCACCCCTGCTTTCAGCAAAAAACCTGAGCCTGAGCTCAACCCACACCGTATAGGTTTTTAAGAAAGAACCCAACACTCTGGGGGGATCTTTACCACTAACGTGGATTTCAAGAAGTGCCCAAAGACTCGCATGTGCACTTACCACTCATGTGGATTTAAAGGAGTGCTCAAAGACTTTGCGTGAGTACTCACCACTAATGTGGGTTTGAAGAGGTGCCCAGAGCATAGCGAGGGATCACCATATTATTATCTCAGGCGGTAGTAAGCCTGGAAGCGGAGCTTTGGAGAGCTCTCAGAAGTGGAGGTCTCAACGTGATAACCCTCAGGTGAGGGGAGACCTGGCTACACTCAACGCTTGGAAGTAACAAGACTCACAGAAGAGCTCACATGCTGAAAGCAGAGCTCTATAGAGTGAAGGCTTCAAAACTGAATCTCTAAAGAGAGAAAAAGCCTAACACCACACAGTCAGCGAGGCTCAAAGGAGCCTCCGACTGATATGACTGTGAGAATGGGCCTAGTAAGTGAGCTTCTTTGAGGTGAAGGTCTAGGAACGACTCTCGACCGAGAGGAGACCTGATACACCGTGCTACCAAACATAGGGTTGGGGAAAAACCAAGGGTTTCCAGAACCAACCGAAAAATGGGAACGAAGAGACCACGTAACCCATACCATATAGGTTTTCGAGAAAGAACCCGACACTCAGGAGGGATCTTTACCACTTACGTGGATTTCAAGAAGTGCTCAAAGACTCGCGTGTGCACTTACCACTCATGTGGATTTGAAGGAGTGCTCAAAGGACTTTGCGTGAGTACTCACCACTATTGTGGATTTGAAGAGGTGCCCAAGACTGGGAACCTATGTTTATAATGGTAGCAGATTGCTCACAAGAGGCCTAAATTTCTGGAGAACCGAGGCTTCACCAGAAATACTTGAATGAGAGGGAGCCTGGCGACGCTCAATCCAGCAGAAAAGCTCTAAAGAGTGGAGGTCTCAACACGATGACCCTCAGTTGAGGGGAGACCTGACTACACTCAACGCTAGGAAGTACCAAAACTCACCTTAAGAGTCCACATAAAGGACTCTATATAGTGGAGGCTACAAAGAATGAATCTCTAAAGAGAGAAAAGAGCCTAACAACACTCAATCTTGGCAGAAGGGCTTTAGCACAATACCAAGAATAATTTAGCGAGGCCTAAGCAAGGCCTACCAGTTTTACATTGTGAGAATGGGTCTACAAGCGGAGCTTATGGAGAGTGGAGGCTCCCGACACTCTGTCTCAAGGGAAGAACTCTCAGAAGTGGAGGTCTCTACACAGCGACTCTCAATTGAGAGGAGACCTAACTACACTCAACGCTAAAGAAGTAATGAGGCTCTAGAGCAAGCCTTCATACTAAGCGGAGTTCTGAGGAGCAGAGGCTTTTAGCAGAAAGACTCTCTGAGAGGAATCCTGGCGACATTCGATCCAAAGTGGACAGCTCTTACAAGTGGAGGTCTCTGCAAATGACTCTCAGTGAGAGGAGACCTAGCTACACTCAACACTAAAAGTAGTTAGTGAAGCTAAAAACAGCCTACATGGACTACCTGAGTGGAGCTCTGCAGAGCGAAGGCTGCCGCTAGACTATTCTCAACGAGAGAAGAGTCTAACAGCTCTAAGTCTAAACTGTAAGGAAGACTGTGAGAGCAAAAAGGTCTCAGTAATATGACTCCCAGTGAGAGGAGACCTATTGCGCAGCACTTAAGAGTGGAGGCTTCAGCAGAAAGACTCTCTAAATCGAGAGGAGGCCTAACAACACTCCGAACAATTCGCTCTGAAAGGGGAAACTCCTAAGAGTGGAGGTCTCACTTTTATGTACAAATACTCAAAGGGAAGGGACCTGACTACACTCACACCTAGAGGCAGTTAATTATGCTCAGCAAAAATAAACCGCCTCAGTGGAGTTTCAGAGAGCGGAGGCTTGAGCAGAGATATTGAAGAGGCCTGACATCGCTCTACCGTGACAGGAAATCTAGAAGTGGAGGTCTAGACAGCACACTCACTAGCCCCAGGGTAGTTAGCGAGACTCACTTTCTCTTAAAGAAAGCCTGCAAACTAAGGATATCATCTGAGCAGGGCTTCTAGCGTATACAGAGATTTATTAAAGACTCTGATGAGTGGAGGTCTAACACAGGGTTTCTAACCAAGGGAAGACCTAACTACACTCATTTCTTACGCTTAAAGCAAATTAGCGAGGCTCAAAGGAGCCTTCAAGCTAAAAAGAACTGCTCGAGATGAAACTATGAGAAATTGGCCTAAAGTGAACCTTAAGTAAGGTGAAGGTTATAGCAGAACAACTCTCAGTGAGAGGAGGCCTGATTACATTGTACTAAAAGTAACAAAAACTCATAGTGGGGCCTAAATTTCCTTTAACATAAGTATACGTATGTATAATGATGTCCAAACCGAGCTCTAAACATAGCGGAGGCTTCGAAGGATACCTCTCAGAGTGAGAGGAAGCCTGACAACACTTAACCCCTTAGGGTAAAAACGAGTGGAGGTCTCAAACACCAACTCACAGACGAGGGGAGACCAACTACACCCGACGCTAGGGACAATAACTGCTCAGACAAAGCCTAGATAAAGTCTAACCTAAGCGGAGCTGGTAGACAAACAATACATACGAATACAACATATAACACAAATGTTTTATTAGTCAGTTCATTTACCGGGCCATCAGACTGAGTTTATTAGTCTCATCATCAGCCCAGCCCCAGAGTCTTGCGAGGGGGAAGGAGGCAGGCAGCCGAAAAACGTGAGGGAAAAAGGAGAGGAGACCCTAGGTACCCGCTCCAGGCCTGCCCCCACGCCTGCGCTGGATTGTTTCCCTCAGATCCCCTCTCCTCTGTCGCGCATCACGCCTTCTCTGAGACCGACTCCTCCCAGGGGGAGGGCCTCGAGTGGCCACACTAGCTGCCTGGCCCTGTCTCTGGCCCGTAGACCAAGACGGGCCAGGCTTTCCCCTGCGTTCGGGTGGAGGCGTAGACCGGCGAGGTATAAACGACCTGAAAGCCGCTGAGCACGTCTTCGCCTCCCTGAATTTCTCGACCACCGTCTCAACGGATGTGCCGAACAATTCGGAAGGCGAAACCGGCGGAGAAGCGCTTCTCTTTCTCCCCGATGTCAGCCAGGTTCACCCACAGATGTCTCTCTGTGGCCACCAACGCAGCCATGGACCTGCCCACTGCGGTCGCTGTCTGCCTGGTGGCCCTCAGAGACAAATCCGTGGTGCGGCACAGCTCAGCCACTTCCTCCAGGGATAGCCCCAGACCCCGGTCTAGATCTTTCAGTAGATCAGCCTGGTACGCCTGCAATACTGCCACCGTATGCAGGGCAGCACCAGCCTGACCCACTGCCGCGTATGCCCTGCCATTCAGCCGAGATGTTTCTCTCTCAGGCTTGGATGGCAGGGCCGGAGCCTTCAGCGTCGATGTCACCCCCGCTGAGAGATAGTTTGCTAATGTCTCTTCAATGGCGGGCATCGACGCATATCCGTGCCCACGCATTCCCTCGATATCAGCATAATTAGTATGCTGATATCTGTGAATGCGGGCTGAATATGGTTTATCCCATGCCTTCCTGATATCATCATGCAGATCGGGAAGGAATGGGAGGCTCACGGGAGTTGGTTTGTTATGACCAGGAAGAAACCGCTCATCTAATCTACCCTGAGCAGTCTCTTCCCGCGCGCGCTTCCACTGCAAATCCAAGCGGGCAGCCGCGCGGTCCATAACAGACATCAACTCAGCATACGCGGGGCAGGTGGGCTGTACAGACTCAGAAAAATCATCTTCGTCCATCTCAACCTCTTCCTGCTCGCCCTGGCTTGAAGCCAAAAGAGCACTTGCTGCTGGATCGGACAATGTGAGAGACAACACATCATCCGCCAGCAGCTCGCCCTCGTCTCTGGCTGGCGAGCGTGAGAGATTAAAACCTCTCTCAAATTCGTCAGCCAGCTCCACCTGTGATCCCCACGATCTCAGCCGCCGGGCAGCCTCGGCTGCCACGGGACCAGAGCCGCGTGGGGCAGATGAATGTCCCAAATCCCTCGAGAAAAGAGACAAACGAGAGCGGAGTTTCTTAAGAGAGAAACTCTCACAATGAACGCACTCTGTACCCTCAAGTACAGAGCACGCATGCTCTTCACCCAAACATACCACACAGAGGTCGTGGTAAACTTCCTAAACAGTTTCTCTCTAGGCATCGCTGTACTTACTCGCTTAGAACAAAGACTCTGAAGACAAAAAGATGGTTGATGTATTCTCAGGCACCCGTTTTATACTGTAGGCGCCTTGTTAATGACGTCATGGGCTGGCGCCGGCCAATGTCAAGTGCATTGTCGTTGTTCTATAGCTTGCTTCAGAACCGGTCACGCCGAAGGCAGTTCCCAAAGTGTCCGACAGGACGCAGCGTAGAGTTCCCTCCGGAAGGGAACTCATAATCAAACTTATATAATAAGATCTCAAAATAATCTCCTAACACATTCCTTATATAAACTTACACAGTCTGACAGAGTATGACATTAAAATTATATGTTTTGTTCATCATGATAATCCTCTCTAATCTTTCTCTATTTATAAATAAAATACATGTCTGAATGCTAACTCGAGAATGCTAACTCGTTTCTGTGTTTTGACCCATAAAAATCTGTCTCAGTCTATTGTATAAATATTGTGTAAAGGATATCTCATTTTGTTTATGAGTCATTTGAATTATGTTAATTGTTTTCAGTTGTCTGTCATATGCCTTACAATAGACACAAGAGATTTAGTACTGGGTAATAAAAGCCAAATAAAATCAGTTGACATGATGACGGGGCAATGTTTTGAGCAATATTGGCAAGCAACTTTGGGCAAGGTTGCCGTCAACAGGCAACCAGATGAGACACAGGGCCCATGAACGATCTAAATTATCCAGATAGAAATGTGTTACCCATTCAAAATGTCCAAACCACGTTGTTAAAAAAAAGGATGCCCAGCCTTACTCTAGACCAGTGGTTCTGCACATTTTGTGTCTTCTTCATTTAACGCACCTGCTTTAGATCATCAGCTCATTAGGAGAAAGATCCATAACTTGAACTGAGTGTGTCACTTTTAATTAACAAAACAGTTGGTTAAGAAACATCAGTATGCAGATTTAATTCAAAATAATGCACATTCTGATGCCAGTCATCATACATGTAATAATCTACACTGCCCTCTGCTGGAGAGATAAGGAAGAACCGTACATTTTACTCACCTGTCATCACCTGATCTCCACAATTAATAGCGATTTTTTGCCGTTAACTAAGATTTGTAATTAATTTAAAATAGCCCTGCTGAAAAAAACCCCAGCTAAAACCAGCCTGGTTTTAGCTGGTCATAGCTGGTCAGCAGGCTGGTTTTAGAGGGGTTTTTCAGCAGGGAGCTCATAGCCTATATAACAAACATTTTGTTTGTACTTAGAAAAAAAAACTTTCATGCATGATTCGTTTGTCATTTGTGTGGCTCTATGTGTACTCATTGCCTGCTCTAAAAATTCAGTAACTTTTTATGTTTGTTTTGGATTATATTTAAGTTGTATAACGCATTAATGAAAAGACTCATTATGACATTTGCATTATTTAAATTTCAAGTTCACTTAAAAGACAAGTTCTGTTTCCTGTATTATTTCATTAAGTTTGCTAGCTTCATATCATTATATCGCCTTAAAATCCCAATCCTTTTGCAGTATCATTATTTTCTTTAACAATGTACAGTAAATAAACAGTGGGGCTTTGTAGAAATGTCAGCATTCTGTTTCTAAGAACCACCTTTCAACCATGAGCAAAAAAACTTCAAAACTTCAAGAAGAAGAAAAACATTTCAAGTCATATGGACTTTTGGGGGAACTGATTTCCGTGACAGAGTAAATTGGAACAGCGCTTGATTTTAATGCAGTTTATGGCGACATCTAGTGAATGAGTTAGTAAACAACAGGTTATTTGAAGAGCCCCTGTTGAAAAAAACAGCATATCCTGGTTAGGTATGTTTTGATGCTGGTATGCTGGTTTTAGCTGGTTTATACTGGTCCTTTGCTGGTTAATGCTGGTCCTTAGACTAGCATAAACCAGCAAAGGACCAGCTTAAACCAGCATACCAGCATCAAAACATACCTAACCAGGATATGCTGGTTTTTTCAACAGGGGCTCTTCAAATAACCTGTTGTTTACTAACTCATTCACTAGATGTCGCCATAAACTGCATTAAAATCAAGCGCTGTTCCAATTTACTCTGTCACGGAAATCAGTTCCCCCAAAAGTCCATATAGCATACAGTATCTCAAATAACCACAATATGCTGTGTTTCACACTTCCGCATAATGAGACGATTCTATATAGGGATCTTATAAACTGATGAACCAACAAATAAAACATGTTTACAAAGAGAAAGACAGATGATTCAGAGTAGATTTACATATAAAAAGCCTTCCGTGAAAGGTCTGAGAGATTATTTGCATGAAGCTGACAGGCGGTTGAAGGGAACGGAGGGTAACACGAGGAGATGTTTCCGAAAAACTGAAGTAACATGGTGACAGGGCCATAATTCACCTGCCTCCAGCTTGATCCGGCTGTACAATTCAGCCGTGTTTATCTATATAGCCATTTTACATGGAAGGAAACAAGAGGACAGATGCTATAGATTGAAGTCAATCAAATGCAAACTGCATTCCATGCATGAAATGTTTAGAAATGGAAAGAGAATCCTTATATTTGAGAAGAGCCCAGTTGTGTGGGTGGTGATGTGGTTTAACTGTAGATCACAGCATGGACTAATTAAAAAAATATCTTTAGTCTTTTTATTGAAAAGCTACATTGATGGACCACTTCATTTGAATTAATGTCTATGGTGGTCACAGCCCTGATTGTACACAATGTTTTAACTAACAAGGTAGGAACATTTCTATACCATTTCACCCAGTGACAATTTTTTCTTTAATTCTTTCAAAGGGTCCTGAAGTGTGTCTGCATAGACAGAAAAAAACCCTGTGGGGAAATTGGTTACTGTTGGCACAGAGACCTTTTTAGTCATACAAAAGTGATGATGCGATATGAAACTATGATGAATACGTGATTTGCCATATTTGGATATTAAGGGATTTGCAAGAAACACACCATAAATATTTATGCATTTTTGTTCAATGAAACACTGGAATAATGTTTCCCGTTCCAGAGACTGATAGGATCTGCAGCATCAACAACAGAAGCGGAAAATCCACAGCGTGCCACCCACTCATCAGCCCAGAAGGAGACCAGCTGAATGAAACAGACAGTCTGTGCAAGGCAGCTTCAACTTTACATTCTGCAGGGTGAAATGCAGGTAACAGAGATGTTTCGTACTGATGGAAACATCAGACCTCTCTTCTTTTTTTTTTTCTTTTTTTCTTGTTTAAAGATCTTGTTTACTCCCCGCCAAGAGAAGAACATAATTGCAGATGAAAGATGTTTGTTTCGAATGACAGGAGCATATACGATGAGTGTGGTACAATGTGAATCATTCACTCCTGGAAGTGTTTTGAAATGTAAATACTAAACATCTGCATTCAGAAAATACAGCTTGTCTCAGCAAAGCCAGGCTGGGAGGTAAACATATCATGAATTCATAAAAGTGTGGCATATATTTCAATCCTCCCAGAAGTTTTTATACAATGTCTAAGATGCCCAGGCCATGTTTCTGCCTTGCATGGAAATTATGCATGTGCTGTAATGCACTCATCAAACCTCCGGAAACACTGAGCGATCCATCACTTATGGCCGTTCCTAAAGTGTTCATTTGTATTCATAGTTTGCTGCAATTCTCTCTTTTGGCCTTTTCTTTTCCCTCCATTTTTTCTTTAATTTGTTGTTCAAACAGAGAGCTGATCTTGCAGCTTCTGGCGTAGCTCGATTATAAAGGATCCATCAAAGGTCTTTTTTTTTCATGTCAGGATCACATAATGGACTGCTACACCAGGCCTCTCCATATCTACACCAAGTCCGATCATTAATCACAATCTTTAAAACACTAGTGTTTACATCAAACAAACATTTACTTCTAACACACTGCATATTACACACTGATAGGCAGAAAGCTTGGATCTGCCTTTGATGAATGCAGACCCTGTTTTTGAACTTTAGGAGTAAAAGAGTTTATGATTAAAATACATATGCTTTAGTAAAAATGTGAATCTTTATACAAAAAAGTAAGAAAGCTTAATGATCATTCAGTGCCTAGCGAAAGTATTCATAACCCTTCATTTTTTCATGTTTTGTTATGTTGCTGCCGTACTGCTTTAAATGACTTTTTTTCCACATCAATCTACACTCCATACACCATAATGAGAAAGCAAAAGCAGAATTGTCACAAGTTTGTGAATTTACTATAAATAAAATACAGAAATAAGTACATTTCATAAGTATTCATACCCTTAACGCAGTACTTAGCTGAAGCACCTTTACAGCCTTTCAGGATTTGGCATCTGCCGTTGTTCTTCTCATCTGTTCACCTCTCAAGCTCTGTCGGCTTGGATGGAGGCAGACACACATTTTCAGGTTTCTGCAGAAATATTTATTAGGTTCAAGTCCAGGTTGTGGCACTGAGTTGTCTATAAGCGACTCTTGCTGTGAACTTTCTGCCCAATCTGAGGTTCTGAACGCTGTGGACTGGGTTTTCATTAAGGTTATCTCAATATTTTGGTGCACTGAGCTTTCCTTCTACTCTGACGAGTCCCTCAATCCCTGCCGTTGAAAAACAGCCCCACAGCATGAGGCTGCTACCAGCACACTTTACTTTTGGGATGCTGCTGTGCAGGTGATGAGCAGTGTCTGGTTTCCTTCAAACATGATGCTTGTAATTGAAGTTCATCAGACCAGATAATCTTGTTTCTCACAGTCTGAGGGTCCTTTAGGTGGCTTTTCGCAAATTCCAAGTGTGTTTTCATTTGTCTTCACTGAGGAAAAGATTGAGTCTTGCCACACCACCATTAAGCCCAGATCAGTGGAGTGTTGCATTGAGGTTTGTCCTTCAGTAAGTTTCACCTATCTCCACATATGATCATGGAGCTCAACTAGAGTGACCAACAGGTTCCTTGTCACCACTCAAACCAAGGCCCTTCTCCATCAATTGCTCAGTTTGGCCAGGAGGCCAGCTCTAGGAAGAATCCTGGTTGTTTCAAATTTCTTCCATTAAGGGTAACGGAGACTACATGCTTCTGTAAACCTTCGAAACTATTCCCCAGATGTGTGGCTTGACGCAATCCTATTTCTGAGCCTTAAAGGCAGCTTTTTTGTGTCAGGTCTTAGATTTTGCTCTACTATGAATTTTCAGCTGTTAAGACGTGTGTGCCTTTCTAAAACATACCCAATCAATTGAATTTGCCACAGGTTAACTTCACTCAAAGTGTCCTAACATCTACAAGCAATATGAATGCTAAATTTCAACTGTCCCAGAATACTATGAATACTTAGGGGTGAGCGGGGCACAACCTAACGCGGGGTTAATTGTAACACGCGTGGTTTAAATATTTCCACACATGCTAGCATAACCAAATTTACGGTGTTTACTAGTTGCCATAGCAACACTATGCAGAGAAAAAAAGAGCGCCAGAATTCAAAAGCCTTTTGAAGATATCGCTGAATATTTATTTTACCATAGTAAAAGTACATTTCTGGCTGAAGTAAACTTTTCATTGCAGTTTTTAATATTCATTTAAAATTCGACAAATCTGCTATTATTTTAATATCCAATTTGTTATTTATCAGTTTAGATGGTTTATTAATGCTTCGCAAACCAGCAGAAGACACTAACCTGTTTTAAACTCCAGTCGCGCAGCTGGGGAAAGATGTAACACTGTGTTACAATATTCCCCGCTGTTATTAAACTATGCTATTCTGTGACATTAGCGGTGCAGTTTACACGATTTACTTCTAAGGATTTTGATACCTCAAGAAACAGGTGAATAAAGGCTGACAATCAATGTTTAATGTTCAGAAGTTATTATTTCAAGTAATGTAAAGCATTTTGGCTGGTTTATGTGTGTCGTGTTCTATGAGAGCTGTGTGTGGAGGAGTGGAGTGTTCTTCTGAATGTCTAAATGTGTTTCATCTATCTGTCCACATTGTTTTGAACTAGTGTACAGCTGTGTGTTGCGATCAAAGCCGTTCAAAGCATTGTTGCGATGTGTTCATTTTCAAACTCCAAAATTCGATTATTTTTATTTTTTTTTAAAATGTCATTACTTCATTTGAAAAAGTTAACACATGTATTTTACTGACAAAATATTTTAGTTTGTTGTGTATATTTATTTCATTCGATCAGATAACATTTTAAGCTGTCATATGGTCGTGTTACAACATGCCCCTCAGATGTTACAATGTACCCCACTTACGGGGCATGTTGTCACGTTTCACTTCCTTTCTTTTGAGGCAAATAACGAAAAACGTATACACTGTAAATATGAAACAAAGCGATATATTTGTACTAGACAAGTGTGAAAATAACGTGGATAAAAAATTGTACTCTGAACCCCACGTGGATTTACATAAACCGCGAAATTCAAAAAGTGTTAGGTTGTGCCCCGCTCTCCCCTATGCAATGGAATGATTTAAGTTTTTTATTTGTAATACATTTGCAAAGATGTTAAAAACCTGTTTTTGCTTTGCCATTATGGTGTATGGAGTGTAGATTGATGTGGGCATGACCAGTTTAACATAAGGCCGCAACATAACAAAACGTGAACAAATTAAGGCGTATGAATACTTTCGCAAGGCACCGTATATTCATATTTATATGTGATTTATAAAATATTACATATATATCTTAAATATATATGTATGTGTGTTTATTTATATATACACATATTTTATGTAAACAGACTTTAATTTTGGATGCGATTAATCACAATTGCTTGGACAGCACGATTTATTTTGAATGTTGTCAATTTCAACTCATCATTACAAAATATGTAATTCGCATATCTTGTAACCAGTCATAACCAGTTTGAATACATGGAAGTGTAAATGATATCCGGAAGTGAAGGGGATATTTGTGTGATTTGTGTGACTTAAATTTGTTTTGATTTAGAAGACTTGGAATACTGAGTCATATGGAGTATGTTCTTTTTTTTTTTTGGTCTTTTGGAGCTTGATGGCTCATCATGAAATGGTATGGGGGGGGGGGGGGAGCAGCATCAGCATTTTACAAAAAGTTATTTTTATGTTTCATGTAAGAAGAAAAATTATAGGGTTCTGACCACCATGAGGATAAGTAAATGATGACAGAGTTGATATTTTGGGGGGTGAACTTTCCTGTTATTGTTGTATTTTACACAGACTCTAAAGGTTTTTAAACATGAGCAGGGTACAAGCTCTGGACAGTTTGGGTTAGGGATGAATACATGGAAACTTCATTATGCACTCCAACATTCCAGCTGCATCACTGACCACAATCCCAGGAGCATCATTTACATGACGTTACTGTAATCATTTACACCACCGCAAATGGCCAATCAAGACAAGATGTCTGTAAGCTAGTGCTGGAATTAACCGTGAAGAAGAGGGAGACAGCAGTTATACCCACATCCCCCTGCCCCCCAAACCACTACTTAAACTCCACATACTGTATATGTGGCACATAGTGATACAAGCAGATGAGTCAAAACTTGTCTCCCCTTGGTTTGCAGTTTATTTTAGACTACAGAAGTGAAAAACCAAGAAATGCAAAATAAGTGGAAAAGGGGTTCATTTGAGTAGGTGGAAATTAAAAAAACACAATGGGAAAATTAGATCAAAAAGGTCAGAGCTGAGAGACTGCAGTATGTGTGGGAGTGGGAAAAGAGAAGAGATTTGAGACAGCAGCATGTGATTTTACTCTTCTCTTTGCTAGTGACTCAACGCACGTGTCAAGCTCTCGCACTGACACACACTCACACTACCTCTGACCTTTGACCATGTCACTTTGACATATCCAGCTAACTACGTGGCAGACTGTGTGACAAGGTAGACCTGCATTTTTAATGAGCACAACGTGAAGCATAGTTGATCTGGGAATGTCTGAGCAGCTGAAACTCAATCTGAAAGTGCTTTTTTAGTGCTCAAAATGTGATATTTCCACATTTATCGGTTACAGAAATATTAAGTTTAAAACATCTGCTACTTATCCATTAACTTGGGAAATTAATGTTACGTGTAGACAGTTGATACATTCTCGCCCACAACTGGCATGGGTTGTAAACACTAACAAAAATAAATAAATAAACATTTTGTGCATGAATCTATTGTAGTGTGTAGAAAATATAAATATATTTTTTATTTAAAAAATTTGACAACACTAAAAATCCTGTTAAAGGGATAAGTCACCCAAAAATGAAAATTCTCTCATTAATTACTCAACCTCATGTCGTTACAAACCTGTAAGACCTTCGTTCAACTTTGGAACACAAATTAAGATATTTTTGATAAAATCCAAGAGCTTTCTGACCCTTCATAGACAGCAATGCAACTACCATGTTCAAGATCAAGAAAGGTAGTAAGGACATCGCTAAAATAGTCCATGTGACATCAGTGGTTCAACTGTAATATTATGAAGCTTATTTATGAAGAATACTTTTGCGCATAGAAAACAAAAATAATGACTTTATTCACCAATTGAATTTGTCAGTCTTCGATGTCTGTTCACAAGAGTACCACAACGCACCATGTGGTGCTGCTGATGCAGGAGCCTGAAGAAAATGTTGAATAAAATAGTTATTTTTGTTTTATTTTCACACAAAATATTCCTAAAGCTTCATAAAATTATGGTTTAACTGGCCAGTTGAACAGTTGATATGGCCTTGAACATGGTAGTTCTGTTACTGTCAATGCAGGGTCAAAAAACTCTTGGATTTCATCAAAAATATGGGTGAGTAATTAATGAAAGAATTTTCATTTTTGGATTAACTAACCCTTTAAAGTTGCCATTGTGATTTCAACTTGGTGGTTTCTGTGGTTCAGATGTGGCAGAAATTAACCATTTGAAAAATGGCATTAATACTTCAGGTGGTATGGGATGGCATTTGACTGTATTTTTCACAAATTCTAAAAATACATATTTTTCATTGAGAGAGATATATGATATATAATTGTATGAATACCAATCTACTCAAAATACTAAAATAGAAAGCTACATGATGAATCAAAGTTCATCCCAAATTGAACTGCCCATGAACATATATAGATGGTATGCAAAGACAAAACATCATTACAGTAACACAGCACTAAAATAATAGGAAAACAAAGAAAGAATAAAAGAAAGAGATGTTAATTATTCTACCAAAATAAGAGGGGTCATATAAAATGCATGTTATTTTATTTATTGTAGTACTGACCTTAATAAGATATTTCACATTTATATATAGTCATTTACATATAGTCCACAAGAGAAAATAATAGCTGAAATTACAAAAAAATGACCCTGTACAAAAGTTTACATACACTTCTTAATTCTGTTTTTACCTGAATGATCCACAGCTGTTTTGTTTTTTTGTTTGTTTGTTTTTTTGTTGTTTTTGTTTTTTGGTGATAGTAGTTTATGAGTCCCTTGTTTGTCCAGAACAGTTAAACTCCCGCTGTACTTCAGAAAAGTCCTTCAGGTCCCACAAATTCTTTGGTTTTTCAACATTTTTGTGTATTTGAACCCTTTCCAACAATGAGTGTATGATTTTGAGATCCATCTTTTCACACTGAGTACAACTGAGGGACTCATATGCAACTATTACAGAAGGTTCAAACGCTCACTGATGCTTCAGAAGAAAACACAATGCATTAAGAGCTGGAGGGTGAACAGAACAGAATGAGGATGTGTACATTTTTCTTATTTTGCCTTAATATCTTTTTTTATTATTTAGTATTCTCCTTCAGAACCTACAGAAGATATGTTTATGTTATAGAAAACAAAAGTTAAATTTACCCTGATCTTCAAAGTTTTCACCCCCCGGCTCTTAATGCATCGTGTTTCCTTCTGAAGCCTCAGTGAGCATTTGAACCTTCTGTAATAGTTGCATATGAGTCCCTCAGTTGTCCTCAATGTGAAAAGGTGGATCTCAAAATCATACAGTCATTGCTGGAAAGGGTTCAAACACACACAAATGCTGAAAAACCAAAAAATTGGGGGACCGTAAGGATTTTTCTAAAGAACAGCAAGCAGTTTAACTGTTAGGACAAATAAGGAACTCATGAACTATCACTAAACACACAAAAAAAAACAGCTGTGGATCATTCAGGTAACAACACAGTATTAATGCTCAAGTGTATGTAAACTTTTGAACAGGGTAATTTTTATAAATTCAACTACAGTTTTCTCTTGTGGATTATATGTAAACGACTTTTATGTGAAATATCTTATTCAGGTCAGTGCTAAATATAAAAATAGCATGCATTTTGCATCCTTCTTATTTGGGTAAAATAATTAACATTTTGCAGATTCTGAAAGGTGTATGTAAACTTTTGACTTCAATCTTTGTGGGCCCTGTTTTGTTTTATTGTTTAACTAAGCCCCAGGATTGGGCATCTCTGATGTAGATAAAAAAGCTTGTGCAGATGTTATGTAAAATTACACACCAGTAATTTCGTATTTGAAAGTACTATTGAAAATTTTAGTCTTACAGCTTCTACAGTCGCATCAGGAGGGTGGCAATCATATATCATAGTGATTTCATCCATATTGCTCATTTCTAACTGGTTAAAGTGATACAGTGGTACAACTAATCCCATGTTACAACACTACCCCAGTCTCCCCTACAAGTTTGCAAAGAGGAAAACAGTTTTTTAACAAAGCAATACATCTGCAACTGATAAATTCTACAAAACAATTTATCTTACATCCTTTCTATTGCTCAGTATGAAACAAATGTAAATATTCAGCAGCACAACATCATTTAGATTTTCTGTGTTGCCAGCTGTGAGACGATGATGAAACTGCATAGAGCTCAGAGCTGTTAATGATAGTCAGACATATACACTTTTACAAAGATTGTATCATTTTTGCAGAAGACACAAACAATAGTGTTTCCCCTTGCTCAATTCTATAATGATAAATAGCCTCTACGGCTTTACGCAATTTGGATGATTGACTACTATAAGCGAAACTGAAAAAAACGCAGCGAAGAAAAGGAAAATCATTACAGACAATAGGCAGCAGAACAGGCTGTTTTACTATCATACCGCTCGATTGCAGTAAATTGCATCAGCACAGCCTCAGTTTCAATAGTCTAGTCGCTCCTTCCTAAATCTCAAGAATAACATGGTCTTGAAATCAATTTCAATAAGAAAAAAGTGACAAGTGCCTCATAAAATCAGCCGTATAAGTTTAAGTGGATGTGCGCTTCAACCTGTCAGAGCGAAGTCAAAACCGTGTCAGGACAAATGAACTTTCTGAAGGCTGATGGAGCAGATCTGTTCTCCAATAAGGCAGAATCTAAAAACTGGCTCTGCTCATTTTCACAAATTCTAATATTCTCTGTGGACGTAATCACAAACAAGACTTCAAGTCGATTTAAATAAATGATTATCATTAAACTGAAAGGTTAAATATTGATTTACGATGTGGTGGGCACGACCCGTTAGATATCTGATACTCATCCACAAATGGTTATCAGGGCATAAGCTACATCACTGATGTTGCAGGCTCAATTTTATAAAAGGACAAAAGAGGATGTCATATGTGTTTCTCAGGGGCACCCTTTCAGCTTTTCATTTCATACTGAACAGGCAGCAAAACTGGCCATGTTCTTTGCTTAAGTTTCATAGAATCCTAGGAATTCAAGGATTTTGATCCGTAGCATCTGTTGCACATTTTATAGAAAAGACTGGATTGCTGTGGCCTTATCTTCCATTGTACCATGTGAAAAGACAAAGCTGTGGAAAACTCATCTAAAGAGCAGATCCACACACCAAAGTTATGGTTGAAAGAGAGAAAACCATCCAATTAAGTTACTCATTGGGTTCTCAAGCAGTTCCTTTTGCTTCTTTAAGTGTTTATTTTTTTATTCAGAAAACACTTAATGAGGATAATGATTTATGTCTAGACAGACAAAACTTTTATGCCAAATGTACTTGAACATGAACTCAATTTAAGTAGTTTTTTTGTTGATTCCTTTGATAAGGTTTCAGTCTATTTCTACCAAAACCTACCCTTAACATTAAGCTAAAGTCTGAAATGAGAAAATGAGACCATTTTTATCAATTTACTCCAATGTATGTGAGTAGGGCATTCTTTTAAATTCAGATATGCCAAAATCAGTAAATAAAAATCCAAAATATGCCAAAGAGTTTAAGGGGTTAAACTGCCCCTGAACCCTTTCCAACAATGACTGTATGATTTTGAGATCCATCTTTTCACACTGTGGACAACTGAGGGACTCATATGCAACTATTACAAAGGCTTCAAATGCTCATTGATGCTTCAGAAGTAAATACAATGCATTAAGAGCAGGAGGGTGAAAACTTTTGAAAGGAATGAGGATGTGTACATTTTTCTTATTTTGCCCAAATATCCATTTTTATTTAATTAGTATTGTCCTTCAGAAGCTACAGAAGATATGTATATGTTCCCCAGAAAACAAAATAAGTTAAATTTACCCTGATCTTCAAAGTTTTCACCCCCCCCCCCCCCCCCCGGATCTTAAGCCGTTAGTTTTTTTCTTCTGAAGCCCCACTGAGCGTTTGAACCTTCTGTAATAGTTGCATATGAGTCCCTCAGTTGTTCTCAGTGTAAAAAGATGGATCTCAAAATCATACAGTCATTACTGGAAAGGGTGGAAATACACAAAAATACTAAAAAAAAAAAAAAGAATTTGTGGGACCTAAAGGAGTATTCTGAAAAACAGCAAGCAGTTTAACTGTTAGGACAAACAAGGATCTCATGAACAACTATCACTTAAAAAAACAGACACACACACAGCTCTGGATCATTCAGGTAGCAACACAGTATTAAGAATTAAGTGTATGTAAACCTTTGTCAGAAAACACTTAATGAGGATAATGATTTATGTCTAGACAAAGGAAACTTTTATGCCAAATTTACTTGAACATGAACTCAATTTAAGTTGTTTTTTGTTGATTCCTTTAATAAGGTTTCAGTCTATTTCTACCAAAACTTCCCTTAACCATGTAAAGCTAAAGTCTGGGAAACTAAATTTCACAGAAGATTCTTCCTGAGGATGCCAAAACACGAGCAGGGCTTTAGCATTAGCATTAGCATTAATAGGAATTGGTCCTCCCTTATAGCGTCCACCTCTTAGGCAAACACAGCAGAATTAACTCCCTTCTTGAACGTGTCAATCAAAATGGAGAGTTGAGCACACAATGAATGTTTGGAAACCAGATGAAAACCCCAAAATGAGCCGAACTAGCTGAGTTGTATTTGCAGCCACAGCCGTACGTATCCTCCGGCTACAACAAATCTCACGGGGAACTGAAATTATAAATCGGCCTGATTTCAGTTACCCTGACAACACAAAAACATTTGTTAAACCTTACATGCAGTGTCATCCTACTGAAATATATTCACAATATGGTAGCAGATAGGTTGAGCTAACTTTCTCAAATTGGATACATAAGAGATTAATCCTCTCTGAGATGTATTGCATGAAATATTCATTTAGCTGCTTCAGTAAAACTGAATGGAATACAGGCTTGTGTTTGGAATATCCTCTCTTTATCCCCCAGGGGCATTGCTTGTCTGGTTTTAGTTGCAAATATAAAACCTTTTATCTCTATAAGAAGATAAAACCTTCAATGGTCTGTACATTTTAAACAACTTTTCACAAAAGGGCTACAAAACCCCCTTTTTTAAAGAAAAGTTTGCTTTAGCTTCAGAAAATGTTCATCATCAACCTCAGAAAGTGCATAAGCTGTTTTATTTTCTATTGATTTCGATTCTTATTCATTTTCTAAGGGTCTGCCATTTTTGCAACTCATTTTGCAATTTAGAAGCATGACTAAAAATGTGATAAAACAATCGTTTTATTTTCTAGCAACTAACATTAAAGCAACACTAAAGAACTTCGCTCCCTCTACAGGTTGGAAGCGGAATTGTCCATTACAGCTGTCGTAAATAATTTAGCCTACCGTCGCGTCACATGCACGTTATTTGTTTGGAGGCTATCCAGGACCGGCTTTGGAAATACCGATGTCCAGTGACAAGGTAGAGTATGTTGCATGACTTTATGAAAGTATGAAAACGAAATAAAACATAATAATGACATTGTTTGCTATTTATTTTAGCTGCAAAGCAAGTCACATTTGTAGTCTCATTTGAACTACAAAACCGCTACCTGACGACCCAAACTTACATAGTGCTGTTTTGGCCGATAGAGGGTCGCAAAGCGAATACGAAAGTGCCGTTTCACCCTGTTATGAGTTGATGAACCACTGAAAAAAACTTTTTAGTGTTGCTTTAAACCAGTGTTGTTTTTGACAACCATCTTAGATTTATTGATTTTCAGTTGTTTCACACTTTTTTGTTATGTATATAATTCCACATGTGTTAATTCATAGTTTTGATGCCTTCAGTGTGAATCGACAATTTTCATAGTCATGAAAATAAAGAAAACTTTTGTTCAAAGGTGTGTCCAACGTATGTCCAAACTTTTGGTCTGTACTGTACACCAAACCAAAAAGGGTTAGGGTTCAGGACAGCCACCTCCCAATTGAAACTACCCAATAAATGACGATTTTAAATATATTATTAAGCTTACTAATATTTTGAATATTATTGTGGGATTCAATAGATAATAAAAGGATCTTAGTAAACATCTAAGATTTGAATATTTAAATGCTTTTTAAGTGTGTCTTTTGGTTGTGGGACAGCAGTTTAGGTTATTTAACACATTTAAAAGTTATCACAATAGAAAATTATCACTAATGTAGTGTACCCAGACCCAGAACAAGCCTTTCCGTAAAGTGTCTCTTACACCTGCAATAACGTGTTCATATTCACATTGACAGCATGATCAAAAGCTTGCAGCTTCAAGAGAAGCTCTCCAGTTTCAGCTTGCTGAGTAACAGAGATCTACATTTGGCCTGAAGGGATCCAGCCCCACAGAGATGCTCCATTCCAAAAGCCGCCCATCAATTATCCGAATTAATGACAGTAAAGCAATCTGGCAGTGGCTTTATTTTCTGTAAGAAACCAAACCCATGAACCAAATAAAATCTTGTTTACAGATTAGCCAATTCATAAACCTCTAAACTTTAGATTCTAAAGACTCAGTGTTTAATGAATTTTAGTCAGTTTTCATCCAGAAATATACATTTTTGGTCTCTATTGAGACAATTGGAGGTGTTTAAGTTTTGTGATAAAGTTAATTATTTTCTGTAATGTACTGATAAACATTAGACTTTCATATATTTTAGATTCATTACACAAAACTGAAGTAGTTCAAGCCTTTTATTGTTTTAATATTGATGATTTTGGCATAAATTCCTATCCCAAAAAATTAGCATATTTCATCCGACCAATAAAAGAAAAGTGTTTTTAATACAAAAAAAGTCAACCTTCAAATAATTGTTCAGTTATGCACTCAATACTTGGTCGGGAATCCTTTTGCAGAAGTGACTACTTCAATGCGGCGTGGCATGGAGGCAATCAGCCTGTGGCACTGCTGAGGTGTTATGGAGGCCCAGGATGCTTCGATAGCGGCCTTAAGCTCATCGAGAGTGTTGGGTATTGCGTCTCTCAACTTTCTCTTCACAATATCCCACAGATTCTCTATGGGGTTCAGGTCAGGAGAGTTGGCAGGCCAATTGAGCACAGTAAAACCATGGTCAGTAAACAATTTACCAGTGGTTTTGGCACTCTGAGCCGGTGCCAGGTCGTGCTGAAAAATGAAATCTTCATCTCCATAAAGCTTTTCAGCAGATGGAAGCATGAAGTGCTCCAAAATCTCCTGATAGCTAGCTGCATTGACCCTGCCCTTGATAAAACACAGTGGACCAACACCAGCAGCTGACATGGCACCCCAGACCATCACTGACTGTGGGTACTTGACACTGGACTTCAGGCATTTTGGCATTTCCCTCTCCCCAGTCTTCCTCCAGACTCTGGCACCTTGATTTCCGAATGACATGCAAAATTTGCTTTCATCCGAAAAAAGTACTTTTGACCACTGCTTCTGCCGCTGTTTCTGGTTCAAAAGTGGCTTGACCTGGCGCCTGTACACGGTGGCTCTGGATGTTTCTACACCAGACTCAGTCCACTGCTTCCGCGGGTCCCCCAAGGTCTGGAATCGGTCCTTCTCCACAATCTTCCTCAGGGTCTGGTCACCTCTTCTCGTTGTGCAGCGTTTTCTGCCACACTTTTTCCTTCCCACAGACTTCCCACTGAGGTGCCTTGATACAGCACTCTGGGAACAGCCTATTCATTCAGAAATTTCTTTCTGTGTCTTACCCTCTTGCTTGAGGGTGTCAATGATGGCCTTCTGGACAGCAGTCAGGTCGGCAGTCTTACCCATGATTGCGGTTTTGAGTAATGAACCAGGCTGGGAGTTTTTAAAAGCCTCAGGAATCTTTTGCAGGTGTTTAGAGTTAATTAGTTGATTCAGATGATTAGGTTAATAGCTTGTTTAGAGAACCTTTTCATGATATGCTAATTTTTTGAGATAGGAATTTTGGGTTTTCATGAGCTGTATGCCAAAATCATCAATATTAAAACAATAAAAGGCTTGAACTACTTCAGTTGTGTGTAATGAATCTAAAATATATGAAAGTCTAATGTTTATCAGTACATTACAGAAAATAATGAACTTTATCACAAAATGCTAATTTTTTGAGAAGGACCTGTATATTGCCATTTTTCGTGATTACCACAAATGTGACTTTCCTTTCTTACTTCTGCTTTGAATAAGCAAAAACAAAAATTTGAGGCACTTACAAGAGGAAGTTAATGAGGCCAATTCATAAACCTCTAAACTTTAGATTCTAAAGACTTTAATGAATTTAAGTCAGTTTTTATCCAGAAATATAATTTTTTGGTCTCTATTGCGATAATTGGAGGTGTTTAAGAAATATTTTGGTTTTAATACAAGTTCAAGCTCAATCTACAGCATTTTTATTGCCATTTATCGTGATTACCACAAATGAGACTTTTCCTTTCTTACTTCTGCTTTAAAAAAGCACAAATTTGAGGTGGAAGTTAATGGGGCATATTCGTAAACCTCTAAACTTTAGATCATAAAGACTCACTGTTTCATGAATTTTAGTCAGTTTTCATCCACAAATCTTCATTTTTGGTCTCTATTGAGATGGTTGGAGATGTTTAAGAAATATTTCAGGTTTAATGCAATTCAAGCTCAATCTACAGCATTTTTATTATCATTGATCGTGATTACCACAAATTAGACTTTTCGCTTCTTACTTCTGTTTTAAATGCGCAAAAAGCAAAAATTTGAGTCACTTACAAATGGAAGTTAATGAGGCCAATTCGTAAACCTCTAAACTTTAGATTCTATAGACTCAGTGTTCCGTGAATTTTAGTCAGTTTTTATCCAGAGATCTTTATTTTTGGTCTCTATTGGGATGATTGGAGATGTTTAAGAAATATTTCAGGTTTAATGCAAGTTCAAGCTCAATCTACAGCATTTTTATTGCCATTTATCGTGATTACCACAAATTAGACTTTTCCTTTCTTACTTCTGCTTTAAAAAAGCAAAAATCTGAGGCACTTACAAGTGGAAGTTAATAGGGTCAATTCGTAAACCTCTAAACTTTACATTCTAAAGACACTGTTTCATGAATTTTAGTCAGTTTTTATCCAGAAATCTTCATTTTTGGTCTCTATTGAGATGGTTGGAGATGTTTAAGAAATATTTCGGTTTTAATACAAGTTCAAGCTCAATCCACAGCATTTTTATTGCCATTTATTGTGATTACCACGAATTAGACTTTTCCCTTCTTACTTCTGTTTTAAATGAGCAAATATTTGAGGCACTTACAAGTGGAAGTTAATGAGGCCAATTCATAAACCTCTAAACTTTAGATTGTAAAGACTCACTATTTCAAAGTAAAAAAAAAGGATTTTAGTGTAAAATAAGCACTTACTAACCTTTTTTTGTGTAAAGTTAAATCCAATTTTACTTAAATGCCTAAAATCCTAAAACATATTGAGCCCTGCATATAACATGGCCATATAAATGATTTATTGCAACAACTTAATCATTTTTTTATCGTTGTAATTAAATTGTGGCCATGAATTAATAATTAATTCTCTCGTTTTAATGAATCATGGCCATATACTTATTCGTTACCTCATTTTAGTTAATCGTAGCCACACTGTACTAATCTGTTAACTCATTTTTAATTAAATTAAAACAAATTAGTACAATGTGGCCACAATTTAATAAAACAATGGAACAGATGAATAGTAGGACAGGTTTAAACACAGGTTTTAATAGAAATATTATTGCATTATTGCATATTTTAATTTTTAAATCCTACAATAATTGGCCCCACTTTCATTGTACAGTGCCTCACCGTAACCTTCACATTTGCTTTTTTTTTTTTTAAAGAAGGTATGAATTTCAATTATTTTTCTCTTGTGGTAATTAACATTATACCATAATTTTAGGAACCAAAAGCCTTCACTGACTGCTCCTCTACCACCTTGACTTTATTTTAGGTCTCCTCTATATCTCTGGCATACATATTTTGTGTGTTTGAATAAAGACGTCCTAACGCACAGCTCTGTGGAAAGGGGCGAGTTGATTCTATAAATAAAGCATGATGGATGGGCATCACGCTCCATAACCCTATGTAAAGAAGGTGACTCTGTGGAAGTTTAAATTGGTTTGTGTTGTGTTTACTGGTGGGCTGTCTTCAGTGTAGGTAAATGGCCTTTCCCACTCACATGATTTTCCAACTCATTACACCAACAATCTCAGCGTAACCTCATTAAACTGAAGTCTGGCCCTTTTTGGAAGTCTGTTAGTAAGCAGATGAAACTTTTAAGGCATATAAAATGGGTTTAGTATGATCAACAGTAACCACGTCACAATGAGTGCTTTTACTTTCCGCGATCTGTGCTTCCACGACCTGTAATTAAATTACTGACCGCTTCCATATGCATCTATCCCAGGCATGCTTTTAAGACCAAAGCCAAGTCTAGCATTCCAAACAGCTCCAAACCTCACTTACACACACTTCTGGATCCATGATCTCTGGGAAAGTTAACGGATTGAGCCTCCTGCGTCTAGAACGAGCTCTAAGTTTTGTTTTCATAGGCCGAGTGGTGCCCTCACAAATCCTGACATCATTTGCAAAAACATACACAAATGTGGCTAAAAGCTTCCAGCTGTTTTCTACTCAAAGCAATTCTCTCCTACCCGTGAGCTGGAAAATAACTGCAAAGGTGCATATCTATGACTTTTACTGCCACACGTCGTGGTCTGCACTGTGTAACTCAAATGCAACAGCTTGAATCCAATCCTGACTACACGAAACAAATATGAACGTTCTCCAGAATAAAGGTTAAAATAATGTTGCAGATTCAGTAAAAGTTAAAGAGACAACATAAAAATAAAATTCTGTCATCATTTGTGTCTTTCCAATCCCAAAAGATGTTTGATTTTGGAACACAAACGAACTTTAGATTTTTTGTCCATCCATTAAAAGTGTATGCAATCAACATTTTCGAGCTTTAAAAAGTTTATTGAGACATCATAAAAGTACTCCATATGAACTGAAGTGGCCTTCAAAACAGACACAAGTGCTTTATATGAAACTATTTAATTTAAGCTTTTAATTTATATATATATACACTACCAGTCAAATGTTTTTGAAAAGTAAGTTTTTTTGATGTTTTTAAAGAAGTCTCTTCTGCTCACCAAGCCTGCATTTATTTGATCCAAAGTACAGCAAAACAGTACATTTTTTAAATATTTTTACTATTTAAAATAACTGTTTTCTATTTTAAATATTTTTTTAATCGTTCTAATATTCTGATTTGCTGTTCAAAATTTTTTATTAAATTTATTATTATTATTATATTATGTTGAAAACAGCTGAGTAGATTTTTTTCAGAATTCTTTGATAAATAGAAAGATCCAAAGATTGGAAAAAGAAATTCTAAAAAAAATATATATATATATAATTATAAAAAATAATACTTTTATTTAGCAAAGAGGCTTTAAATTGATCATAAACGATGATAAAGACATTTACAAAAGATTTTTATTTCAGATAAACGCTGTTCTTCTGAACTTTTTATTCATCAAAGAAACCTGAAAAAATTCTGCTCGGCTGTTTTCAACATAATAATAATAATAAATATTTTTTTGAGCAGCAAATCAGAATATTAATAAGATTTCTGAAGGATCATGTGAAAAAATCAGCTTTGAAATCACAGGAATAAATTAAAATTGTAAAATATATTCAAATAGAAAATAGTTACTTTATTTCAAAATTGTACTGTTTTGTTGTACTTTGGATCAAATAAATGCAGGCTTGGTGAGCAGAAGTGACTTCTTTAAAAACATTAAAAATCTTACTGTTCATAAACTTTTGACTTGTAGTGTAATATATAAAAACACATTCAAGGAACACATCCAATATACTAAACAGAAACCCAAGAGTGCTTGGTTAATGTGTGAGAACAATCTTCATCGTGTCTCTCACATCACAAAAATTTAAGCTCGAAATTTAAGCTTCCGTGAAATTCTGACTGAAGAGAAAGAAGTGAAGAGATTTTAAATGTGAAATGTTAACTATCTTTGAGCTCATTTGTGGCACACTTTGTGGCTAAATAAATAAATAAATAATAAATAAATTCAAATGATCTCTGTTTTTCAAAAAAATATCAATCAATAAAAATAGAGGTCATAATGAGTAACTTAAAATGGAATTAAATGAGAAACTGAAATGAAAAAAAGTGGCAAACTTGTAATTCTATAAAACCATTTAAATACATTCTTCTATTAAAATGTGCTATTTGAGTTGTAAAGTTGTTTAAATAATATTCTTTTACAGTTGTTTTAGGGTTTATTGATCTACATTCTCATGTTGATGAAGGCATAAATCTGAATGTTCACAGAAACATTAGTGACTTTTTTATTTGTCTTTTTTTCCGTCACTATACTTTTCATTACTATTTACTATTTTAATGTTTATGGATTGACCACATTTACTTCTATTGTAAGTGCTTCACTGTATCCCTGATTTTGAAAAGCAGGAACAAGTCAAATTACTTTTTTGTGCAAATCAATATACTGTAATACAACAAATGCTGTCGACTGAACAGTGCAGAATATTCCTTTCTAAAATGTTGTGTTTGGACCTTGTCAATATAGTACATCGAGGCCAGAGAATAAGTCTTGGCAGCTTTTGATAAAGTTAACTCTCTGAAATCCCAGGAAAATGCTTTTATGATGTAGTCTCTAATCTGCAGCCCAAGGCAGTGTAAAAGCAGCCTTGGGTCAATGCCTTAAAACTTTTGTTTTCCAATCAAAGCAGAGAAAAATAAAACTCTTGAGGAGTCCTTTTTCTTTAGGATAGAGGAGAAAATTAGTATGTCTACGAGACAGCGAAAGTCAAGAGCAGAGCAAGCACCACTTAAGTACAACTAGGTTTTTACTTTAAAGTAAAACTATTAGCCTGTTAACCAAACTTATCTTGGTCATTTTCTTGGTAAACTTCTGTCTAGAAAAAAAGAGCATGTAATGGTGACGGAAAGAAAAAAGGCTGGCACATACAGTAACCTCCCAAGACTTTGACATTTTTCTTTGTCAAACATGTGCATTCAAGATGGTTGTATGATTCAGATTTAGTCATGGCGAGTAAAAACACTGTGGGAAAACCAAAGACTATGGCTGATTTTCTTGCATAATGTTCACATGTCCTCTCAATCCAAGTTGTCATAGAAACAAGAACTTACTTGTTTGATGTTATTGAAAGCCAGTAATTAAGTGCAGCTCACATGGGCACATGCATGTACAGGTACAACATAATGAGGACACAAGCTTACCACAGCATTTCCTTTGCTTGATTAACATCAATATAGGAATAAAGTATACATCTATCTGGATGATTTATTTATTTATTTATTTATTTACCACAATAATGAAAAAGGTGGATTTTAAGTCTGTGATGTTTAAATTTCAGCTCAATAAAACCAACCCACAAAGAAAGCATTACTGTGCTCCTCTCTGCCCCGCCTTTCTGAAACGCTTCAATTTTTACAAAACTCATAGAGAATGGGATTTAGGGACACCGACACTACAGTAGAGGCTGGGTAATAGTGGAGATAGATGTTAAAATATATGTGACCCTGGACCACAAAACCAGTCATAAGGTTAAATTTTACAAAACTGAGATGTATACATCATATGAAAGCTCAATAAATAAGCTTTCTATTGATATATGATTTGTAAGGATAGGACAATATTTGGCCGAGAGACATCTATTTGAAAATCTGGAATCTGGGGGTGCAAAAAAATCAAAATACTGAGAAAATCACCTTTAAAGATCTCCAAATTAAGTTCTTAACAATGCATATTACTAATCAAAAATTACTTTTTGATATATTTATAGTAGGAATTTTACAAAAAATCTTCATGGAACATGATCTTTACTTAATTTCCTAATGATTTTTGGCATAAAAGAAAAATCTATAATTTTGACCCATACAATGTATTTTTGACTATTGCTACAAATATACCCCAGCGACTTAAGACATATATTAAACTGTTAAAAACACATTAGAATGGAGAACGCCTTCTGTGTTATGAACTGCCATATCTGCTCTCATGCCCGGAGTGGAAACCGGATCTAAAATGAAGTGCAATTTTCTGCTTTTCTCCAGAAGGGGTTCAGAAAAAAAAATGGCAGCTGGCAGCAGGAAGTACCTGCCATTGACAGCCGGAAGCCAGTTACTGGCATTCGGAGGGTAGGAGGAACCTGCCACTTGGTGACAGCCAATCAGCATCGACCAACTTGGCAGCAACCAATCATATGCAACTACGACAGACACAATTGGCAGTGTTTGTTGGAGCGGTACATTTTGAAATTAATGATCGGAGTAATGAGTAATTGTTGCCTTGTATGTTTGATTTTAACTTTTATGTTAGCGAACGACAATGTAACTGTCTACTATAGTTAATTGTTAATCTTAATATGTTAGTGGGCTACCGTTTACTATTAAAAATTAACATGATAAAATAATCTGACATCATACAAAGCCCGTTACGAATTTAAAGGCTTTATTAATCAACCGCAACAATGTTGTTTCTTGAAATACTACAAATGTAAAACTGCTTAAATTATTGCCCGTGTACTTTTGTAATTCTGTCTTTAATCAGTTTACAGAATTTTTGAATATATATATATATATATATATATATATATATATATATATATATTGGTCTCTCTATAAAAATTTTTACACACACATATTTTATATATATATATATATATATATATATATATATATATATATATACTTTTATTTGATAGATTTAATCGTATAGTACACAGTAATGACTTATATAAAAATTGGTATGTATTTGTTTATAAACGTTTTATATATAGTTGTTGTTGTTGTTTTCTTCCCCTCCGAGCGATAGCTGACGTCCGGTTTTAGTGGCAGGTACTGTCGGCAGCCACTTCCTGCTGACAACTGCCAATTTTTCGCTGAACCCCCTCTCCTTTTTAGCTTGAAACAACACAATGGTGAAAGCAGCTCAATAATAAAAAAATAAAAAAAAACATCTTGACCAAAATCTGGCTTTGTCATTTGTATTTATTAGTTATAATAGATTCATAATCCCTGATTCACTTAAATGTGTAAGTGCTCACGCTATGAGTAATGTACAAAACACGTTTGGGAATGTTATGCTTGATACAGCTCGTTACGATCACTCTCCGTGTTCATAAATCAACCGTTGATTCATAGTTCTTGTATTTGTTCCATTTCCAGTCCAGTAAAAGTTATTTGGTGTAGTGCTTTCACAATGATTTAAGAACTGCAAGTTTACTTCACTTCAGAACATTCATTCATGGACTTGCGCTGCAAAAGTGCATCTCAGACGAAATTTACTAGAAAAGTGTGTCATAATATAGCTCTGTAAATGATTAAAATTTAAATTCACGTCTCGCGCATCTTTGAATGGAACATATATGCACCTTTCAAACTGGAATCATTCCGAAATAACCTGTGATGTCCGCAAGGCACTTACTGTACTTATGGTCAAATAGCAAAAAAATTTATTAAGTAGTAAGAGATACACAAAATGTGCAGAGTGGTGGGTCGCTTACACGTGTTTATTTTATCTAGTAGATATATCAAGCAAACATAACACCATGTCTGCATTTGTGACCGTAGAACGAGAAATAACAAGCACTACTCTACACTGCTCAAAACTCGCATTTGAATAGTCAGTACTGAATTCTTTAAATATGAAAACGTACTTAAAGGCCGTCAGTCAGAAGCGCAGACTATCCTTGCAACATTGGAATTGCCCCACTTTATAGCCTAAACCCTATGTGTACAGCTGGCATTGTAAGCTGCTCTCCCAGGTTCAGGAAACAGTCCTCCGTGAAATGCGCATCACCCACTCGAATATTTGCAGTGTACGGTTTATTGAGTACTTATTAAGTAGTAAGAGATACACAAAATATGCAGAGCGGTGGGTCGCTTACACGATCAACTGGCTGAGATCAAGCAATAGTGTGTTTATTTTATGTAGTTATATACCGTGCCACTTAATTATTAAAAACTGCAAAAAAGAGAAATCAGTTTGGTCCTGTGTGCGGAACGATAGAAGGCGACCGTATGATTTCTATTAGTGTGTATCATGTTGTGTATGAGTCGTGTTCTGGCCACACGACTGAGCGCTTGAATGAACACAAGGGATTCAAATATTAGTCCATTTATTCTAAGCAAATGCAAGCAGCTCTTTAAAATATTAACGTAAATGTAGTCGTTTTTTACTACTGGTGATTTGTATTTGTTGTCATTGAGCGCTACTTAGCGTGTCCCTATACATGGCTGCGACTACCCAAAATGCAGTGCGCAGTGACATAGATTCCCATTCTCTATTGTTGATGGAAACCGAGGTGTTCTCTGATTGGCCAGCTATCCGGTGCATTGTGATTGGCCTAATACCTCAAGCGTTTGACGGAAATGTTAAACCCCTTACCATGCCATTTTTCGGTGCAAAGAGACAGAAACAATAAAACCCATTATAAATGAGGCATTTGTTGCATCCAGTAGGGACACTTATTCATACTTTCTTTTTAAGCGTTGTGTTGCGCTGCGCAAACATAACACCATGTCAGCATTTGCGACCACAGAATGAGAAACAACAAGCACCTCTCTACACTGTTTAAAACTCGTGTTTGAATAGTCAGTACTGAATTCTTTAAACATGAAAATGTACTTAAAGGCCATCCGACAGAAGCGCAGACTGTCCTTGCAAAATTGGAATTGCCCCACTTTATAGCCTAAACCCTTAGTTCTCCGTTAAAATGTGCATCACCCACTCGAATATTTGCGTTGTACGGATTCAGAACAGTGTTGTAAATATAACTTAGCCACTGATTTATAGATGTGTCCTCATTTGGAAGGCCAAACAAAGTATTTTCGCAATGAAACACACTGCGTCTCCACAACATGGTGGCTGCAATAATACTACAGCTGGTAAAAGTTACGCCTTGTTTTTTTCCATATACATATGGGCGGTGTTACGCTAATCTACTCACCCCATGACATGGACAAGTGGGGGCGTGTTTGAACGAGCCGTTTTAGGGAGGTGTGGCTGAGTCTTAACTTTTATAATAAATATCTTTTTGGTTTTGAGACTTTAAGCTTTACAACTTTACAGATCTTATCTATGCACAAACAGCTTGTAAAACTCCAAAGACAAAGGGAAACAAGAAACTGCATCATATGACCCCTTTAAGTGATGAAAAACAAGCCAACATGAGAACTTTTGCTTGTACTTCCAGCAAGACATTGTAAAATTTAATGTATATTTAATTCTCACCTTCATGTCATTTGAAACCTATAAAATCATTCATCTTCGAAACACACACACACACAAAATATTTCTAATGAAACCTAAGAGACTTCTGTCCCTACATTAAAAATTCATGCAACTCAAATTAATAAGCTTCAGAAAGTTCATATGAATTGTGCAGTTTATTCCTAGTCACAATCACTTTATATCTTAAATAGATTTAATTTACAGTATACTTCTACTCACACATAAACACAACGATCAATACACATAGAGAGATTTAATCAATATGATGAATGGAAGCTCAAAGAACAAACCTCATTTGCTTTTGCGGAAGCTGAAACGTGTTTACCACATTTGAGCTACTCTACTGTATGTGTCAATAAAAGCCTGAATTAAATCTGTTCATCATATAAAGTTATTGTGTCTCTTCAAGAGACTTGAATTAACCTGCTTAATTCATTTGGATTTCTTTAACAATGTATTTACACTGCCAGTCAAAAGTTTTTGAACAGTAGGAGTTTTTTAAAGAAGTCTCATCTGCTCACCAAGCCTGAATTTATTTGATCCAAAGTGGAGCAAAAACTGTAAAATTGTAAGCATTTTTACTATTTAAAATAACTTTTTTCTATTTTAATTTATTTTAAAATGTAATTCATTTATGTGATTTCTAAGCAGATTTTTTTTGGGCATCATTACTCCAGTCACATGATCCTTCAGAAATTATTCTAACATTAAGATTTGCTGCTCAAAAAAAACATTTAGAAAGTTCAGAAGAACAGCATTTATCTGAAATAGAAATCTTTTGTAACATCACTTTTGATCAATACATTTTGCTAAATGAAAATATTAATTTCTATAATTTCTATCCAAATAAGAAAAATCAGATAAATGCTCATCTTTTTATCTTTCTGTTAATCAAGGAATCCTAAAAAAAATGTACTCAACTGTTTTAAATACTGATAATAACAATAATACAAAATGTTTCTTGAACAGAAAATTTGCATATTAGAATGATTTGTGAAGAATCATGTGACACTGAAGACTGGAGTAATGATGCTGAAAATGTAGCTTTGATCACAAGAATTAATTGAATTTTAAAATACAATCAAATAGAAAGCAGTTATTTTAAACACTAAAAATATATCACAATATTCCTGCTTTTGCTGAATTTTGGATCAAACAAATGCAGGCTTGGTGAGCAGAAGAGTCTTCTTTAAAAAAAAAACATTAAAAATCTTACTGTTCAAAAACTTTTGACTGGTAGTGTATGAAGTGTTAAAGTTTGGTGGAATGGACTTTTTGGATTTTCATCTAATTCTTTAATAACAGCTTCTTTTTTCTTGAAAAAAAGAGAGGAAGTATGACTAAACAGTTGCATATCCATGACATTTTGTTTGTATGTTGTAGGAAAAAAGAACTAGGCTTAGTATCCAAGGGGAAGTCAGATGTTCTCATGACTAATACCTATTCAGTTTGTGGAAAATGACATCATGACAGCATCACGCTGTTTATTATGAAGCCAAGACTCCTCAAGTTAATTTTAGCCACCGATGCTGGATTTTTATTCATACATTTTTCCTTGTAATGTAATTTTATTATAGATTATGAACTCCTTATGTTTAGAAAACTGACTAATCAATGAAAATAAAATAGAAAATAGAATAGAAATTACTTAAGTGGACCTCCTTCACATATTCTAATAAAACTAAATTGCACAATAGAGAATTTAAAAAAAGAAAATGACACAAGAATACAAGCAGAAGTATACATTACATGACAGTGGAGTGATCAGGAGTGTACCTGAGGTTATGATGAAGTCAAATCACAAAAAAAAAATCTCAGACTGATAGAGAATTCCCAAAGGTAATGGTGTGATCGACCGGCTGCTGTAAGCTTGATGGACAGGGGTTTGTTCGGTCATTTATGAGTGGCTCACTATCTAGGGAGCATTTCCTCCAGGTCAGCGACCACGTAGGCCACCACGGCCCAAACAGCGGAACACAGGTTCATCTCCTCTGGGTTTTGGACGGTCATTGTGTCACCGTCGCTGTGGTGGAACCAGAAGTACCTCTGGTCTGCAGTGTGCAGGCTGGCGCCTGAGAAAATAAAATACATAATGAACAGAACTGAAATGGTGTGATTCTGTTTCATATGTGTGAAAATTGTCCTTCTGCCTTAGAATATTAAATAGTCTGGCTTACGTCTGCTCTTTAAAATAGTTCATCCAAAAATGAAAATTCCATCGTCATTTACTCACCCACATGTTCTTAACACACATTCATTTTCATGCAGTTATATAAAAATTATGAATACTTTAAATCTTCTGAAGTCATATGATAGCGTTTGTGTGAGAAACTAATATTGGAATAAAATGGCATGGAATTAGAAAAAAAAAAAAAAATTCTCAGAATTCTGAGTTTGCATCTCACAATTGTTTTGTGTTTCTGCTACAGAATTAAAAAGTGAGTATTATCTCACAATTCTGACTTCACTATAAGATCAGAATTTCAAGGAAAAAGAGTTGTGAGATAAAATTACGCAATTATCTTTTTTTGGGTGTGTGTGGAGAAAAAGAGCTTCTAAACGATTGTTGGGGATAATGGACGTGAGTTAAGTAATCAGATTACTTTTTCAAGTAAAATAATGCATTACTTTACTTTAATGCATTACTAAATTTACGAGAAAATATCTGAGTTACTTTTTCAAATAAGTAACTCAGGTTACTTTGTTTTACCATTTACTCATTGACACCTCTCCTGTCCAGACCAGAGACACTTCCTTCAGCCAAAGCTTATTAATTTAGTTTTTTGTGTGAAAGGGCCTTTACAGTTGCCAAAACTATGGGTTTTCTGCACTGTAAAAAAAAATAAAATTGGCCAAATTTACAGTAAAAAGAAATGTCAGCTGTGGTTTTACCGTAAAATTTTTACCGTAACAACCGCAATAGTTTTAACTTAAATTTACATTTAAATACTGTAATTTCATTAACTGATTTAATGTACATTGAAGTACTGAAATCTGTTTTGTTCCTTTGTGGGAATGTCAATTTACGGTTATTCACTGTAAATTTTACATTCTTTTTCACTTCCGAAAACGGTATACTACCGTAAGATTACATGCAATGTCCAATACAGTTTTTCATTGTATACAGTAGGGGAACTTACCGTTAATCATTTAACAGGATTTTATTGTAGCATTTTTACAGTATTTTACCGTTAAATTCATGGTCATTTTGCTATTTTGTTACAGCGTGTTATTGAAAATCAATAAGCAAGCCCAGCCCAGATGACAAAAAGTAACGCAAATGTAACATAATGCAATTCTTTTCACAAAAAGTAACTAAGTAACACAATACGTTTTTTATGGAGTAACGCAATATTGTAATGCATTACTTTAAAAAAAAAAGTCACCAAAACTGTCCATAACAAACAGACTAGCTACTGCATTTTCAGATAAAAAGTGCTGTTTTTATCATCTGAACCACCAAAAGATACCAAAGTGACTTATATAATGCAGTGCATTTTTATTTTACTTTTACTAAATTTGTTTGGGCTTGCCATTTATTATAAATGTTTTTTCCTGTTCTTTTCTGAACACTGTTAAATTGAAATGTTTTGTTGTGGAGTGAGGGGAACTAAGATACATAATTTTAACATATTACCGGTATAATATATTATTTCTTAATGTAGTAATATAATGTGACTGTTAATAGACTGACATGATTATCTGTTTTTTTCTTTTCTAAAAAATGCTATTTTAAACCGGTGTGACTTATAATAAAGTGCAACTTATTTTCAGGAAATTACGGTTTGTCAAATATCTGTACAAATAATTATTTTGAATCATATCTGAATGATTATCTTATTAGATGCATCTGGTTCCCGGTTCAATAATTTAATGGTTGCTGCATCTGATTGAAAGGGTAAAAAAATAATTTTGTTATAATCATATAAGTTTCATTTTGTTTCTCACGCAAAGCTACCATATGGCTTTAGAACACTGGGAATATAACACGAATGACATCAACCAATTTTATGATTCATTTATAGTGCTTTTGTGTCATATTTAAAACTTGAAAGCTCCAGGCGACTTTCATAGTAACAGCATGAAAAAAAAAAGTCTTCAGAATTGTGCTTCTTGCATTTCAGTGAAAAAGGAAGTCATATGAGTTTCGAATGACATGGTGTGTAAATTACCATTCATTTCGGAGCCATTACAAAACGACTCCAAGCTATTCTTTTTGTTTAGTTTTAAACTCTGTATGGGTTTCCATATTCCTAGGCCTTGATCCAAGTGATGCTGATGACAAGCTGACCATGGCAGTGACTCATTAACACAGCATCACTCATGCAAAATCATTTTAAGATCAGTGTGACATAAACATTCACAAAAACGTTTTCTATATCCCACTGCAGGCCTCTTGCTCTTTGTTTGAAGCAATAGAATCCAGAATGCATGTGGTTGCAGTTAAAGCCTGTTTGCCTGCCATCTATTTCTGTACTGATCCCATATGTGAACAGGCACCAGCCACAAGATTCTTTATTCCCCTGGAAATTCAGGGACAGAGTTTTGTTTGACCTTAGAAGGGTGCTTGGTGAAGCATTGCTTATTCCCTGCCCTAGAATCAATAGTGTGAGGTGTACGGTGCAGTGAACTGAAAAAACTGCGCAGGGTTGAGGCTATGTTCCAACAAACCTCGAATGTAAGTCAGGTTTTCAAAACATCTATTTGGCTTTATATTCAAACATTATAGTTTACAATGCTACTGTTGAAATGAGTTATTTGCAATCTGCCACAATTACTGGAATTTTGCTTGTTGAGTGAAACTCTATCTAACCTCAATTTTATGAAGCTACGAGAATACTAAAATGCCGGCTACTATGTCAGCTCCTATGTGGTACTCTTGTGATCACGTGGCAACGACTGACAAGGAAGAGGAAGAAATTGTTAAATAAAGTCGTTATTTTTGTTGTCTTTGTGCACAAAAAGTATTCTTATAGCTTCTTGACATTACGAACCAATTATATTATTTTTGGGTGAACTATCCCTTTAAGCAGAAAGGCTGTTTTCAGCTAACAGTAGATAATAAGAAATGTGTCTTGAGCACCAAATCAGCATATTAGAATGATTTATAACTAGAAGGATCATGTGACACTGAAGACTGGAATAATTGCCATTACAGAAAAAAAAAATGTTGATATTAAAACAAAAAAAAAAGTTTATTTTAAATTGTAATATTAATTGTAATAATATTTTTGATCACATAAATACAACTTTTCTGAGCTTAAGAAACGTACAGTATCTAAAAAGAGAACGTATTTTATCAAACTCTTATTAAGGGTTCAACCGCGTAGCGCTGAAATTGTTAGAATGGCCAAGATTCAGCAATCTCCATAAAACTGATCGGGCAGACCAAACCATAAGTCGTAGAGACTTGAAACTTGGAGGGATGGTAGTACTCACAATGTCACCAAGGCTCACCCCAATCGACCAAACGGGGGTGCTAGAGCAATCAAAAGTACGAAATCGCTCATAACTCCTTAACTGTTCATCGCAGGCATCTAATGATGTTGGAATCCTTGGCTCAGATTCGTCCATCATTATTGTGAAATTGTTGGATATTTTGCATTTTTTTGAAAAACTTTCGCAAACTAATTCTAGGTTTTTCAACCGATCGGAACCAAACCAGTGCAGGAAGACCCTCTGGACTGTGAATATCACTAATTATCAAAAAAAAGTTTGATTTATAAGAACTTTCGACTCTCCGTCGCGAAGGGACACCAAAACGTTCGAAAGCCCTTTTACTAAAAGGGCTATAACTTTTGAACGGAATGAGATATCTTCGCCAAACTCAAAACGAGTATGTAAGAGCTGAATCTGAGGTCAAATGAAATAAGTCATGGAGCTTGGCCACTTGGTGGTGCTTTAAGAGGTAAAAAAACATAAAAACAGCCATAACTAAGCAAACGTTATGCTCTTGGTTCAAAGTAGCACAAGTGGCTATAAGGACATCTGCGTATCTTAAAAAACATCGCCACCATAGGCACTGCTGTGACTGTCAATCAAACCAATCAATCAAAAAAAAAAAATCTGCTTTTGTGAACTAGTCCTAAGTTTTTCGCTCAACCTGGAAAAAACATTGCAGTACAATTCTCTGGACTCTCTAGGTCAATAATTATCAAAAATAATAATAATAAATTTACCCTTTGGGAAACTATACTGGGGTTGTTTAGAAAAGGGGCCTGTCTAAATATACCCAAAAGCCTATAAAGCCTAAACAAAAACTCAAAACTTCAACAAACGTGGTGAGCACATGCGACAGGTGATTCTAAACAAGCATGCAAAGTTTTAGGGAGATCGGACTACATCTGCCGCTGCAACAGTCATAAATGTTAAAAAAACATACTATTTCTATCGTAAATTACCAGGATTTGCCAAAAATGTTGCAGTGAAATAATATGTAATGTCTTTTTCATATGTGCTTAAATGTCTTAAAGCGCTGCTTGCAGCTATATTTCTGCTTTTGCTTTTTTTGAGTGTTACTGATTGTAGGCTTCCTTTAACACTGAAGATAAATACCCATAATACTTCATCGCATTTGCAGCCCATACTACCATATCCAACAGCAAATACAAACCGTATCAAGCTCCGCATTTGAGTTGGTAAGCTGCCATGACTGTAACAGAAACCACCTTAATTTACATCTTTAAACTTGAGAGAAGCTGTTGAAAGGCAATGCCAAGATTTCATGTTTGAGTTTGCAGCTCTGTCAAGGGGAAAAACTACAGAGCAACTTGTGATTACACATCAAATGCAGCACAAAATCTTCTGTTGTTTGAAAACAGAAACCAGCTCAAGTTGCTCTGTGTTGCTGCGGCTGTTTAGACAGCTGTGCGAGTGATTCATTTGTTTAACGTGTTGGCTATAAACTTGAGCGGAATTTCGCCATACATTTCTACATGCCTCCCGCTGCGTTCATTTTTCCTGCAGTGATGTCATAGTCAATTCATCTGATAACACTGTGTGCAGTGCAGTGGGGGGAACAACCGATCCTCTTGTGTGCCGCAGTTCATTGGCGGTTAAAGCAATCAGACTGGTGACTACAGACATTAATGAGATTTATCCATTCTAATGCTCAAGTAATTTAATATGATGATGAGAGAAGGCAGTATAGCTGCCATGCGTGACTTTTCACAGGAGCTAATGACTGCTTATACAGTGGGGTCCCAGGGTCTGAAATCACATTGTGAAGCAGAAACAAAGAAATGTTATGACATAAACGGAGCATCAAATATTTATATTTCATGGTCACTAAATCACATGTAAGCAAATCTGTGACAAAGACCATGCAAAGTACAAAAGGTCAGATATTCTTGCTTCCACTAAAGAACAAGATGCTCAAGATGCTCTTCATTTCAAATTTTTACTTAAAAGAAAATAATGTAAAGGGGAAGTATCTTCACCAGAGGTGTCAGACTTCTGAATCTTACTGTTAACTCTTAAACCAGAAAACTGCAGAGACGACACTCCAAACAGATATGCTACAAACAGATATTTTTTCTTTGTAAATATTGAAGATACTGGTCACGGTTTGTTATTTTAATAGCAATAGGAAAAATCAATAGTCATAAAAAGCAAACTCTGCCAGTTTTCTGGGTGTGAAAGAATTAAATGACACACTGCATTGCACCTGTCCGAATCCGCTCCTGAGGGTTAACCATGTGAGCTCTCTGCACTTCTGCCAAGTATCCCAAGCTTTTCAGAGCCAATTTCACAGATCATTGGCTGAACTCAAACAATTAATGCAGTTCTTCTAGTCATTAGACTGCTGAAGTCCTTTGCAGTTTGTAAGGGGGAAGCTCAAAAAGAGATAAATTAAACACATTACGTATGTATAACCATGTTCGCATAGTGAGGGCCTTCTTAGCTTGAAAAAATGACTATGATAAAAGCAAATATGAAAAGGTACAAAATATGTACAAAAGGAACAACACTAACTCAGATGCAGGAAAAGAAGATACTTTAAACTACTGTGCAAAAGTAAGATTTTTATGATGTTTTTTAAAGAAATCTTGTATTCCCCAGATATTGAGAAATATTATTACAATTAAAAAAAACATTTTCTTATTTGATTAATATTAAAATCTAGCATTTCTGTGATGGTTGAATCGCTAGCAGTCATTACTGAAGTTTTCAGTCACATAATCCTTCAGAATTGCTCAAGAAACTTTTCACAGTTGATTGTGCTGTTTTTCAGGTTTCTCAAACAAAAAGTTCTGTATTTCATTAAAAGGATAGTTTAGCCAAATATGAAAAGTCATTAAAGGATTAGTTCACTTCCAGAATAAAATTTCTTGATAATTTACTCACCCCTATGTCATGCAAGATGTTCCAGTCTTTCTTTCTGCAGTCGAAAAGAAATGAAGGTTTTTCTCCATATAGTGGACTTCAATGGGAGCCAACGGGTTGAAGGTCCAAATTGCTGTTTCAATGCATGATCCCAACCGAGGAATAAGGGTCTTATTTAGCGTAACGATCATTTAATTTTCTAAAAAATAAAAAATAAATACAAATTTACATACTTTTTTAAACACAAATGGCCGTTTTGCATTAGCTCTGCGATGCACGTGTGACTTCATGCATTACGTAATCACATTGGAAAGGTCACATGTGGTTAATTCTTTCGTCTATGTATTTTGGTTTTAAAAAAGGAGGGTAGAGCTAAAAACACCATCTAATTTCTCCTCCAACTTCAAAATGATCTAACATCATTGTTTTACTTTTTTTTTAAAAGGCGTTTGACTTTATTTGCGCGCTCGCTTTGTAAACACTGGGTCTGTACTTTCGCCTACGTCACATGTGACCTTTTAAACGTGACTATGGCCAGTACACACTGTAGCTAAATTAGGTTGTCGGCTCACCTTTTACTCCTTAATCGCGTTCTGTACACACATAATTCACTTAAATATGGGAGTGACAACTGCATTTACAGAAATTCTATGCCTATGTACGGAACTGAACTGAACAAGTAGTTGTTAATGACGTATTTAAATGCACATCAGAAATGTGTCTTCGTCTGTAATTGAGATGCAAGAAATAACTGTGAAAGTAGTTTTAACCTTAGCTCATTTGGCACAGGGCTGGTTGCGCTCACGAGCCCTGCAGTGAAGTGTCAGTGTTGCCAGATTTTAACAGAAAAAAACAACAAACAAGTACAAGCGCAAAGAACAGTAAAACACCCAAATGCTTTGTTTTATAACACCAAAAATATCATATATCTCATATCTGCCACAGACCACTTTATTAACTCTGTAAAGTGGCTAGCTTTATGAGCTAAGACCAAACAACATGCCTAAAAGCATTTGTAAATGCGAGGTCATGGCAACACTGCAAGACAGTGCTCTCTAAAGCAGCCTCCTGAACATAAACAAAACCCAGCATGTCTATCAGCAGTAGTTTAGTTAAAATCGCCGGACAAAAATAGTCTTTAGCCAAAAAATGTACATTCTAAATTCTTATTCACTCCCCCAAGACAGCTAAATTTTTCTACGGTTACAAATGCAGGAGTGACGGCTGTTCCGTACACACATGGAACGATAATTTACGGGACTCACTCCCGCATTTAAATGCGGTTGTCACTCCTGAATCTTGCATGTATGTGGCCTATGTAATGTATGAAGTCGAGCTAGCGCAAGATGAGCATTTGTGGTTAAAAAGTATATACATTTTTATTTTATTTTAGAAAATGATGATTGTTTCGCTACATAAGACCTTTATTCCTTAGTTGGGATTGTGTAGAGCTTTGTGAAGCTGCACTGAAACTGCAATTTGGACCTTCAACCCATTGTCCCTACTGAAGTCCACTATATTGAGAAAAATCCTGGAATGTTTCCTCAGAAACCTTAATTTCTCTTCGACTGAAGAAAGAAAGAAACACATGAACATCTTGAATGACATGGGGGTGAGTAAATTATCAGGAAATCCTTTAATGTGGTTAGAAACCTGTATAAATATCTTGTGCTTAGAGAAATTCAGGTTTGGAATGACATAAGAGTAAATAGTAGTTTTCATATATGGTTGAACTTCCCTTTGAATGCAGATTACTTTTAGTTTGTTAATTGCAATCAAACACGGCAAGATCCAGAAATGAATTCTGCTAAATGAAACTGACCTGGAACCCCAGCTTTCATCCACATGTTAATGTCTGTTCCCTCTCCATGCTTTTCAAGCGACGTGACATTGATTGGAGCCAACAGTTTCATCACCTCCTTCATGATTGCCCGAGCTTTGTCACTGCCAGTGAACTGCAGTCCCAGAGGACTGAAGGTGCCAAGGTCAGACTCCATTACCAGGTCAAAGTTTGAGATGTTTCCCTTAGGAAGAAGTCACCACAAAATCAGAGTAGAAATATACTAATTTCAGAAATAGCTATTATATTATGGTTTTATAATTAACCTAATATAAAGCAATACATTATTTTATTGTTAATCTGGGTTCTTGTATCCTGTCACTTTTTTTTATTTATTAATGATGGTTGGTTTTATTCTCAACTATGAATTGTCAGTGTAAGTTCTACCAACAATCTACGTAATTGGATGTAATATAGTAAAAAGTTGAGTCAGTGGCCAAAACGCAGCATTTGAATTCTGCTTGGCCAGAAACAACCGCTCTCTGATCAGAATCCAACCTCATAAAGTAAAAACGAAATCCCATGGCAGTGCGCAGATACAATGGAGATTCAAGTCCAACTGCTGGCTAAATTATTCCATACCATAAAGTATCACTTTACAGCGCACAGACCTGACAAATACGGTTTATTGCACTGTTCTGTCCAAAACCAGAAGAGGCCAAGTAAAACATTATTGACAGAAATAAAAGCTAGATGGATGGGTGCCACAGCACATGGGTTTGTGTGGGAAATTTCAGCCAGTTTGCTCCTCCTGCTAAAATTAGGATCAACTTTGAGAGTACTTTCACCATTAAAACAGAAACCGCACAAACCTGGTAAAACCTTTTTGTCAGATGTCGTAACCCAAGACAGTAAAATAAGCCATTTAAATAATTCTAAACAGAACTAATTGTGAGGGTACTGTGCGCTTTCAGAATAAAAGAGGAAATCCATCCAATTCTTTGAAGGAAGATTTCAAAAATGCTCTCAAAGACAAAAGAGTACTTACAAAACTAACAGAGCATACAAAGTCATGCTTACAAAGTCTACATTAACTCTGAAACATTCTGTGCTTAACTGATATAACAAAATCAGATATAACAAAATTTGCCAACGGTTTCAAATTAGTGCTGGCATATCAATTAATCACAATTAATCGCATCCGGAAAAAAACATTGTGTTTACATAATATATGTGTGTACTGTGTATATTTATGTATATATATATTCACACACATACATGTATATATTAAAGAAATATTTACATATATATAGTCAAGCCCAAAATTATTCATACCCCTGGCAAATTCTGACTTAAAGTTCAACCAGCAAGTTTTTTTGGATTAGAAATGACACAGACGTCTCACAGAAGATAATAAGACGATTTACAAGAGGCATCATTGTGGAAAAAATTAGTACACATCTTTTATTTACATTTAAACAAAAAGTGGCATGTCCAAAATTATTCATACCCTTCTCAATAATCAATAGAAAAGCCTTTATTGGCTATAACAGCAATCAAACGCTTCCTATAATTGCTGACCAGCTTTTGCATGTCTCCACTGGTATTTTTGCCCATTCATCTTTAGCAATGAGCTCCAACTCTTTCAGGTTGGAGGGTCACCCTGATCTTTAGCTCCCTCCACAGATTCTCAGTTGGATTTAGGTCAGGACTCTGGCTGGGCCACTGCAAAACGTTAATGTTTTTGTCTGCTAACCATTTCTTCACCACTTTTGCTGTGTGTTTTGGGTCGTTGTCGTGCTGAAATGTCCACTGGTGCCCAAGGCCATGATGTATTGCTCCTTTTTCATGGTGCCATTTACTGTGATTAGGTTCCCTGGTCCACCGGCTGAAAAACAACCCAAACACATTAGGTTCCCACCACCATGTTTGACAGTGGGGATGGTGTTCTTAGAGTTGAAGGCTTTTCCTTTTTTACGCCAAATGAAGGCTACATCATTGTGGCCAAACAATTCAATTTTTGTTTCATCTGACCATAAAACAGAAGACCAGAAGTCTTTTTCTTTGTCCAGATAAGCATTTGCAAAGGCCAAGCGGGCTTTTGTTGCCTTATCTGGAGAAATGGTGTCCTCCTTGGTCTGTGTCCGTGGAACCCAGCGGTGTGCAGTGTCCGTTGGACTGTCTGCCTTGAGATGTTGCCACCAGCAGAGCCCAGATTCATCAGGATGCCCTTGGTGGTGATCCTTGGATTCTTTTTTACCTCTCTAACTATCCTCCTGGCCAGCACAGGTGACACTTTTGGCTTCCGACCACGTCCTCTGAGATTTTCACAGTGCAGTATTAAAAAACACAGAATGTCTTGTATTTTTTAATAATACTTTGCACTGTAGCCACTGGAACTTCAAAACATTTAGATATGGTCTTATAGTCCTTTCCTGACTTGTGAGCAGCCACAATGTGTACCCACAGGTCCTCAGTGAGCTCCTTTGTCTTAGCCAAGACTATCCACAAACCAACAGCAGAGAGCTTCTGTTTTTCACCTGTTGAGTTGATTAAAACAGCTGTTCCCAATGAATCAGGGTAATTAGGATGCTTTAGAACAGCTTAGACTATTTGGAATGGTAAAGAACTTTGGATTTTTCCATAGACTGTGACAGTTTGCAAAGGGTGTGAATAATTTTGGACATGCCACTTTTTGTTCAAATGTAAATAAAAGCTGAGATATATATATTTGATGGCACTATTCAAAATACATAAAGCATACCACAGACTGTTAGTACAGACAACTCACAGAACAACGGTGTCAAACTCCTAAAAGGTCACAAGCTGTTTTGGACTAATAATTAATAACGAATATTTGGGTAAACATATATGGAATTCACTAATTGCATTCACTTAGGCTAAATATACAGTACAACGCGAGTGTCCATGATAAATTATAGGAAACACATCTTTCAAAAATATGGTTCTAAAAAATTTATTAGGAAAAATTATTTGTATTTAAGTTGGTTTCCATATGGTTTTAGTACTTATGCAAGAAAGGTTTCAATATAATGACTATAAAAATATATTTCTTCAATTTTAGTTAAAAAATCTCATTTTAAAATGAATTAATAACTATTAGTAGTATTGTATATTGTTAGAAAAACTTTCTATTTTAAATAAATGCTGTTCTTTTTTATTATAGTATTGATGAAAGAATCCTGAAAAAAAAATATCGCATGTTCCAAAAAATATTAAGCAGCAACTGTTTTAAACATTGATAATAAATCAGCATATTAGAATGATTTATGACTGGAGTAATGATGCTGAAAATGTAGCTTTGTATCACAGGAATAAATTACATTTTAAAATATATTCACATAAAAAAACAGTTATTTTAAATTAAACTAATATTTCACAATATTACAGTTTTTTTTTTTTTGTATTTTTGATCAAATAAATGCAGCCTTGATGAGCATAAGAAACATCTTTAAAACCATTAAAAATTTTACTGATCCCAAACTTTTGAGTGGCTATATGTATGCACAAACAGCATTTTAATGTCTTTATGAATATATTAATCAGATAATAACAAAATAAAGTGTCAAATTACTAGACAGACATAATTTAGTAATTAGTGAATATTTTCCAAACACTGACAAAGTGAACACTAAAAAAAGAATAAAGAATAAACTCTTAATGCTCTTGGCTGGAAAACTAACTAACAAATAATTAACTAACTAACCAACAATAATGCATCTGAAACCAAACATTAACAAACTTAGGCATAAAAAAGGAAAATGAATTTAAATCTTATTTAAAACTAGTGGTGGGCATAGATTAATTTTTTTAATCTAGATTAATCTAGATTAAATCTTGAAATTAATCTAGATTAATCTAGATTAAAATGGCTAATTTGAATTCTGCTGAAGGCATTCAGAATATGTGTGCTACCCAAATAATGACTAAAAGTAAGTCTTTGAGAACGGGTTTCTCAAGCCAGGTGGCGCATTAGACCATGCAGGCGCTCATCTCCTGTTTCCAAAATGCATTACAAACTGCTTGACAATTGCATTTACAACACAATTAACTATACAAACTTGTGTAACCAAGTACTTCTGCTCAAAAGGCTGTACGACGTGCGCGTTCCAGTAAAATATACAGGCGCGCGGGTATGGATAGCCTATCTGCGTGCATCTTCCAATAAACTGCGTTGCTTTTAGAAGCGTCAATTCAGTTGTTGCATATAGTTTAATGTCTTTATTTCGGGATTATCAAAGTAAATTATAACGTGCCCCAGTAAAAAGGGTCTAGCAACGCACGCACCTGCCCTGAAGCGGCTTCATAACTGCATCCATGTCTGGGCGTCTCATTCGATGTGGTAATTTCACAGAAGTTGAAGACTTGTTCTCGCCCCCTACATTGCAATTCAACTAGATATACGTCATCCGCGCTAAAATATCAAGGTGAAAGTCATCATATCTTGCGTAGTTTAGACCCAGCTCCCAACCCAATTTTGAGAATAGATTAACGGCGATATTTTTTTATCGCGCGATATGAGTCTCACGTTAACGCAGCACGTTAACGCCGATAACGGCCCACCACTATTTAAAACGTATTTAAATTAAATAATAATGTATCGCAGACAAATTAACTTTAATTACTAACAATTATTTAGTGGAAACATGGACTAAATTCACAAATTTATTACTTACTACTTATCCTCATATGTAATTAAATTAGTGATTTCACAGCTGTAAGTTGTGAGCTAGGTGCAACACAACAAATTAAAAAGTGTATCTGTCCTGCTGTAGCTGAAAATAGAATGGTATGAATAATCAGTCCAATATGATAAATTAAATTAATTAACATAATTACATCTTCAAAACGTCCCACGGGTCGCATGTTCGACACCCTTGTTCAAAATTTTCCAACAGAACAGAACAGTGTTAGTATGATAGGGAAGTGTACTTTGTGCTGTTGGAAGTACTGAGCAGCTCCAACCCCGCCTGGCTCCTCTGCGGACCACAGCACCGTCCTCAGTGTTCTTTTGGGACGGAGCCCTAGGGACCCAAGCAATCGACAGTATGAGCCAACCACATAATATTTCAGAATACATTTTCATAATGCAGACACTGTTCAAGTTCAAGGTTAGTCGCTTTTTATCAATCTGATCTTTTGCAGAAAAAGGACAAGAGAAGATTACATTTATTTTTAAAATAAAAGTGCATATGTAAGGTCAGGTTGACACATCAGAGAAGGCATGCTGATGTATCTGGAAAGGCAATGCTAGATGATCTCGGCTGTCCAGACAGTTGCACACTGGGCACTTGATAACTTGTCTGTACTTCCAGCAGAGCGGAATCTGTGAGAGATATTTTGGGCTTAATTGTGTTGAGCTTTCTCGATGATCCAGATGGGAGAGCTGTCCGTGTGTGCATCCATCTTCTAAACTGCAAGGTATACATGGGAAAACTGGTCGCTGTGTCCAAGTCAAATGGCACAGCAGAGGATGTGACCGAGAGAACGTAATATACCAGAACATGGTGTTAATTCGAGTAGATTTATGGATTCTGAGCAAATAGCTCACGCTGTTGCAATAATAAAAAACTTGCATAGCAGAAACAGAGCCAAGGACTCGATGAACTGAATGTTGTTGATCATTTAAAACATTGTAGAGAATGCTTACTCTACCAGCAGTGAAATTAATCATGTTGTCTGTGGTTATTGTGCACCATTATAGCTTTATTTTGCCAGTGTTTGTGGACGCTCATTGCCAAGAGAAAGATGTTAAATACAAATGAGCACAACCCTCAGTATTGCCTGTGCAATAAAGCAACAATAGAGAGGAGAGGGGCCAAGAGACTTGCACCGCATTGCATATTGACACTCAGCATGAATTTTAATAATCTCCATTATAACAGAATATTCTCTATACACTGCACTGCTTCTACACTTACTGCACATGTCTAAAAAACTCATATGCATAGAGTTTGAACTATAAACATTTAAAAATGGTAATTAAAAAATATTAAAGTGAGATAATAAGTTATAATATTTTGTAATAATTTTAATGTATTTTTAAATATACATTAAACACATGTACTTTAATTGAATAATTCATTGCTAATTTAAGATGAAAAATATATATATACAGTGGCAATTAATTCACAATGCATAACAAATATTTTTAGACCTTTTTTTAGAGGGTCTGATGAAAGACATGGACAAATACATAAATAAAGAAGAAAGCCAGCTGTACGCACAGTGACCCACATTTGGTTTTCGACCATTGAAAATACATCAAATTCAACAATTTGCACATAGAGACGCATTGAGATTCTTATATCTCCTTAAAAAAAGAAGATACCAAAAGAAAAATCTGTTCTGAATCAGAAACTAAAATCCTGTTGAGACACAGACTCTTGGACATGCAAACTCTGGGATAGATGGATGAATAAATAAATCAAATTCATGTCCCAGTCACATTTTCTTGGTTAAATAAACATTACTTACACTATCAGAAAAATATTATTCTATCTATTTACAATTCTATTATCTCATAAAGTTAGTGTTTTTAAGTAGGGCTGCCGTTGACTTAAAGATTTTTCTGGTCGACTAGTAGTTGCACATTTATTAATAAACCATATAAATTATAATAATGAGCCTTTAATTGCCTACATTGCTGCAAAAAAGCTTGCAACAGTGCATCGATATAACAATTATGAATGTGTCAGGGAAAAACAGTAAGGAAACTGCATTAACTTAATAATTTATTAATAAACTAGTGCTTTCTTTGTTTTCGGCTTAAAAAGTTGGCGACACTGACTCTGTGTGCATGTTTCTGAGAATATTTATTTTCCATTTGAATTGGTTCATTTAAAAGTAGACATTTTACTCTCTATAGATATATTTTTCATGTCTGTAAGGCAAGTATTCACAGAGTTTCAAAGAAAGTGCATTCAGTGTGCTTTAATTATTTTACAAAAGCACAACGTTTCGTTGTTATTGTGAGTGCACACAAATAAACGTAGAGTCTTTAGAGATTTGAAAGATGTATTTCTTGTATCTGTATGATCAAAGGTGAGAGCAAGTTACAATAAACGTTGCTATTCAGCTTCCACACTCTGCACAGACACTTCAATAGTGCACATTTTTCTAGGTTAACATTAGATTGAGCTGCCATGTAAAGTTGCTACTACATACATCTTTTAGATGAAAAGCCATTTTTGAGGTTGTTGAATGATAGAAGAGCGTTTGGATGTCCTGTTGGATGTACTACTATTTTACCACATAAATTAGCCATTAACGATCTGTCCGTCATGGACTGTGTGACTTAGCCACTTCCTGTGGATTATTTTTTTTTGTGACTAAGCAACTAATCAAATTTTGGTTGACCAAGCCTCTTCTCGTTGACTAATTGTTAGTCGACTATTAGGGGGCCCTATTTTTAAGCATTTTGCATTTATTCCAAAACAATAACTCAAGGCAGTAACAATTTAAACAGTATATTTTATTTGTGAACATATGTTCAGCTATTTTTTAATTCTTCATATCATTAGTCATCAAAGCTTGGTAAATATTGGTTACAGACACTGAAATTGACTTTAAATTTCACCAAGCTGATTACTCACTTAAAAAAAAACCATGAGTGTTTTTATGCCATTTTAAGTCTTATTTAATGTAAAAGGTGGTTATATCTAAGTGTGTGAGTTGTTTACTTACTTTCTTAAAGTAGTTAATATGGCATTAATTCCATTCATTCTCAGTTACCCCCCACCAAATGCATGGCACGCTTTAGGGGGTCTGTTAAAACTCAATGGGCTCAGGGGAAGCGAGAAAGATCCCCACTGTAACTTTACATGCTGGTATCACTGTTATTTTTAGAAAAGAGTGATTTATACACTTTTAAGAGACTGCCTCCCTTGCCTCCTCAGAGGAAATGCCTCTGATACATATTTAAAAAGTGCCATTTCCTCATTTTTGAGTTGTCACTATTGGCATATAATGCAACAGGGATTGCTAAAGGGGGCAGCCGTGGCCTAATGGTTAGAGAGTCGGACTTGTAACCCAAGGTTGCAGGTTCGAGTCTCAGGTCCGGCAGGGATTGTAGGTGGGGGGAGTGAATGTGCAGCACTCTCTCCACCCTCAATACCACGGCTGAGGTGAGTCCCTTGAGCAAGGCACCGATCCCCCAACTGCTCCCCGGGCGCCGCAGCAATGGCTGCCCACTGCTCCGGGTGTGTGTTCACGGTGTGTGTGTGTTCACTACTGTGTGTGTGCACTTGGATGGGTTAAATGCAGAGCACAAATTCCTTGTATGGGTCACCATACTTGGCCTCACTTCACCCCCTTTCCTTTTCCTTCCTTTCCTTAAAGTCAACAGATTTTACTAATAGACCTACCAATCTCTGTGTAAAAATAACATATTGATGCTGTCATCTTTCTAAAGTCATTTTCTCCCCCTGTAATTTGGCTCAAATCTCAAGTGAAAATTGTCATTTTGACCGCCCTCTACAAATTAGTGGATAAATATTCATCCATGACATTTAATATTTTGCTTAAATCACTATGTTAGTGTTTCTTTAGAAAAAAATATTAACAAAATCTTCAAAAAAGCTTCTGAGATTGTGTTGACTTGACACAGAATGGCCCTATAACTTTTCTCATGTGTGTATTTATTTTACTGGCAGCTGTGTTCACCTTTTTTCTTTAATGTGGAAGGAAGCTTGTGGGTGAGACGTCCGGTTCATTAGCCACTATATCGAGAAGAATAACAATGTGCAGTAAATGTAAACTGTTTGTACTACAAACCAGAGTGCTCATAATTAAAATAATACATTAAAATATGGTAAGACGCACTAATTTGCAATATCAAGCAGCAAAACAGGCTGTTTTGTACAGCTAAAAATAGCTGGATGCAAATGAGACCAGAAGCCAGACCCATAAAATTTACAAATGGCCACAAATCTTACAGGAAGAAAAAGGTGGATATAACTAAATATTTAGCAATGTGACAGAGAGGAGGGTTCTCAAAATGTTACCATCTTCACAGGTCTCACCTAAGTCTCTGATCAAAGAAAGTGCTTCCCAAGAAATGGCGACCCCACCTCCATCATCCATAGCACCCTGACCCACGTCCCAGCTGTCCAGGTGACCACTGAGCAGTACCACCTAAAACAGAATGAGAGCAATAAGCATACAAAAGAGTAGTAAAATAACTCTTTAATAACATATTTTCTTAGCATTGTTTCTTTCGTTTTTATATAGTTACACAATTGTTTATTCATGTATAAAAAGGGTTTACATAACAGACTATAAAAGAAAAAAGGCATCCTGGCAACCTTTTCCAGATGTTGACTGTCAGTCTAAATGGATCTTGTCAAACCCAGGCCACAGCAAAAGCCTTTAAACTGATGCTTCAGATTAGATTTAAACTCTAAACATCCTCCTTTCACCTCCCTTAGTTCTAACACAGGCTAAATATATCTCTATACTCCACTGAGAGCATCTTCTACCACTTTCAGCAGAGCTGCGTAAACTTAGAGAAGATAGCTTACAAATAATGCTCCCCAATTTTGTTTTATACTGTCAATCTGCCATTCATACAATAGCCTACGTGGGCTGGTCAAATTTTATGGCAATAAGCCTCCTGAATGCTTTTAAAAATCATGAACATTTGGGGAATAAATCTCAAACGAAGTCTGTTTTTGAGACTCGCCTCAGTTAAGTGCGGATTTTCCAGTTGATTTGTCAACTATCTGCCTACAGCATCCCGTTGGCAAATATACAAATGCTGCCTGGACATCAGCCAATCAGCTACAAGCCCACTCCCTCCAAATGTATTTTTGAATACTGTGACAGATTTTGTCTATACCGTGTCATGTTGTTGTCAGTCTCATGACAGGTTAACACTCCCAACAGCATCATCAGAAAAGGCTAACGGTAATCTATGCCAACCATCTGTGAGTTACAGCGGGTGAACTCTAAAGCAACAGCCAACGTGCCAACAGCAAAAGTACAAAAACATTCTGCAGTGACCGTTCTTTTGTGTTTAACAAAGTGTATTGTGAGACTTTGTGCTTTCATGATCACCAGAAACACACAGATGGAAATGTCTAGGTGGAAACGGTTCAGACTGTTCTTTAGTGCTGCTGAATTATTAAACAGGAGACAAATCGGGTCGTTATTTTGTCATCCTTGTGCCATTTCAAACCCGTATGATGTTGCTTTTTTCATTTTGAAGACATTTTGAAGAATCTTTTACAGTGTCTATACACAAAAGCTGCTAATGGCAGCTATCAAGCTTCGAAAAGGACAAAGACCACCATTACAGCAGACAATATGACACTATTTCTCAAGTCTACTAAAGTGAGCAAAAGAGAGACATTCAAGTTATTCACCAACAATCTTCCCTTCCCTAAAGTGTTGAAATGTCATCCACATTTGTGACCCTGGACCACAAAACCAGTTATAAGGGTCAATTTTTTTTAAATTTATATATTTATACATCATCTAAAAGCTGAATACATACGCTTTCCATTGATGTATTTGTTAGGATAGGACCATATTTGGTCAAGATACAACTATTTGAAAATCTGAAATCTGAGGGTGCAAAAAAATCTAAATATTGAGAAAATCGCCTTTAAAGTTGTCCAAATGAAGTTCTTAGCAATCCATACTAATCCAAAATTAAGTTTACGATAGGAAATTTACTAAATATCTTCATGGAACATGATCTTTCCTTAATATCCCAATGATTTTTGGCACAAAAGAAAAAAAACTATAATTTTGACCCATACAACGTACTGTGCTACTTAAGGCGAGACACTGCAGGTGAATTGGCTAAAAAAAATAATATTAGTTATCACCTTACTTAACCAGTTAATTGATTACATTGCTAACTTTAAACATTTTTTGTATTACAAGTTTTCGAAAATGTTAGGGTTAAATATGCAAATGATGCATTATTTAATTAAATATGCGCTAATTTGCATACATTTCTAGTACAAAAATCTAAACACTGGATGAAGTCAGTTTCTAAATTCTTGTTTAATTTTGTTGACATATTAGAGTCAAATGCTTTTACAGAGGGGATCTCATTTTGTCACTTCATAATTCATAAAAAAATGTCTTTTTTACCATTTTTGGGGGAATAAATTGTTGTATAAAATCAAGCAAATTATATATGAATAAATACCTCTGTAAAAAACATCTGAATATAGACAGGAATAAAAATGTAAAGTTTGGTGTGTGTAAGTGTTACTTTAGTGGAGATTTATAGCTCAGTTTAGGAGAAAAAAACTAATTTTGAGAAAACAGCCTTATGAAAACATGTATTGTAATTGAAATCTATTGACAAATAAATAAAGCGCTATAAAAGAAACACTTAACTGTTATTTGGGTGTTTTCTTTCCACTAGTATGAAAAAAAAAAACACTTTTTGAAACACCAAAAAGCCCAAAATCTCAAACTTGACAGGTACATGGAAAAACTGTGTTTCCCCCTCAGTCGAGTCACTCCGACGTTACATGGGAACTCGCCTGAGAGTCCAATCACCTCTGAGCCTTATACCACCCTACAGGTTTATCAGGCCCAGGCGCTTAAACAACTGCACAAGGGTGGTTCTGACCAGGGAGTTATAGAAGAACTCCGCGCCGCCACCGACTTCGCCCTCCGGGCCACGCAGGTCACGGCGCGTTCCCTCGGTCAGGTGATGTCCACGGCTGTGGTCCAGGAGCGACACCTGTGGCTTACTCTGGCTCAGATGGCAGACGCCGACAAAGCTCGCTTTCTCGACGCTCCTATCTCCCAGAGTGGCCTCTTCGGCGACACTGTCGAGGACTTTGCCCAGCAGTTCTCGGCAGTCCAGAAGTAGACGGAGGCGATTAAACACATCCTGCCCAGCGCGAGTCTACCATCCCGCCGCCGGTGGCCCCACCTCCGCCTGCTCGTTGCCGAGGGCGCCCCCCCGCGGCCCCCCCGAAACCTGCTCCGTCCCCTGCTGAGCTGCATGAAGCTAGGCTGGCTCGACGTCGAGCTGGCCGTGGGAGAGGTGCGCCGCCCGCCTCTCAGGGACCAGCTAAGAACACACGAAAGAGATCTGCGAAATGTCCCTGACGCGGGCAACCCAGAGGTGGAGAAAGTGGCTCTTCAGGCGACGAGAACATCTACGTCCCCACTCCTCTGGGGCCTCGGCCCCGTGTTCCTGTCTTGAGCGGCACACTTCTGCCCTCTCGGAACCGGACTCGGAGCTGTCTATCACCAGCGCGGGAACCAGGGAAGAAGGTAAGCACTGCCCTGAGCAGTCTGATTCCTCCTACCCTTCCCGTTTCCCCCCTAGGCTGCCCCACCACGGTCATATTGGTCAACGTTCCCTTGATACCCCTGGCGACGCGGCTGGGAGCCTGGCTTCAGCTTCCCAGCCCCTCGCGGTGGTTGATACGGACGGTACGTCTCGGCTATGCGATTCTGACGAAGAGGGTCGAGCGTATCAGTACAAGGTGCTCCCATTTGGCCTGGCCCTCTCTCCCCGCGTCTTCACGAGGGTCGCGGAGGCTGCCTTGTCCCCTCTTTGGCAGACAGGCATCCGTATCCTCAACTATCTCGGCTTTTGATAGCTCACTCGCGGGATCTGTTGTGCGAACAGAGGGACCTGGTGCTTCGGCACCTCAGCCATCTGGGCCTTCAGGTCAACCGAGAGAAGAGCAAACTCTCCCCAGTGCAGAGGATCTCTTTTCTCGGTGTGGAGCTGGATTCGGTTGCTATGACAGCCCGCCTCACCAACGAGCGCGCGCAGTCGGTGCTGAGATGTCTGGAGTTGTTCAGACACAGATCAGCGGTTCCTCTCAAAACCTTTCAGAGGCTCCTGGGCATATGGCAGCTGCAGCCGCGGTGACGCCGCTCAGCTTGCTTCATATGAGACCGCTTCAGCACTGGTTACACGACCGAGTCCCGAGACGGGCATGGCACCGTGGCACACTCCGGATTGGAGTTTCCCCACAGTGTCGCCACCTATTCAGCCCGTGGTCAGACCCTGCCTTCCTTCGGGCCGGAGTGCCCCTGGGGCAGGTGTCCAGGCACATCGTGGTTTACACAGATGCCTCCACCACGGGTTGGGGTGCTGTATGCAACGGGCAGGCAGCTTCGGGCTCCTGGACAGGACCTCGACTGCAGTGGCATATCAATTGCCTCGAGTTGTTGGCAGTGCTTCTGGCCCTTCGTCGCTTCCGACCGACGTTGCGTCAGAAGCACGTGCTTGTTCGCACCGACAGCACTGCGACTGTGGCCTACATCAATCGCCAGGGCGGTCTCCGCTCTCCTCGCATGTCACAACTCGCCTGCTGTCTGCTCTGGAGTCAAACGTGGCCGAAATCGCTACGTGCCATTCACATTCCCGGGGAACTCAACCGTGCAGCCAATCAGCTCTCACGGCAGTCCACCCTCCCTGGAGAATGGCGACTCCACCCCGAGACAGTCCAGCTGATTTGGAGTCATTTCGGCGAGGCCCAGATAGATCTGTTTGCCTCCCCCGAATCCTCCCACTGCCAGCAGTATTTTTCCCTCAGCAGGGATGCTCTGGCTCACAGCTGGCCTCCGGGGCTCAAGTACGCCTTTCCCCCAGTGAGCCTCCTTGCACAGACCCTGTGCAAGATCAGGGAGGACGAGGAGCAGGTTCTCCTGGTTGCGCCTTACTGGCCCACCCGGACCTGGTTCCCAGAACTCTTTTCCCTCGCGGCAGCCCCTCCCTGGAAAATCCCCTTGAGGAAAGACCTTCTTTCTCAGGGGATGGGCACAATTTGGCACCCACGTCCCGACCTCTGGAACCTGCATGTCTGGCTCCTGGACGGGACGCGTCAGACCTCGCCGGCCTTCCCCAGGCCGTGATAAACACGATCACTCAGTCCCGAGCCCCCTCTACGAGGCAGGCTTACGCACTGAGGTGGGGTCTGTTCATCGACTGGTGCTCCTCTCGAGGAGAGGACCCTCAGAAATGCTCGATTGCAGCCGTGCTTTCCTTCCTGCAGGAGAAGTTGGAGTGCAGGCTGTCCCCTTCAACTCTCAAAGTCTATGTTGCTGCTATTGCCGCACATCATGACGCAGTGGATGGATCATCCCTAGGTAAGCACCCGCTGGTCGTTAGGTTCCTTAGAGGCGCTAGGAGACTTAATCCTCCCAGACCGCGCCTCGTACCCTCTTGGGATCTCTCCGTCGCCCTCCAGGGCCTGCGGGGAGCCCCCTTTGAGCCCCTCACGTCAGTTGAGCTTAAGTTACTGTCTCTCAAGACAGCGCTCCTGACGGCTTTGGCCTCCATTAAGAGGGTAGGGGACCTTCAAGCTTTTTCTGTCGACGAATCGTGCCTAGAGTTCGGGCCCGGCGATTCTCATGTGATCCTGAGACCCCGGGCCGGTTATGTGCCCAAGGTTCCCACCACGCCTTTCCGCGATCAGGTGGTGAACCTGCAAGCTCTGCCTGTGGAGGAGGCAGACCCAGCTTCTGCGCTGCTGTGTCCAGTCCGTGCCTTGCGTATCTATGTAGACCGCACTCGGCACTTCAGACGCACTGAGCAACTCTTTGTCTGCTTCGGAGGTCAGCAGAAAGGGAATGCTGTCTCCAAACAGAGGTTGGCTCATTGGGTGGTAGATGCCATCTCCCTGTCTTACTTGTACCAGGGACAGCCGTGCCCCTTGGGTGTGCATGCCCACTCCACTCGGAGTGTTGCATCCTCCTATGCTTTGGCGCACGGCGCCTCACTAGCAGACATCTGTAGAGCTGCCGGCTGGGCGACACCTAATACCTTCGCTAGGTTTTACAACCTCCGCGTAGAGGCCGTCTCCTCCCGTGTCTTAACATAGACATCAGGTGAGCGGGAGGATGGCTGGTGTCGGCTTGCTGCGCCATTCCCTCGTGGATCCGTGCGCTATTTCCAGTCGGTTCCCTCCGGTGAACCCTGGGTCCTCCATGCCCCGCAGTCAGGGCTAGATGCGGAGTAGTTCTGACTGTGTTCCTGCCTGGGTCTCCTTCGCCCCGCAGGTAGTGGCTTATTTTATTTTTTTTCCAGCGAAGAAGACCGCTGTTTCCCTCGTATATCCCTAGCCTTATGGATATATTGAATTTTCTCTATTTCCACATGTGTAGAAAACTTCATGTGCTCCGCCCCCCCAACCCGTGCTTCAGTTCTTCTGGCATCCCTGTGGGGCCCCCTTATTGGCCCCCAGGGCGTTGGGAAGGTTACGTTACATATCTGCCTGCCGGCAAGTCCGCCTGCTGGCACGTGGGTCTGTGTGTAACGCGGCGTCAGGGCCGTGGCCTGTTCCAGAGGGTCTGTTCCCATGTAACGTCGGAGTGACTCGACTGAGGGGGAACGTCTAGGTTACGTAGGTAACCCTCGTTCCCTGAAGGAGGGAACGGAGACGTTACATCCCCTGCCACGAGGGTGACCTACGTAACCTAGACGTTTTGCCTGCAGTGTCGCTCCTTAAGGTTTTGTGGTCCAAGGTCACATTTGTGACCCTGGAGCACAAAACCAGTCATAAGGTTAAATTTTACAAAACTGAGATGTATACATCATATGAAAGCTCAATAAATAAGCTTTCTATTGATATATGGTTTGTTAGGATAGGACAATATTTGGCCGAGATACAACTATTTGAAAATCTGGAATCTGAGGGTGCAAAAAAATCTAAATACTGAGAAAATCACCTTTAAAGTTGTCCAAATTAAGTTCTTAACAATGCATATTACTAATCAAAAATTACATTTTGATATATTTATAGTAGGAATTTTACAAAAAATCTTCATGGAACATGATCTTTACTTAATTTCCTAATGATTTTTGGCATAAAAGAAAAATCAATAATTTTGACCCATACCATGTATTTTTGGCTATTGCTACAAACATACCCCAGCGACTTAAGACTGGTTTTGTGGTCCAGGGTCACATTTGTGTTTAAACTCCAGTCAAAATGGCTAGAAAAAGTCAAAAATACACTAACATTTAAAGGTTTGGGTTAGCATGATTTCTCTATATTAATTGCACTTTCTTGTTAATTGATCTAGTAAGAAACCAAATCAGCATATTAGACTGATTTCTGAAGAATCATGTGACACTGAAGGATGTAGCAATGGCTGCTGAAAATTCAGCTTTCCATCACATTAATAAATTACATTTTAAAATGTATTAAAATAGAAAACAGTTCTTTTAAATTGTAATAACATTTCACAACATTACTGTTTATACTGTATTTTTGGTCAAATAAATGCAGCCTTTTGAGACTTCTAATGAGAGATTTCCAAAGAAAACTTTTGAATAGTTTAAAAAAATAACATGAGGATAAATAATAATGAATAAAACATTTCAAGATCAAATAAAATGGTAACACTTTACAATAAGGTGTCACTGGTTAACATTAGTTAATGCATTTAATAACTTGAACAAACAAATACATTTATTACACTATTTATTAATCTTTGTTAATGTTAGTTAATAAAAATAGATGTTCATTGTTTGTTCATGTTAGTTCACAGTGCATTAACTAATGTTAACAAACACAAATTGTGATTTTAATCTGTAAATGCTGTAGTATTGTTCATTCTAAGTTCATGTTGACTAATGTAGTTAACTAATGAACCTTATTGTAAAGGGTTACCAATAATATTTTGAGTACATAATGTGTTAAAGATTTTGAATTATTGAGTGAAATATCCATTGAACTTCCTGCAAGAAAACACTCATTGGTAACAAGAAATGTGGAAGCAAAAGTGTCCTAATTTCCAGAATGATGCCACCACTTACACCGAATCAAGAACATCTAAAAGCTTTACGTCAATGCACAAATTCAACATAAAACTCTGTGTAACTTCGGGTAATTTCTGTAATCCTCTTCAAAGCAAGTTCAGAAGCTATTTTCCACTTCTTTCAAGTACAAAATGCAAACAAACAAAAAGTCAACCACATTCCTTTAGAGACTGATGTTAGACCAGCACTGCATACATTATTGGTTTGGCAGGAGGACCAGCATAATTTGATGTGGTCCTGAAATTTGGAACTGATGGATTAACCTAAATTTGTTTTTGTGCATAAAAAAACACAACTATTTTTCTAATTGCAGTTTTGCCTTTGAATATATTTCAGACTAACTAGTCTAGCACTGACAGCATAGCTATGCTGTCTGGCCAAACAGGACAGCAAAAGGAAAAACAAAACAAAAAAGAGCCAGGAACAGACCAAAAAGAAAAACAAGAAAAGCACACAGATTCAGTAGTGAGTACTGAAACAAAGAGAGATCTGTCTCCAGATTAAACTTAACTTCATAATAACTATGTGACAGGGTGGAATGTAAGGGCTGACTGACCTCATAATTAAACACTATCATGTCACCGTTAATGAGCTCTGACAGGATGAGGCTATTAATTACAAGGCACTGAAATATGAATGAGGGAGTGAAATTAAGAGAGTGCACAGGGAGAGGATGAGTTGAGCCTAATGAGCCCGCTATCCAGGGGGAGTCATACTGAAACACATATTCAATATTCTGCAGTAAATCTGGACCAGACAGGGGCCAAAAACCTATAACTAGCTGAACAATTGAGATGTGTAACTGAAAGTGAAAACACATGCTAATCAAATGAATGTAACTCAGCTTGATATTTGGAATGAAATCACACAGTGTGCCAAAAAAGCGGTAAGCTTAGTTCTCACTTAAATGTCACTGTGTAAATGTCGATGCCTTAGATACAAAATGTTGTATCAAACCAAGAAGCATACAAACATTTTTTAATAAGATTCTTTTTAACTGCTTTTTGTATAAATAAAAAATTAAGAATAGTTTGTATTCTGGATATTTCACCCAAAAATAACAAATTCCTTCTTTTCTGGAATACAAAAGGAGATATTTAAAGAATGTTGGTAACCAAACATGATGGTAGCCATTAACTTCCATAGTAGGAAAAAATAAATTTGGTTACCAACTTTCTTCAGAATATCTTCTTATGTTAAACAGAAGAAAAAAAATCATACAGGTTTAGAACAAAAGGAGAGTGAGTAAACGATGACCCTTCAATTATCGTTTTTATTAAGGTTGTTCTAAAGATAAATTGCAGGAAGAATTTTAATTCCTAAAAAAAAAAAACTGTTAAAAACTGTGATAACTTTTAAAGTTATTATAAGTTCCAACTTGTCTTAAATCCCTAAAGGTAAGATGTTTAATAATTTTACTGGGTTGTTTTAAATACAGTATTCAAAAATGACAATTCTGTTATTAACTGCTCACCCTCATGTCGTTCCAGATATTTTGATGAAATCCGAGAGCTTTCTAACCCAGAAAGGTAGTAAGAACTAGGGCTGGAAGATATGACCTAATATCTAAATATCTATTAATTGAATGCTTTACCTCAATTAAGATGAATAAACTTTTTTTTTTCATGATTACTGTTGCATGTGATCTTCCTCTCAGTGATCTTGTCCTGTCACTCTAAATGCAGTGACAAAAAGTATTACTGTAGGTTCTTACTGACCATTCACACCGAACACATCTTTGTGTCTAATGGTGCGTTCACACCAGACGCAAATGACACGTTAAGCGTGAGTGATTTACATTTAAGTCAATGCAAAAACATGCAAGTTGAAAAATCTGAACTTTGCCGAATATTCTTGCTGCATTTACCAATCAGAAGCTTGCTCTAGTAGTGAATGTGAGGCAAGTGAGGCAGAAATCCAAAACAACAATGGAGGACAAAATCATTGTTGCTGTATGTGGATACTCGGAGCTGTACGATACATCTTCGTACTTTTATAGAAACAGGAATAAAAAGGATCTTGCTTGGAAGAAAGTGAGTGAGGAGGACGGACAATCTGGTTGGACAAGTTGTAAAAAACGCTCTTAACTCAATTTGAGCTACATATCTACAGGTCCTTCTCAAAAAATTTGCATATTGTGATAAAGTTTATTATTTTCTGTAATGTATAAACATTAGACTTTCATATATTTTATATTCATTACACACAACTGAAGTAGTTCAAGCCTTTTATTGTTTTAATATTGATGATTTTGGCATACAGTTCATGAAAACCCAAAATTCCTATCTCAAAAAATTAGCATATCATAAAAAGGTTCTCTAAACGAGCTATTAACCTAATCATCTGAATCAACTAATTAACTCTAAACACCTGCAAAAGATTCCTGAGGCTTTTAAAAACTCCCAGCCTGGTTCATTACTCAAAACCGCAATCATGGGTAAGACTGCCGACCTGACTGCTGTCCAGAAGGCCATCATTGACACCCTCAAGCAAGAGGGTAAGACACAGAAAGAAATTTCTGAACGAATAGGCTGTTCCCAGAGTGCTGTATCAAGGCACCTCAGTGGGAAGTCTGTGGGAAGGAAAAAGTGTGGCAGAAAATGCTGCACAACGAGAAGAGGTGACCGGACCCTGAGGAAGATTATGGAGAAGGACCGATTCCAGACCTTGTGGGACCTGCGGAAGCAGTGGACTGAGTCTGGAGTAGAAACATCCAGAGCCACCGTGTACAGGCGTGTGCAGGAAATGGGCTGCAGGTGCCGCATTCCCCAGGTCAAGCCACTTTTGAACCAGAAACAGCGGCAGAAGCGCCTGACCTCGGCTACAGAAAAGCAGCACTGGACTGTTGCTCAGTGGTCCAAAGTACTTTTTTCGGATGAAAGCAAATTTTGCATGTCATTCGGAAATCAAGGTGCCAGAGTCTGGAGGAAGACTGGGGAGAGGGAAATGCCAAAATGCCTGAAGTCCAGTGTCAAGTACCCACAGTCAGTGATGGTCTGGGGTGCCATGTCAGCTGCTGGTGTTGGTCCACTGTGTTTTATCAAGGGCAGGGTCAATGCAGCTAGCTATCAGGAGATTTTGGAGCACTTCATGCTTCCATCTGCTGAAAAGCTTTATGGAGATGAAGATTTCATTTTTCAGCACGACCTGGCACCTGCTCACAGTGCCAAAACCACTGGTAAATTATTTACTGACCATGGTATTACTGTGCTCAATTGGCCTGCCAACTCTCCTGACCTGAACCCCATAGAGAATCTGTGGGATATTGTGAAGAGAAAGTTGAGAGACGCAAGACCCAACACTCTGGATGATCTTAAGGCCGCTATCGAAGCATCCTGGGCCACCATAACACCTCAGCAGTGCCACAGGCTGATTGCCTCCATGCCACGCCGCATTGAAGCAGTCATTTCTGCAAAAGGATTCCCGACCAAGTATTGAGTGCATAACTGAACATAATTATTTGAAGGTTGACTTTTTTTGTATTAAAAACACTTTTCTTTTATTGGTCGGATGAAATATGCTAATTTTTTGAGATAGGAATTTTGGGTTTTCATGAGCTGTATGCCAAAATCATCAATATTAAAACAATAAAAGGCTTGAACTACTTCAGTTGTGTGTAATGAATCTAAAATATATGAAAGTCTAATGTTTATCAGTACATTATAGAAAATAATGAACTTTATCACAATATGCTAATTTTTTGAGAAGGACCTGTATACATAGTGGAACTACAAGCAAGCTAAAGACAGCAAATTGAGCTTATTCACCAGATTTTACAACTACTTTCCTGCTGACAAGTGGAAGAAGTACTCGTTTACACGTTTAAACTACTCTGGCATTTTCGATTCTTAAAAACTGAGATTTTCGAAAACGCTGTTTTAGGCTATGTTTACACTAGTGCATTTTCGTTTTAAAACGCATAATTTAATGACTATGGTTCCACCTGTCGTTTACACTACTCCTGCATTTTCGACCCTAGAAAACAGAGACTTTCAAAAACGATGGCATGGCGGCCCACATTAGTTCTGCGTATCCATGACGACCTTGTAAACAATAACATCATGCTCATGTGTTGTCTCATTTCAGAGGCTTATTTAAGAAAAGTACCCATTAAATTGCACAGCAAAAAACGAAATTACAGTATTTTTACACCTCAAATAACAGTCAATTTTATTATGGTTACTTCACTTAAATTAAAACACCCTAAAGGAGTAGTTCACTTTCAGAACAAAAAATCACAGATAATTTACTCACCCTCTTGTCATCCAAGATGTTAATGTCTTTCTTTCTTCAGTCGATAAGAAATTATGTTTCTTGAGGAAAACATTTCAGGATTTCTCTGGACTTCAATGGTGCCCCAAGTTTGAATTTCCAAAATGCAGTTTAAATGCAGCTTCAAAGGGCTCTAAATGATCCCAGCCGAGGAAGAAGGGTCTTATCTAGCAAAACGATCGGTCATTTTCTAAACAAACTGACAATTTATATACTTTTTTTAAACCCAAACGCTTGTCTTGTCTATGTCTGCACAAACTTTTTTTTTTCAGTTCAAGTCAGTTAGGGTATATTGAAAAAGAAGTACCAAAGTAAGTGTTTACAAAGTGAACATGCAAAGAATAAAACTGTGATGTAGGACGATTTTAAAGAAATTGAGATGGAAGTTTTTCAACATACCCTAACTTGACCCATATTTACACAGACTACGTATGCGCATTGCAGAGATGAGACAAGACGATCATTTGAGGTTAAAAGTATATAAATTGTCAATTTGTTTCAAAAATGACTGACCGTTTCACTAGATAAGACCCTACTTTCTCGGCTGAAATCTTTTAGAGCCATTTGAAGCTGCATTTACTGTAAACTGCATTTTGGAAGTTCAAACTTGAGGGCACCATTCCTCAAATGTTTTCCTCAAGAAACATAATTTCTTTACAACTGAAGAAAGAAAGACATGAACCTGACAAAAGAATATGTAAATAATATGTAATTTTTTGTTTAGGAAGTGAACTAATCCTTTAATGGCATATGCAGCCTGAATGATCATGAGACATGCATTTTCGGTAGTGTAGTGTAGACTGAGATCGTGTCTGAAATGCAGTGAAAACCCCAGTGTAGATGAGGATCGTTTTCATTTTAAAACACACTAGTGTAAACAGGGCCTTAGTTTGAAAACTCATTCACGCTGTGTATCCTTGATGTCAACAATACCATCATGCTCATTATGAATGGTCATGTGACATGCATTTCAAAATAGTCAATGTGACATTGGTGGTTCAACCGCAATATTATGAAGCAACATGAATACTTTTTGGGTACATTGTACACGGTGTACATATATTTGACTCTTAGTATGGCTGTGTATAAGTACTTTTATGTAACACCAATGATCTATAAAGTAAACGAAGATTGTTCATGATTAAGCGTGAAGTGACTTTTTGCTGAATTAAGTAACAACTTCACAAAAATGACTCATAGGGACCTCAAATGAGTGCTGGCGAAAGCTACATTTCTGTCAAGTCAGTCACAACCAAAACTGTGCAGGTGCTGCAGGCCGTGCAACAAAAAAAAAAAAAAAAAAAAATAGACCTTAAGAGGTTTTAATTCAATTGATCAGCAACTCAATGAAAGACTCAATGAAAGATATGCACTTTATAATATCTTTTGTTCACAGCCCAAACATTTTAAATTAATTACATTACGGATCAATAACTTAAATACAAATACATGAAACTACAAAACAAAGGTAAATATTCTTAAGAATGTTGGATTACCACTGGCCAAAAATATTTCTCAAAATATTAAACATCATCTTTCATGTTCTACAGAAAAAATAAAGTCATACAGGGTTGGAACGGCAGGTGAGTTTCTGGGTGAATTATCCTTTAATGGCTTAATGTTATTACAAAATGTATTAAGTATTTTATATGAAAGAGAGAAAGAGAGAGAGAGAGGTGGGGGGGAGAGAAAGAGACGAAAGACATGCGGTTCCATCTGCTTTTCTGAATCATGTAACTATAGAGGTAAGTAGGGGTCTTGCAAAATAGGGTCTTCTTTCCAAATACCTAGGAATGTGGCTGTAAAACACATTAAAATCTTCAACATATGGTTAAAACTGAATGATCGCTGCAACCAATAAAAACCCAGTAGAGATGACTGGTCCACCACATCTAAAATGCTTTCCATAAACAACAGTACTTATATTCTGACCAACCTGGCATCATGCAGACACCTACAGTTTGTTTACCTACAATTGGACATCTCATTTGGACACACTCCCCATATTTTTCTGGTTGAAAAACATATTTCCATTCAAAAACATTTGTGTAATTTCAGGAGACATTCTAACTTATTGACAGTGAATGTTTACTGAAAGGAAATTGTGTAACGGGGCAGTCTGACAGAAAGAGAGGGGTTATAAAAAATGTCCCTTATTCATTCTCTCTGCCCCCACCACTTCCTGGAACTCCATCATTGTGTGTGCTAAAAAGAGTGCAGCATTTAGCGCAAAACCAGAGAGTGGTTTAAAGAACGTGTGGTGAGAGAATGAGCAGCGGATGAGGGGAAGAACTCGCTGTGAAATGAACAGACTGTACGCTCCTTCAGAAGTCAGTAAATCATTCACAAACCACCTTCAGAAGACTTTGCTGTAACTCAAATCATCATAAAATAGACGAGAGCAAAACAAAAGAACTAGACAGACAGTGATGAAATGTCTGACTAGATACTAGAAATGTTCGAAATGCTGTTGCCTCAGGAACTGTCCGGAATGAAAAACTGATTGTCAAACTCACTTAATTCTCTTCAAATACAGTATCATAGCTCTTTTTCAAAAAGTTTTTACGATACTTAAAGGTCCCATATTGTCAAAATCGAAATTTCCTGGCTTTTTTCATGATAACTGAGGTCTAGGGGCTATGTAACTACCATATGAGTTTCAAAACAGTCAATCCACAGTAAACTGCACACAGCCTGCTTAAAGTAGCTGTTCATTTTCACGAGCCGCTGTGACTTCCGTAACGATGTGACGTCCGATCTACTCAGTCACCGCCCCGAGCGCCAACCACCCTCCCACCCTCCTTTTGTCAAACCCCCAGACAATATCGTGTCCATAACATTGCTAAGCAACAACAACACGAAAACAAGCCGAGAAAACCCTGTTCAGTCTATAGATGTCGAAACTACATCATTGCACAGGCTTCCAAACAACGTGAATATAAGAGACCAGAGGCACGTCAACTTCAGCCTCTTTCACACAGCGATTGCGGTAAATACACGGATAATGTGTCCCATGATTTGTTCCGGAGTTGTTTAATTTGGTTCATTCACAGTTGTTTTCTGGAATCTGTGCGTGCTTTACACACAACCCATAAAGACATGTGAGGTTTGGATGTGAGATGTAATGCGACGCGTACGTTTCACTAAACTGAAACTAACCTGAACAAACTGTGCTTCAGCGCTGATAGTGAGGAGCTGGCTCTGCCTGATCACTGCTTCATTCCACTTTGCACGTATTTTTTCGTTGTGAAGAGTCGCATGATAACGTGCATCATCACTACAACACCTTTATGGTTCTGGCTTTTGTTCACACAGCGCTCGTTCCCGTAATTTTCCAGAATCAGCGCGCATTGTGAAAGGGGCTTTACTAAAGCAACAGTTATGTAGCTTACTGCATTCGGTGTTTGAAAAAGAAAAAACATTAATGATCATTCTGAAATATCCTGTTGAGTATCAGCAAGCTAGGCTCTCTCTATGGCTCTGGGCTAGGCTAAAGCATACATGACCGTAGTTAACTGTGGTTGGCCTGGCTGTGCGTCACTCAGAAAACAACAGGCCAATCAGAAGAGAGGCTCATGAATATTAATTAGATGGGCCAAAATCGACCTGTTTTTGACAGAGCTCCTAAAAAAGGAGCTGTAAAAATATGGATGGATTAGAGATGGATTTTGGCACTTATACGGCAAATATATATTCTTAAGGACATCAACAACTAAAATAAACCTCCAGAAATGTGTACAATATGGGACCTTTAAAAGGAATATTCTGGGTTCAAAACAAGTTAAGCTCTATCACCAAACATAATCTGTGACATAATGTTGATACTAATGTTGACTTGGGACTTGGTGTGTAAACAAACAGGTCCCAGTAATGTACTTACAATGGACATTTATAGGGCAATGATTTCTGGTGGGTTTAATAATTTAAAAAAGCTGGCTATGAATTGTCCAACAGATTTCATGTGGGTGTTTTTTTCATAGGTATCCTTTTAAAATAAGAGCTTACAAGGTAATGAATTTAAATATGAATATCATTTATGTATATAAATAAATAAATATGTGTAATGAGAAAATAAAGGTTATTCAGAATTGCTGTGTCTGGGTTTAGTTCAGCTCAAATTAATTAAATAATCATAATTAATCACAAACATTATCAAGATTTCTTTAGATCCCAAAAGAAAACTATTGAATTATTTCATTTAGGTAGATTAAAGCATTGAATAGACATCACCAAAGATAGATAGATATGCAGTATCTCACAAAAGTGAGTACACCCCTCACATTTCAGCAACAATTTTAGTATATATTCTCAATGGACAATACTATAGAAATGAAACTTGGATATATTTTAGAGTAATCAATGTGCAGCTTGTATAGCAGCAGTGTTGTTTTTGACAACCATCTTAGATTTAGTCTTAGTCTTAGTCTTTTGGACTAAAATGCTTATTAGTTTTAGTCACATTTTAGTCACTTCTATATGTGATAGTTTTAGTCCAATTTTAGTCGACGAAAAGTCATAAAGGTTTTAGTCTAGTTTTAGTCAAAAAAAAGGGGGAAAAATAGTCTTTTAACAAATTAATGTAGGTCAGTAAGTATTTTGCTGTTGGGTAGTGTCACTTATAAGTTGTGAAAATAGCAGATCTATAGTTCAACACAATGTGAGCTTCCGGATCGACTTTTTTCACCAATAATTACACTAATGAAGGAATGGTTTTAGACATAAGACATATATTTGAAATAATGTGCAAACTGCCGCCATCATGGTTAATCATCTGTCTGTCTGAGTGACAACAATGTGACATGTTGAGCACGTTGTGCGCTGCACGCCAGGTGGTGGGCGTAACCAAACACGGATAGAATGCTAAAACGGCTTGCCATAGCCTACTAGTATGGCAAAGAGTATTTAATGCTAAAACGGTTTGCCATAGCAGCAGATACTTCTTAGGTTTTAATTGGCATGCACAATAAGCAGAAATGTCGTGCATTTTAAACGTCTGACGGACCCAGAGGTTGCGTTAACCGAAAATTGTCCGTCATTGACAGATTTTTTTAATCAGTGACGGAAAAATCTGAAGGCTGTCTGTCATTTTGACAGATTACACTGCGGGTGATCTGTTGTAAATTATAACTGTAATTCCCACCCCTGTCCAGTTGGTGGCGAGCGCGCTCCATTGTGGCAGCAGAGCACTGGATACAGAACAAAAACTAAACTGTCACGAGGAATCTTTTGATACGCGCATGCGAGCACCCAGTATAAACTACAGCGGTCTCACGCCACATTAAAGAGCGCCAAAACGGTATTTATTTCTTGAATTTCCTGATGAAATAAACAGAATTTGAAATCTGAGACTTTTTCATATTGAAAGTAAGAAAGCACAGAGCTTAATCGCTTATTGTGATTCATTAGTTATGCACACTAACTTACTGTTAATTCTTGAACTGAAAACAGCAAGATCCACTGAGATTCTTCTGTTCTCTTCATAAATAAGTGCATAAACCTATACAGTATGCTCGCCCTGTAGGTTCATGATTAAAAATGAAAATGTGAACAAAAATAAAAGCAATTAAATGTGTTATTATAATTAAAATATGAAAATTAAAATGACGGGTAATAATAGATTATGACGGCATTTTTACAACCCTGTCCGTCAAAATGACAGACAATGTGGAAGTCTAACACAACCTCTGGACGGACCACACACTAACATTTTCGTCTATTCTTGTCTCGCCAGCGAAAACTCACACATGTCTCGTCATGTTTTAGTCATCAACGAGCCATTTTTATCTCGTCATCGTCTCGTTATCGTCATGAAAAAAAGTTGCGTCAACGAAATGATTTCGTCATCGTTGACGAAAACAACACTGTATAGCAGTATAGATCTACTGTCCCCTGAAAATAACTCAACATACCGCCATTTTTGTCAAAATAGCTGGCAACAAATGTAAGTACACCCTAAGTGATAACAGCAGTATGTTGTTTAACCATGCAAAGCCACATGTCATACTCATCATGTTTATGTTTTTGTCCGCTTGACAGGACCATACAAAGTTGTGTATCTAGTACTAGAGCATTTAAAATTAGGTGCTTTAAGTACAATTCTCTCATACTGACCACTGGATTTTCAACATGGCATCTCATGGCAAAGAACTCTCTGAGGATCTGAGAATAAGAATTGTTGCTTTCCACAAAGATGGCCAAGGTTCAGGTAGAGGTTCAGTAACACCATGAAACCGAGTTACACTACAGTGGTCAGGGTCATACAGAGGTTTTCCAAGATGAGAACAGGACTTGCAAGGGTCGATAAACGAAGTTGAGCACTCGTTCTGTGCATCAGGTGCAGACGCTTGCTTCAAAAAACAGATGCATGAGTGCTGCCAGCATTGCTTTAAAGGTTGCAGAAGTAGAAGGTCACCTTGTCACTGCTCAGAGTATACACCAAACACTGCAACAAGTCGGTTTGCATAGGCGTCATCCAAGAAGGAAGCCTTATCTGAAGCTGGCTCACAAGAAAGCCCACAAACAGTTTGCTGAAGACAACCTTTCCAAGAGCATGAATTACTGAAACCATGTCCTACGGTCAAATAAGACTATAAGATAAACTTGTTTGGCTCAGATGGTGTCCAGCATATGTGGCAATGCCCTGGTGAGGAGTATTGTGTCTTGCCTACAGTAAAGCATGGTGGTGGTAGCATCATGGTCTGGGGCTGCATGAGTGCTGCTGGTACTGGGGAGCTGCAGTTCACTGAGGGAAACATGGATTTCATTATGTACTGTACATTCTGAAGCAGAACATGATGCCTTCCCTCCAGAAACTAGGCCAAACAACAGTTTTCCAACATGATAATGATCCCAAACACACCACCAAGATGACAGCTGCCAAGCTGAAGAAGCTGAAGGTGATGGGGTGGCCAAGTATGTCTCCAGACCTGAACCCTATTAAGCACCTGTGGGACATCCTCAAGCATAAGGTGGAGAAGCACCATGTGTCTAATGTCCAGCAGCTCCGTGAGGAATTGAAGAGAATATTAGCAATAACCTGCACAGCTCTGATCAATTCCATGTTATCCAAGGCACTGCCAGATATCAATGGTGCTAACACAATATATTGACACTTTGGTTCACTTAGGGTGTATTAACTTTTGTGAGCCAGCTATTTTGACAATAATGGCTGTATTTTGAGTAATTTTCAGGGGACAATAAATCTATACAGCTATAAGCTGCACATACTCTAAAATATATCAGAGTTTCATTTCTATAGTATTGTCCCTTGAGAAGATATACTAAAATGGTTGCAGAAATGTGAGGGTGTACTTACTTTTGTACCATACTGTAGATAGATAGATAAATAGACAGATAGAATTACTTATATATTACATATGCCTATTAGTGGCCAACAGTCCACAACAACTTTGCGAACACATACTGTACTTGTTTTTTAATGAACACTATGCTTTACATGAGAAAAGAAATTAGTCCCTTATTATTTAAAAGCCTGTTTATTTAACTCAAGTGATTGAAATCATACAAGTATAAGAACTCTTAAAGTCTGAATGAATTAAAAACTGCTGGACAGAATTTCTGATTAGTTTATTAACTTCTAAATAAAGAAATGCAATCAGCATTTGCATGGTATTAACTGCTCTAGAATAAATGTCAGCCAAGTCCACTACCAAAAAACAAAACTCAACATCCCACAAATGCTGCTGCATGAATTTAATCACACACACACAATCCATTCAACAAATTGTTGAGAAATTATCTACTGATCTGACCAGATGAGCCACTGGCAGTTTAAATCCAGCATTTTATTTTTCCGCTCGTACCCAAATTTCGTCTGCCAAAAATAAAGCGACTTTTTCAGGTCATCCAGCCACTCTGTGAATTGAAGAAACGAGAACAGACTGATCAAATACACAGATGTGCGTAGTAAGGCAGACATCACACACTGAAGCTGTCAAATTCACTCTCAAATTCCCTAAAAACCGCCGCCATCAAATACGTGCAGACCTTGATCACTTGCATTCAATTACAGAACTGGAAAGTTTTCATGTCTGAGCTGTGCCAAATGACTGCAAACACTACAAAAGAGAACACAGAGCGCTTCCTCAAAGTTCAGACTGGACGTTCTCACTAATCTTCATTTTGCCGTGGAAATTCACTGAATATGGTGGTTATTATGTATTTTATTTCACGTTCCTACTAAATTGGATACTTGGAAGGTTTTTGTTCTTGTAGGCCAAACCCCTAAAACCCTGAAAAACGGTTATTTTGTGTGGCAGGATATGAGGTCATCGGCAAACTGGTTTCATTTCCTTTTGCCATCTCAGAAAACTGAGCCACTGATGATTCTAACAGGTCATGTGCATTATATTAAAGTGCTATTGGTATTATAAGTGATTTTAACCAGTTTTCGCAAATCATAAAATAAACATTTTTAGAAATATTACCGGATTACCAGCTCTGAATATTTTCACATTTCAAGGCTGGATGAGTTTTGCAGAAACAAAACAAAATGATATGGTTTTCTTACAGAAACTCCAGAAATGACGTGTCATTTTCTGTCTTTTTTTTTTTTTTTTTTTGAGAGAGAGAGAGAGAGAGCATCAGCGGCAGCTCACTTGGTGCCCTAGGCAAGACTTAAAACACCTTTATTATTTAGTTACCGAATTGAATAATGAATTAACTAATTCAAATAGAAAATCTGACTCAGCATTTCACATTAATGACACCCTTTTAAGGACAAAAAAAAGATTATAAAGTACACCAAGATATATTTTTTTAGATTCTGCCAAAACCAGACGACAGTTAGGATAAGTTAATGCAAGATTGATTTTTGTCTGAGACAGAGGGTCATCTTAACCCAAAAATGGGATAAGATGGGCCACTTTCATGATTTTCTATGCTGTGCAATGTTTCCATTTAGGTCTCCTAATATAATAGCTGATGCATTATCATCATAAAATTGCTCTTAGGTATTCTTAGATTGAATATCTTCTCTATCTTCCCTTATCTTAGTTTTTATTAAACCAAGCAAAATTGTCAAAAGCGAAAGTTCTTGACAGCCAAGGTTGCATTTGCACTCTATAGGTGCTTTGAAAGGTTCTTCACAGCGATGCCATAGAAGAACCATTTTTAGATCCACAAAGAACCATTCAGTCAAAGTTCTTTAAAGAACCATCTCTTTCTTACCTTTTTTATAATCTGAAGAACCTTCTTTGCCACAAAGAACCTTTTGTGAAACAGAAAGGTTCTTCAGATGTTAAAGGTTCTTTATGGAACCTTTTAGACAAAAAAGGTTCTTCTATGGCATCATGAGTGTAGACATAAAAATAATTAAATAAACAAATTTTAAAAATCAGACATTCTTTTTATTTTGTTAAGACACTACCTTTAACAACCCATGCTCTTAAAAATATGTGCCTCTATAGGCCTATACATTTTTGTATCACTGTAATTCAGTACCTTACTGCACGTTTCGCAGCAGTTTTAAAGTGAAACATGACAATGATGTAGTCAAAAGTAAATTATCCTGCCAGAAGAATTGCATTAAAACTTACAGTGGATATAAAAAGTCAACACACTTCTGTTAAAATGTCACGTTTCTGTGATGTAAAAAAAAAAATAAGACCAAGACAAATCATCAGAAATGTTTCCACCTTTAATGTGACCTATAATCTGCACAACTCAATTGAAAAAGTAAAAATAAAAAAAATAATGTGGTTGCATAAGTGTGCACACCCTTACACTAATACTTTGTTGAAGCAAATTTTGATTTTATTAGAGCACTCAGTCTTTTTGGGTATGAGACTACTGGCATGGCACATCCGGACTTGGCAATATTTGCCCACTCTTCTTTGCAAAAACGCTCCAAATCTGTCTTATTGTGAGGTCATCTCCTGTGCACAGCCCTCTTCAGGTCACCCCACAGATTTTCGGTTGGATTCAGATCTGGGCTCTGGCTGGCCATTCTAAAACTTTGATCTACTTCTGGTGAAGCTATTCTTTTGTTGATTTGGATGTATGCCTTGGGTCGTTGTCGTGCTGAATGATGAAGTTCCTCTTTATCAGCTTTCTAGCAGAAGCCTGAAGGTTTTGTGCCAATATTGATTGGTATTTGGAACTGTTCATAATTCCCTCCACCTTGACTAAGGCCCCAGTTCCAGCTGAAGAAAAACAGCCCCAAAGCATGATGCTGCCACCATCATTGTTCACTGTAGGTATGGTGATATTTTGGCTACAGTATGTGCAGTGTTGTTTTTGCACCAAACATACCTTGTGGAATTATGGCCAAAAAGTTCAACCTTGGTTTCATCAAACCATAACACATTTTCCCACATGCTTTTGGGAGACTTCAAATGTGTTTTTGCAAAATTTAGCCAGGCTACCCCATAGCCCAGACATATAAAGAATATGAGAGATTGTTGTCACATGTACTACACAGCCAGTACTTGCCAGAAAATTTTGCAGATCCTTTAATTTCGCTGTAGGCCTCCTGGCAGCCTCCCTGAACAGTTTTCTTTTCGTCTTTTCATTAATTTTGGAGAGATGTCCAGTTCTTGGTAAAGCCACTGTTGCGCCATACTTTCTCCACTTGATGATGACTGTCTTCACTGTGTTCCATGGTATATCTAATGCCTTGAAAATTATTTTGTACCCTTCTCCTGATTAATAGCTCTCTGTGGACCATGGCTTTTACTATAAGATGCAACTAAGAAAATGTCAGGAAAGCCTACTAGAACAGTTAAACTTTATTTGTGGTTAATCAGAGGCACTTTAAATGATGGCAGGTATGTACTGACTCCTTTTTAACTCGAGTTTGAATGTGATAGTTTAATTCTGAACAGCCACATCCCCAGTTATAAGAGGGTGTGCACACTTATGCGACCACATTATTTTAGTTTTTTTATTTTTACTTCCCCCCTTAAAGGATTATTCTTTTTAATTGACTTGTACAGGTTTTAGATCACATTAAAGGTGGAAAAAGTTCTGAAATTATTTATCTTAGTCTCACAGAAACCTGGGATTTTAAAAGGGGTGTGTAGACTTTTTATATCCACTGTATGTCTGTTCCGTCTGCAACATCTCAGTGAGCTGTTATGGGGTTTTACAGATTTAACGTTTTCCATTGTTTCAGTGTGGATGAAAAACTTTTGGAAAACAATTAAAATGTGGATGGAGAGAGTTTTAAAATGAAAACTCTGTTTTCAAATGTATGTGGATCAATGTAGACGTAGCCTTAGAAATTTAAGGGGATATGTTCTGTCACAATTTGAATGGTCATAATGCTTCAGAGAACCTGAGAGAAAATGTAAAGTACATTTTTACCCCTTCAAAACAATACCTAAATGTAACATTATCTCTTTTTTATTGTAACCATTCATAAATTCAATATACTTTTTTAAGGTAGCCATTGACAAATATTTGCCATCTGAAAACTGTCACTAATCCTATTATTTTACAGATAACACAGGACACATCTAAAGAACATCTGACTCACTGGCTGTCACTGGCACCCTCATTAGCAGTAATGAGTAATACGCTCCAAAGGTCTATACTGAGGGTTCCCGTTACCATCCATCAGTGGGAACGATCAGTATTTTCAGGCATGTCTCTGGCTGTGTCCGGAGTGTCATTGCTCGGTGAATTCAGACTGTGAAGAAACACCAGGGCTCAAGGTTCTGTTTGTTCACAGAATAAAGGCCCCCAGCTTGCACAAGCCTTAGTTCTAACTAGGGCAAAGGCTAGAGCAAAGTTTCTCTCCCAAAAACATAGGCATCGGTATTTTTGGAGGTCTAAATCAGTGCTTATAACTAGTTTTGCATCAAAACCCAAATAAAGACATTTATAGTGTTACTAAATATTTCTGTTTTACTAAATCAACATATTTATTTCCATTTTGGAAGATACTCTTATCCAAAGCGACTTACAGTGCCTTGCGAAAATATTCATACCCCTTCATTTTTTTCACATTTTGTTATGTTGCTGCCTTATGTTAAACTACTTTCAATTACTTTTTTCCCCACATCAATCTACACTCCCTACTCCATAATGGCAAAGCAAAAAATAGGTTATTAACATTTGTGCAAATTTATTAAAAATTAAAAACTGAAAAGATCCCGTTGCATAAGTATTCATACCCTTTTCTGGGACACTCGAAATTTAGCTCAGGAGCATTCTAATTGCTTCTAGATGTTACTACACTTCGAGTGGAGTTAAACTGTGGCAAATTCATTTGAATGAGTATGAGTTAGAAAGGCACACACTTCTCAGAAAAGGTCTAACAGCTGAAAATGCATATCAGAGCAAAAACCAAGTCCTGAAGTAAAGATAACTGCCTGTAGAGCTCAGTGACAGACTTGCGTTAAGGCAATGATCTAGGGAAGAGTTCAGAAAAAAATCTGCTGCATTAAAGGTTCACAGAAGCATTATCCATAATGGAAGACGATTGGAACAACTAGGAATCTAGAAAATGTCTGCCAGCCCCCATCCAAGCTGACAGAGCTTGAGAGGTGAAAAGGTGAGGCAAAGAATGGCAGATAATTGCCAAATGCAGATGTGCAAAGCTTGTCACATCATACCCAAAAACACTTGAGGCTGTAAAGGTGCTTCAACTATGTACTGAGTTAAGGGTATGAATACTTATGCAATGTACTTATTTCAGTGTTTTATTTTTAATAAATTTGTAAAATTTACATTCCATACACCATAATAATGACAAAGCAAAAAACAGATTTGCAAATTTTACAAATTTATTAAAAATAAAACAATTAAATAAGTACATTGCATAAGTATTCATACTCTTAACTCAGTACATAGTTGAAGCACCTTTACAGCCTCAAGTATTTTTGGGTATGATGTGACAAGCTTTGCACATCTGCATTTGGCAATAATATCTGCCATTCTTTGCCTCACCTTTTCACCTCACAAGCTCTGTCAGCTTGGATGGGGGCTGGCAGACATTTTCTAGAGTCGTAGTTGTTCCAATCATCTTCCATTATGGATAATGCTTCTGTGAACATTCAATGCAGCAAAATTTTTTCTGAACTCTTCCCTAGATCATTGCCTTAACGCAAGTCTGTCACAGAGCTCTACAGGCAGTTATCTTGACCTCATGACTTGGTTTTTGCTCTGATATGCATTTTCAGCTGTTAGACCTTTTCTGAGAGGTGTGTGCCTTTCTAACTCATACTCATTCAAATGAATTTGCCACAGTTTAACTCCACTCGAAGTGTAGTAACATCTAGAAGCAATATGAATGTGCTCCTGAGCTAAATTTCGAGTGTCCCAGAAAAGGGTATGAATACTTATGCAACAGGATCTTTTCAGTTTTTTATTTTTAATAAATTTGCACAAATGTTAAAAACCTATTTTTTGCTTTGCCATTATGGAGTAGGGAGTGTAGATTGATGTGGGGAAAAAAGTAATTGAAAGTAACATAACAAAATGTGAAAAAAATGAAGGGGTATGAATATTTTCGCAAGGCACTGTATTTGCATTCAAGGAACACTTTTTTTTCCCTCAAGAATCATGTGACACTGAACATTAATGTCACTAATGGTCTGTAATAATATTTCACAATAGTACTTTTGGACTGTATTTTTTATCAAATAAATACAGCTTTGGTGAGCATTTGAGACTTCTCTCAAAAGCATTAAAAAACATGTAGGTAGTGTAGATCAAGCTGCCATCATCAGGTGTGGGTTCCTGTACTTTGTAGCCACAATAAATACTGTTGTTGTGTAGAATTTGAATTAGCCAGCTAGCATTTAACATGGACAGACTTAAAGGGGTCCTATTATGCTTTTTCTCTTTTTGAATTTTAGCCAGTGTGTGGTGTGTATGTTTGGGCATAAAAACATCTACAAAGTTACAAATCTCAAAGTCCACTCCAAAGGGAGATATTTAGTTTTTTAAAAATCCCTTTTCAAGAACTACAGCAAACGGCTCCTTTGGACTACAGCGTTTGTTTTCCGGATGCTATTATGTCACAACGCGGTCCATCAGAATATCATTCAAATGAATCCTGCCTACAGAAATTTGAATCGTTGGGAGGGATGAGGTGGGAGATTCGCCTAACTTTAGCGATGCAGCATGGACAGCCTCTTCTGGGATGCTTCAGCTTGGCACTCCCAAGCTTTAGAACAGCACAGACTGAACGGCGTAGACAAGTGTTTCTCTCCATCAGTCCAAAACAAGTCAACCCATAATAAAAAGTGCCTCACATGGCTCCGGAGGGGTCAGTAAAAGCCACCTTTAGCAATCTGATGTGTTTTTGTAAGAAAAATATCCATATTTAAAACGTAAGAATTTTGCTTTGGGAAGGGGCGTGGCAGGACTGAAACGCTGTCTAAGCTGTTCGCCAATTGCAACGCAGTGGGACTGCTAACCAATCACAACACATTTCGTTTTTCAAAAAAACGGACCTTCATCAAACCTGGAACTCATCGAGCCATTTGTGCTAGCCTGGGGAGAAAGCTATTGCAATAATGTAATTATGTGAAAAATAATGCGTTTTTCGAACCACCAAGAATGAGAGCATGTTCTAGTGCACCCCTAAAACAAAATAAAGAGCATAATAGGACCCTTTTAAACTTACCCCAACTTATTTATTCTTACAACAAAGAAACCTCAAAGAGCAGAAAGTGTACAGTCAAAAAGAGAAGGCTCACGCCAAAACAACATCCAAACCACAATGGCAAATATGAATCATGGGTATTCCTCTAACAGATTCAGATTAATCTGCCAAAACATAACTGGCATAAGAATCAATAAATAAATACATTTTGTCCAATTTTGTGATTCAACCACAGATGGCGATACAGTGGCAAATGAAATGTGACATTGAAATGTATTAATATTATCATGAAATGCACAGACACAACAATGCACAAAACTGACAACTTGTAATGAGTAAATTGCCTAAACTAAACTAAATTTTAAAAGGTAAGATATTGTATTAGACATGTTTCCAAATAAAAAAAAAATCGCAAAATACTGTGGAAGCACAGCTTTTCAGGCATCAACAACTAATATTTTGCTCTCCTAACGATCCACAATTGTAAGGTTAGTTCAGTTTTGTTGTTTACATTGCATTATTAAATGTCTCAACTGGTGTTGTCAATCGATTAAAAAAAAACTTGCACATTTTTCTGAAATTAATTGCAATTGATTGTGATTAATCCCACCTAACATTAAAGTTTTTTAAATATATTTTTATATTGCAATCAATGTCACATTGATTCTTCAAATTAATGAAAGGAAAGGAAAGGAAAGGAAAGGAAAGGAAAGGAAAGGAAAGGAAAGGAAAGGAAAGGAAAGGAAAGGAAAGGAAAGGAAAGGAAAAGGACATGAATGTGGCCAAGTATGGTGACCCATACTCAGAATTTGTGCTCTGCATTTAACCCATCCAAGTGCACACACACAGTAGTGAACACACATCGTGAACACACACCAGGAGCAGTGGGCAGCCATATTGCTATTGCTGCGGAACCCGGGGAGCAGTTGGGGGATTGGTGCCTTGCTCAAGGGACTCACCTCAGTCGTTGTATTATAGAAACAACATAAAGACTAGGGATGCACAAAATGGCACAAATAGAGGCGCTCAATAATGCAAACATGTCGGCAGTGTGCAAGCATTCAAAACTGTCTGAGAAAGACACAAAAATCATTACAACAGCATGAGAAAGTTTAGAACCGTATCTCATGCCTTCGATGAAAAGAGAAACGGGTGGTTGTTGCTGGTTACTGTATGATGACTGGAATCATGAAATGCCCTACAAATTACAGAACGTTACGCTATCTAATACATGCACAAACTGTATTTATTCTGAAAGCACTGCATGAGCTTGTTAGCCAGGGTTCAGGGTTCAAAGTCGAAAGCACGAGGAAAATCTGATAACAGTCATTACAACAGCTCTATTAATACATTTATTTGTCAGCTCTATTAATACATTTATCAGTCACCTTTGCTCAGCAAGGCTGCATTTATTTGTACATAAAAAAAAAAAACACATGCTTAATTCAAGAAGGGGGTCTTAAAAATGGCCAAATAATATTATTTTACTAACTTATTCATTTTAAGTAAAATTTTGCTTTGTTGGTAGGCTATAATGTCTACTAGAATGATAAAAATGTTAAGTGTTAAGTAAATATTTTTAAATTGTTGTTTTGTAATTTATTTAATTATTTATTTATTTTTTTATTTATTTTTTGAAAAGCAAGACAAAACTGTAAATAGCACATTTTGGCTATTTAATTTATGCAATAAAATTTGGCAAAATACATGGGGGGAAAACATGAAAAAAACATGTTCGATAATCGGCCTTCAGACCAGTGTTTAATTTTGTTCGGCTTCGGACAATAATTTTCATTTAGGTGCATCCCTGATTTTTATATTGCAATAAATTTTGCATTAAATCTTCAAATTAATGTAGAAACAACATAAAGACAGTATATTTTTATATTTGTTAAATATTTTTTTTATGACTGAAGGCAAGTATCACAAGTATAACATTTAACCATTGACTATAACCATTCAACATTACACTATAATTTTATTTTATTTATTAGAATTAAAAAATAACAACTTCAAATTTAAGATAACTTAAATCAATTTTTGCATAAACGCATTTAGCGAGTGCCCTTTAGCAAGTAGGAAATATGCAGAAATTCTAGTTAATAAAGTTATCAAACTCTAAATACTAAAATTAAATATATATGAATCACAAAAGCTACAAAAGTTATTGATTTCCTCTTTTTTCTTTTGTTCTTTGATTAATAGACATCACAGCAGCAGATAATTAGGTTATTTGGCTGCTATTACTATAAGAGCTGCCACTTCTGAACGTAACACAGATCTGACACGCATCCTTGTAGTTTCATTCATGCTTTTATATGAAAGGACAAAGGCTACAATCATAGTGTAATGGCTTTTTTTTTACTGACATATGGCCTGACAACATTTCATCTGACTGCAGTTCATTGTTGTTCTACTGAAGCTTTCTCATCATCTGTACCTTTCGCACACTTACTGAATTTGAATTGCGCATCTGAAAAGGCTCCCATTTGATGTGGTTGTAAAGATGTTCTACAAATAGATCTAAAAGAGACAGAAGCAGCAGTTGTGAGTGTGGTGGCCAACCCTAACGCCGTTAGATGCGTTAAAGGAGTAGTTCACTTTCAGAACAAAAATTTACAGATAATGTACTCACCCCCTTGTCATCCAAGATGTTCATGTCTTTCTTTCTTCAGTCGTACTTAGGAAAACATTTCAGGATTTTTCTCCATATAATGGACTTCTATGGTGGCCCCGAGTTTGAACTTCCAAAATGCAGTTTAAATGCAGCTTCAAAGGGCTCTAAATGATCCCAGCCGAGGAAGAAGGGTCTTATCTAGCGAAACGATCGGTTATTTTCTAAAAACATTTACAATTTCTATACTTTTTAATCTTTACAGAGTACACACAGAGCTAGACAAGATGAGCATTTGAGGTTAAAAAGTATATAAATTGTAATTTTTTTTTAGAAAATAACCGATCGTTTTGCTAGATAAGACCCTTCCTTCCTCGGCTGGGATCATTTAGAGCCATTTGAAGCTGCATTTTGCAAGTTCAAACTCGGGGGCACCACAGAATTCCATTATATGGAGAGAAATCCTGAAATGTTTTCCTTAAAAAACTAAATTTCCTTATGACTAAAGAAAGAAAGACATGAACATCTTGGATGACAAGGAGGTGAGTACATTATCTGTACATTTTTGTTCTGAAAGTGAACTAGTCCTTTAATGCGCTAATTTTGACAGCACTAGTCTCAACCCATATTTGCATCACAATACGCAAGTTGAGTAAGTTGAAACCCACTAGTACAGACTAACTTGAGGTACTGGCAAAAATTTCGAGTGTAGGAACAATTTGCACAAAAGTTCAAAAGTCTTTGGAAAGTAATAACTATCTTCCAAAAAGTGTGGAAATTAATGTAAAAACTTCAAAATGTGGTTAGTGATAGAAAATAAAAGTCTTTTATACTCAAGAATGGAAAATGAAAGAACAGAAACAAGACTGATATTTTTGAATAATTATGACCACATTACCCATTTTAAAAAGGAAACCCTTTGTCAAACTTTTGTCAAAAAAATTGAGTTCAACCGTGCAAGGTTGCAGTAAACCAATCAGTAATGACAGTGTTCCCTCCCATTAAATATGAGCCCAGTTTAAAAGCCAACATCACCCTCTTTGAACCCCAAGAGTCATGAACGTTGTGGCCTCCTGTCATCCACATACTGATGGAGTGTGGAGAGCAGTATAAACTCTGGTTTCCCCTGTGGAATCCCCTGCATACATCACAGGCCAGAAACAACAAACAGCCGACCCTGAGGTGGTTAAATCCACTCTGGTGTTATCAGAGGATATAAACATCTCGACCTCATTCTGGGACTAAAAGATCAGTTGATGGGCCCAAAACGGAAAGAGGGGAGTGGGATGATGGACAGAGTGAATTAGGAGACAAAAACAACAAGCCAAATCCAAATAAAGAGGAGGAAACTGCAATTGTTCTACTCATTGCTTCATACAAGAATTTTCTGGAAATGAGAAACTAACTGTTATTGGAGAGAAACATACAGATTTGAGGTTTGTGGAAATACAGTTTGGACACACAGCGACCTTTGCCTGAATAGACAGGGTCCATTACAGAGACGGGAAATGTTTCGGGAAATGAGGAGAGCACATTTTGTATATCAGTAAATGCTTGACTGGCTCTACTATGCTTGTCATAATGGGTATTTTCAGTTTAAAAGGCAGTTAAATTTGTGGGAACATAAAACACTTACATACTTTTCACACTATTACTTTCATTGCATTCTTTTTTTCTAATATACCAAACTTTTACCCCGACAGAGTCTGCAAACAGTTGTCACGGTCACCAGTTCTGTCACCTAGTCACAACTACATTTCCCATCATCCCTCTTGCTACTCACCTGCTCCTTGTCACCAATCATCCTGTTACAATCACCAGCTGTCTCTCATTTCACCTGCACTGGTTAAAAGGACTCACCACACACACACAGTTTGTCTAGTCTCGTCTAAGACCTTCCAGATCTTTCCCTTGGATTGTTACTCACCTGAAGTCTACTTACCTATTGTTTGTTTGTACCCCCAAGTCTCCTATC
>NC_133369.1:36435777-36526417 GCF_049309525.1 Garra rufa
ATAGAAAATGACTGATCGCTTTGCTAGATAAGACCCTTATTCATCGGCTGGGATCATGTAGAGCCTTTGAAGCTACACTGAAACTGCAGTTTGGACCTTCAACCTGTTGCCCACCACTGTACGGAGAAAAAACCTGGAATGTTTTCCTCAAAAACCTTAATTTCTTTTTGACGGATGGAAGAAAGACATGAACATCTTGGATGACACATAGGTGAGTATTATCAGGATTTTTTTATTCTTTTTTATTTTTTTATTCTGGAAGTGAACAAATCTTTTAAAGGGTTAGTTCACCCAAAAAAGGGAAATTCTGTCATTAATTACTCACCCTTATGTTGTTCCAAACCCGTAAGACCTTTGTTTATCTTCTGAATACAATTTAAGATAATTCTGATGAACTCCAAGAGGTCTCTTGCCCTCCCATAGACAGCAATACTTTTTTGGAACAAAGAAAACAAACATAACAGCTTTAGTACAGATTTGTGTCTCTACTGCGTCACTTGTGGACGCACGTTCACGAGAGTCCACAAGTCATGCAGTAGAAACGAAAATGGAAGGAAGGAAAGGAGGTGACGTGAGGCCAAGTATGGTGACCCATACTTGGAATTTGTGCTCTGCAATTAACCCATCCAAGTGCACACACACAGTAGTAAACACACACACACCGTGAACACACACCCAGGGAGCAGTTGGGGGAACGGTGCCTTGCTCAAGGGACTCACCTCAGTCGTGGTATTGAGGGTGGAGAGAGTGCTGTACATTCACAATCTCCACCTACAATCCCTGCCGGACCTGGGACTCGAACCTGCAACCTTTGGGTTACAAGTCCGACTCTCTAACCACTAGGCCACGGCTTTCTTTGCACAAAAAAAGTATTCACGTAGCTTTGTAAAATTACAGTTGAACCACTGATGTCACATGGACTACTTTGTGGATCATCTTTTTTGGACCTTGAACGTGGAAGGACAAGCTATCTATGGAGGGTCAGAGACCTCTCGGATTTCATTAAAAATATCTTAATGTGGTCCTATTATGCTTTTTCACCTTTTGAATTTTAGAATTTTAGTGTGGTGTGTATGTTTGGGCATAAAAAACATCTACAAAGTTACAAATCTCAAAGTCCACTCCAAAAAGAGAGATTTAGTTTTAAAAAAAATCCCTTTTCAAGAACTACAATGAATGGCTCCTTTGGACTACAGCTACAATGCGCAAGCATTGACTAAAGTGTCCGCGAACTGCTCAGGTAGCCGTGTTGGAGCCGCGCCGTTGACGTGTGCGGTATGGAGGGTCGAAACACATGCGGAGCCATGGCTGATGTAAACACAAGCATTGACTAGAGTGACGATCATCGGTTGCCGCGTCAAAGCCGCACCGTAGACGTGTGCACTGTGTGGTAAGAGATTTAGTCATCATACAGTGTAGATAGCTTCACTAGCCTTATGCTGGAGCTGGTTTTGTGCATGTAAATAATTAAATAAATTAGCACAATAATGATAATATAATGTATCGGCGGTCTCGCAGGCTGACGATAGGACCAACACTAATGTAGCGTATTATTTACTCACCCTCCATGCATCCTAGGTGTATATGACTTCCTTCTTTCAGACAAATGCAATCAGAGTTATATTGAAAATAATCCTGGCACTCCCAAGCTTTAGAACAGCATAAACTGAACAGCATAGACAAGTGTTTCTCTCCATCAATCCAAAACAAGTCGACCTATAATAAAAAGTGCCTTTACTGACCGGGGAGGTCAGTAAATGCCTCCTTTAGTGAGCTGATGTGTTTTTGTATGAAAATTGTCCATATTTAAAACGTTAGAATCATTTTAATCTATCTTGCGAAGACATGGCAGTACTGAAACACCGTCTAAGCAGTGGAATTGCTAACCAATCACAACAGATTTTGTTTTTCAGAAGGCGGACCTTCATCAAACCCGGAATTAATCGAGCCATTTGTGCCAGGCTGTGGACAAAGCTGTTGTAATAATGTAAATTTTGTGAAAAATAATGCGTTTTTCAAACCACCAAGCATGAGAGCGTGTTGTAGTGCATCCCCAAAACAAAATAAAGACTTTGCAAAAGAGCATAATAGGACCTCTTTAAATTGTGTTCTGAAGATGATCAAAGGTCTTACAGGTTTGGAACAACATGAGGGTGAGTAATTAATGACAGAATTTTCATTTTTGGGTGAACTATTTAATATTGTGAAGAAGACTACAGAATTTCCCATGTCCCCTGTGTTTGATTTGAAAATGAATCATCCCTTTTGACCAAAAACCCCTCTTCTTGTTATCATGTTGTAAAAGTACGTTCTCATGCTTCAGGCAGCCGAACCATGGACACATTTAATGAACTAGCTTTTCTCAGGCCTGTTCCAACTTTGCCACTGTGGGGGAGGATGACACTGGATGTGCAATTACTGCAGACAGGACCAGCTACACCCAGTCCAGCACAACACAGCAGAGGACAACATTGTGACACAGTGCAGCGCAATACAGCACAAAGGAATGCTGTGTAATGCATCGACGCTAATTAAAACAGAATGGGCCGTGACACGGCGTAACCCCAGGAAACATCCTACACAACAACACAACAACACGGTTGCAGGACTGCCTAACTCTCATGGCACAGGCACAGTGATTCATAACTATGTGACTGTCAGGTTTTGGCAAGACATTGCAAGTGTGTTGTCATTTAGAATGTACAATTCACTGACAGCAACGGTAGCTCAGAGACAGGTGAACAGAATTACCAATATTACATTTACCACAATTTACACAAAAAGAAAAGACATTTGTTTTGTAAAAGTGCTGTACTGTGTGAGGAACTTGATTTTTAAATTGTTTTGAAAAAACTGTGAGCAGCGCTTCTCCATGTAAAACTTGCCACCATGACACTAGAGAGTTGAGAGTGGTTGTCAGGGCATTGCTATGTTGTGGTTAGGGGATTTGTTAGTGTATTCATGTTTGTTTCATATGATTTTGTTCATTTTTTACATGTTAAATGTAAATGTGATGTAACTATTAAGAAAAAGGAAAATATACAGTTGAGGTCAAAAGTTTACATACACCGTGCAGAATCTGCAAAATGTTAATTATTGTACCAAAATAAGAGGGATCATACAAAATGCATGTTACTTTTTATTTAGTAGTGACCTGAGTAAGATATTTCACATAAAAGATGTTTACATATAGTCCACTAAATTTATGAAAATGACCCTGAACAGGTAAACTGCCTGCTGTTCTTCAGAAAAAAAAACTTCAGGTCCCACAAATTCTTTGTGTTTTCAGCATTTTTGTGTATTTGAACCCTTTCCAACAATGACTGTATGATTTTGAGATCCATCTTTTCACACTGAGGACAACTGAGGGACTCATATGCAACTATTACAGAAGGTTCAAATGCTCACTGATGCTCCAGAAGAGAAAAAATGCATTAAGAGCCAGGGGTGTAAACTTTTGAACAGAATGAAGATGTGTACATTTTTCTTATTTTGCCCAAATATGATTTTTTTTCATTTAGTACTGCCCTTCAGAAGCTACAGAAGATACTTATATGCTTCCCAGAAGACAAAAAAAAGTTACATTTACCCTGATCTTCAAATTCAAAAAGTTTTCACCCCCAGCTCTTAATGCATCCTTTTGATGTTTCCTTCTGAAGCATCAGTAAGTGTTTGAACCCTTGTGTAATAGTTGCATAGTTGTCCCTCAGTTGTCCTCAGTGTGAAAAGATGGATCTCAAAATCATACAGTCATTGTTGGAAAGAGTGCAAATACACAAAAATGCTGAAAAACCAAAGAATTTGTGGGACCTGAAGGATTTTTCTGAAGAACAGCAGGCAGTTTAACTGTTCAGGACAAACAAGACGGGACTCATGAACAACTATCAATAAAAAACATCATCATAGATCATTCAGGTAACAGCACAGCATTAAAAATCAAGTGTATGTAAACTTTTGAACAAGGTCATTTTCATAAATTCAACTATTCAATTATTTTCTCTTGTGGACTATATGTAAACGTCATTTTGTATGATCCCTCTTATTTTGGTAAAATAATTAACCTCAACTGTATATATTTCTTAAAATAAAATAAAAAACAAGTGAGTCTACATGTTAATCATTACTTTCAAAGTTATAAAATGTTTTTACTAACACCTACATTAATAATTCATTGCACCACATGGCACATTACAACCTGAACTAACTTGTCTTGTCATGAAAAGTCAAATGATTTGACATTTTAAGAGTCTTACTGACCTTTACACACAGTCATGAGAATCTGCAGGGGTCTATGATATAACTTCCTGTTGTTGTTTTTATTTTCCATACTTTGACAAACAGCTGTACCACTCTGATAATTTTGACTTTATGACATCCACATTATAGACAATGTGTAGTCAAGTAGTCATTATGTGTATGAACTGCATTGTAAGTCTGTTTTTAAAATAAATTAATAGATGTGGACAAAAAAAGCAATATGTATTTGACTCAAAGTGTGTTTCTTAGGTTAACGCTTTGTTTATTGATTTAAAATGTGATCTTATATACAGGCTAGAGCACCTAGCACCTTTTTCTTCATTTAAATGAACACTATAACACTTCCATAAATCCCAAATGCTGCTAACCAATAACTAGGGAAGCTCTTCAGTGGGAATCTCATTCATACTTGGCTAGCTGTCAATTATGTCTTGTCCAATATGACTTACAACACACTTATCCCCTAAGTGTCTTGTTAAAGGGCACAATGTGATATGTGTATAATGTCAGATGTTTCTCTTTTAGCAATTAATTTTTTAAATGAGAAATCAGTGAGTATAAGCTGCTCATGGTGTGGGCAGCAACACAATGTGTGTGGGAGAGCTTTTTTTTAATACCAAGTAAAAATGTTTCCCCTGCAGTCAGGCATTAGGCAGACATGTGGACACACAACCTGTCACGCTATCGTTATGGCTGCCTTCAATCACAGCAACCCACGCATACACACAAACAAAAAAACCGTCACTTGCAGCCCTCAGTCCTCTCTCTCTGTCAAACACACACATACACACACTCAGGGGCCCTAATCAACGTCATCAGAGGTCTCCGCTCCTGCAGATGGTGGAAATCAAAACTCAACAGGCTGAGCGAAAACACACCAGGTCAGTGACAGACAGGAAGCTAAAACCACCTACACAAACTAACAGTCATCATAAACAGAGTGCAAAGCTATAAATAAGTTAGAGGAAAACTAGAACAAACTTTTCTATATTTAAAACACGCAATGTGTAATTTCAAAAATCTTGAGATTAGATCAAATCAAATCAAATTTTATAAAGCACAATACAAACAACAGTAGATGACCACTGTGCTTTACAAACCATACTAACATAGACATCAAAAACATAAAAAGTGTGTATACATGAGTAATATCACAGAAGTAGCAGTGTGATATGACTGTATATCGGCACGGCTGAGATTCGGTCGTAGGCACGAGGCTTCTACGAACACACACACAAGTTTCCCAATACTAAATACTACTATTTATATAAAATAATATTTATTGCAAAATAATATTTAATAAACAACAACAGCCATCATAAAAGTTGCAAGGCAATTCAGTCAAAAGTTCAAAGGTAACACTCTGATATACAGCATTAAATTTACAAACAAAAATTTACATGATGAGATTTTGCCCTCAACCAAAACTATTTTGCTCTGGAAGAAATAGATTAATGAGACCAAAGACTGCACATTAGATTTACCCAAAATGAATTACATCTCATGTTTAACCACTATAGAGACATCAGAGCTAGCTGCAAAAGTCCAGAAGATCTAGCTGAGGTAAGGCTGCTCTTAGCGGGTTCATGAGCACTGAACAGTTGCTGATACCCTGGAGCTCACATCTCTGAAATCATTTTAACAAATAGCCGTTATCTTTATTATCAAACCGCATATTTAAAGTCTAAACAAGTACATTCTCGCCTAAAAATCACCTGAAACTACATTCTGTGACTCAAAAACCGTATTATTTATAAAATTATAGCGGATTTGGGTGTCCACCATGACACTCGCTGTGAGAAATACCGCAAGCGGAGTGATCCAAACAGTAAAATGGTTGGAATTACGATATCACTAGAATATTGCGAAGGAACTTCGTTGCTTCATTGAAAGCTATTTTAGCTGTATTATTTTAGCTCACTGTATTATTGTATTAAAAGCTGACTGTATTATGTGTAGTAGAGTATTATGAGAGAGAGATGTACTGGGCGAGTGTGATTACCTGCATCTGATACATCATTCATTATTTAACTCAATCTCATATTCACAATAAAACATTAGTTTAAATGTCTACTAAGGAAAGTGTTATCTTTGTCATAACGTTAATATCCTTTCCTCTGTTAGGTTTCATTTCTGATGACAAAATGCATATTTTAAGTCTAAACAAGTACATTCTCACCTAAAAAAAACTTAAAACTACATTCAGTGACACAAAAACAGTATTATTTATAAAATTATAGTGAATTTGGGCATCCAATTCACAAATGGTGAAACAAACTGTTACATAAATGAGCAATATCACACGCGTAAATGTGAGATATGGCTGTATATCAGCACAGCTGTGATTCCGCCATAGGCACGAGGCCGCAGCCATATCTTACATCTATGAGTGTGATATTGCGTTTATAAAACAGTTCAATGGCACTGTGTAAATACATAAGAAACAACAACAGAGTGTCTTTAAAAACCCTCTTTTGTGCATAACTACTTCCTTCCACCATGGATTCAAATCTCAGTTTGACAGTGTAACAGCTGAGCCCAAGCCTCCGTTACTATTTAGAGCAGAGTATTCTGAGAGAGAGATGGACTGGGCGAGTGTGATTACCTGCATCTGATACAACATTCATTCTACAGCTCAATCTCATATTCACAATTAGTTTGAATGTCTGCTGAGAAAAGCATTATCTTTGTTGTAACGCTAATATCCTTTCATCTGTTAAGGGTGATTTCTAATGATAGCACTGCTTAGTGCATTTGTTAGCTGTGTCAAGGTGTTGTTGAAACTAAAAAAAAACTTTTGTTTATAACAATAATTTTTCAATCTAAAAGTCTTTACTGCTGACTCTTGTCACCATATAATGGCGGAACAATTTAACTAAAATCACTATCACGAACACACACAACATTTCTCAATACTAAACAGTATTAAATACTACTATTATTTATATAAAATACAGCATTAAGTAATATTTTATATAAATAATAGAATAATAATATTTAATAAACAACAACAACAGCCATCATCAAAGTTGCTAGGCAATTCAGTCAAAAGTACAAAGGCAGCACTCCGACATACAGCATTGAATTTACATAAAGTTGATGAGATTTTGCCAAAACTATTTGCTCTGGAATAAATAATAAATTAATGAGACCAAAGACTGCCAGTTAGATTTACCCAAAACTCTCATGTTTAACCACTATAGAGACATCAGAGCCTGCGGCAAATTCCAGAAGATGTGGCCGAAGTGAGGCTGCTCTTGGGGGGTTTATGAGCGATAAATGACCGCTGACACCCTGGAGCTCAAATGTTCGAAAACGTTAAAGCAAATTTTCAAACAGACATTATTTTATTAACAAACTGCATATTTGAACTATAAACAAGTACATTCTCACCTGAAAACCATTATTTGGGTGTCCACCATGACACTCGCTGTGATAAATACCACAAGTGATACACAATATCACTAGAATATTGCACTCCTCTCAGCCAATCAGATTCAAGGACAAGAAAGAACTGTTGTATACATTTATATACACCACAATGCAATGAAGGGATGAGACATCAAAACTCTAATACCTGATTCAGTCTAATAAGTGATTCAATCTTTTAAGCCTGGGTAAAACAACCTAATCTTATGAGTCATGACAATGTTTTACAAGGTGGCTAATTCATAATTCATATTTTATGAGTTCCTCAATTTGTATAAATTTGTATTAATGACCATCCATTAATCCTGCCCCTAAACTTACCCATCAATGGGTTCTAGACAAATCGTACAAAATCATGCAAGTGAAATTGTACAAATTCGTACAAATTAGCCATCTCATAAAAAACGTACAAATTGGTTGTAAGACAGCGTTGGTAAAAAGACATCATTTTAATTTAAATCGAAAAGTAAAGTCTTAATTTTAAATTCAGATTTAGATTGAAAAAATCTGAGGGAAACCAGGAGACTATTCCAAAATTTGGGCCCAACAACGGAAAAAACAAGGTCACCCGTCAACTTTAGTCTGGATCTTGGGACCATCAACAATCTTTGCCTGGATGACCTCAGAAATCTAACAGATGTATATGGATTCAAAAGGTCGGAGAGAGAAGAAAGGTGCTGATCCGCAAAATTTTAAAATCAATTCTGAAACGGCTCGGCAACAGGTGCAAAGGATATCACATAGGGGAGATTTCATCAAATTTCCAGGTGCCAGTCATAGGTCCTGCAGCATTTTGAGCCATTTGAAGACAACTGATATTAGATTGACTTATTCCAGTATAAAAGGAATTGCAATAGTCAAGCTGAGCTCAAACAAACGCAAGTATCACTCCCTCTTGAAAAAAAATGGATTTGACTACAGCCTTTATCTGTTTATCAAATTTGAGTGCAGAATCAAAAATAACACCCAAGTCTTTCACAGAAGGCTTAACAAAGGAGACCAAATCTCCAAAGCCACATTCAGAGCTGCCTGAACACAATAACCTCTGTTTTGCTCTCATTAAGATGCAAAAACTTTAAATAAAACCATGGCTTGATATCAAACAGACCTACAACTTTTTGTTCCATTGCCTTTTTGTTCCATTGTGCTTCAAGGGCAAATATATTGAAGTCAACATGAAAGAAAAATTGACCCTTTTTACTTTCAGGCGTATTGTGAACAATTCACTGGTGCATGTTATTCTAAAGGAAAAAATATGTTTTTGTAATCTTTCATCAAAATGTAAAAACTTGTCCTTCCTAAGTTGATTTTCCTTGTCGGTTGTCTTTCCGAAACCCTCCTACGTTTCACCCCCTCGCTTCCTACCACCCTTTTTTTGGTATGTAATGCCCACTTTTCACATTCCAAGCAATTCCCTATTGGTAAAATCAACTACCGTTCAACATTTTTTCCAAATAACTATTCCATTTTACCCAGAAATACATCACATTCTGTCAAACAGTATTTCAGACTTCTCTATGTCTCTTCTATGTACATCAACACATTTCTAATCTCAACACACTCTGAAACTTCTATTTTGATACTTTTATTCAGCAAGGGTGCATTAGATTTATCAACAGTGACATTATAATGTTACAAAAGATTCAAGATTCAATGCTGTTATTACTAGTCATCAAAGAATACTAAAAAAGAAATGCATCATAGTTTCCAAAAAAAAATTAACTCATACACTCAAACACCATAAAACTTCAAGTATTTGAAACACAGAAACACAGAAACTTTTCTACTTGTATTTAAAAAATCTATATATACACTTGTATGTAGGCTGTCTATCCTGAAGTCATTTAACATTATTCTCCTGAATAAACAGTTTTAACAGAAAATCACTACTGACAGCAAATGTATGACCAGCGGTATGCTTACTCTGAATTTCCTGCCATTATATGTCAATTCTGCATAAATGGACTGGCATTATGCCGCTTCTGGTTTTAACAAAAGCAGGAAATTCTTAAGCAAAAGGCCAACCAAAAGGTTATATGATGCATAGTGATTGCGTTTGACCAGTACGCATTTCAAAAGACATTAGACGTCATTCTTGCCATTCACTCCCATGACCTGACAGACAAGAATAAAACTCTCAGTACCAGCACTATTATCGCTAATGACAGATTATTAGAACGCCAATGCTAACCCAACGCCAATTCAGGAATGAGTTGAAAACAATGACCGACCTTTTTCACCCAAAGTAACCTCAAGTAACTATTACAACACTAGGGAGAGAGAGAAAAAGTTGACTCCTACAAGGAAAGTAGATTTCACAACAAAAAAGGATGATACTTGCTCAATATGAAGTGCAACTTAATCTGCTTCCCAAATGTGTCTTTTTTATACTTAATCACTAAATTTGGCCTATAATGAGGAAGCTTTCGAGATCCACTTCAACACTTTTCTAAAGTTACAGACCTGTTTCCTCTTAGTCAGTTATTATATAATTGAAAAAGCAAATGAGGCACTTGAATTCTGTAAAGTCAGCAATCCTACAGCATTCCGTTCTGTTGAGATCATGGAGGAGTTCAGAGGACGAAAGAGGAACAAATCTAGCTTTCTGAAGACTTCTGTATATGAATGAGAGAGTATAACATTACCTTCTCATTTCACTGAATCAATGTCACAGAAATGACAAATTTCACCTTCAGTGGTGATTCTCATTTAATTATCATTACTGTAAGTGATTTGCATACCACTCAAAAGTTTTTTAAGGTTGATTTGTAATGAATTTGTAAAGAAGTCTCTTCTGCTCATCAAGCCTGCATTTATTTGATCCAAAGTACAGCAAAATAGTAACATTTTGAAATATTTTTACTATTCAAAATAAATTAAAATGTAATTTATTTCAGCATCATTACTCCAGTCTTCTGTGTTACATGATCCTTCAGAAATCATTCTAATATGCTAATTTGCAGTTCAAAAAACATTTATTATTATTATTATTAATATTTAAAACAGTTGAGTAATTTTTTTCAAGATTCTTAGATGAATAGAGAGATCCAAATATCAGCATTTATCTGAAATAGAAATGTTTTGTAACATTTTGATCAATCAATCCTTGCTAAATAGCAGTATGAATTAAAAAAAATTATACTGACTTCAAGCTAATGTTAGAAAAGCTTTTTATTTCAGACAAATGCTGATCTTTGGATCTTTCTATTCCTGAAAGAAACCAGAAATTCTACTCAGCTGTTTTCAACATAATAATAATAATAGTAAATGTTTTTTGAGCAGCAAATCAGAAAATTTGAGTGATTTCTGAAGGATCATGTGACTGGAGTAATGATGCAAAAAATTCAGCTTTGAAATCACAGGAATAAATTACATTTTAAAATATATTAAAATAGAAAACAATTATTTTAAATACTAAAATTATTTCAAAAATTTACTTTGGATGTGCTTTGGATCAAATAGATGCAGGCTTGGTGAGCAACTTCTTTCAAAACATTACAAATCTTACTGTTCAAAAACTTTTGACTGCATATTCACACACACACACACACACACACACACACACACACACACACACCGTTCAATCCAAGTTTGAATCAAAATGATGAATTGATACTTTTATTCAGCATGAACGCATTCAATTGATCAAAAAATGACATGAAGGCATTAAAATGATTTCTACTTCAAATAAATCCTGTTCTTTCTGTTTCTGTTCATAAAAGAATCACACAAAAGACATTTTATCACAGTGTTCACACTACATTAAGCAGCACAACCATTTTCAACTGTGATAATAATAAGAAATGGTTCTTGAGCATCAAATCAGCATATTACAATGATTTCTTGAAGATCACGTAATACTGAAGACTGGAGATTTGCCATTACAGGGGAAAAAATACATTTTAAAACATATTCAAATTGAAAAGGGTTCATATTTCACAGCATTGCTCTTTTTGAATATGTTTTGATCAAATAAATGTAGACTTGGTGATCATATGAATATAAATAATAACATTAACAATTGCTATTCTTCCATGAAAATAATATCACCAGAAAGAATCTCAGACTTCATTTTCCTTAACCAAAACATAATTTATAATATCTTTTTTTTAGATTAGATTTCAGGGTGAAATACGACCCAGACATGTTCTTGACCAGCTTTGGGAGATTCCCCTGATAACTGAACGTCTAGAAAACAATTTAACATCAGTTTCTGTCTGAGGCTTCGGGTTCCTCAAATTTCATTATTTCTCTCTCTCTCTCTCATGTGACTGTGGTCATGCATCCGAGTATGAGGGATAACAGACCACTCAAGCTGAACGCTTCTATTAAAATTTAAGACTGCAGAATGGTTCTTTTTCCCTTCACACTTAATCACACTGAATCTTTCACCACCTCCCACAGAAGACATTAACAGGGAAGAGTGCTGAAAATATAACGCATGGCTGTGGAACTGACAGAGAGGGCAGCATACTAATAGGAGTAGAAAACTTTCCCTAACAAGTCTCTAATTAGATATAAGCTGGCAGTAGATGCTGGACAGATGTATGATGATCAGTCAAAGGGGCAACAGTGCTAGTTGGGCAGCCGAGAAATTCTCTATACTGTCTATAATTGGGGCTAAGGCTGTAGATATTCCTCTGCCTCCTGACTAACAGATTCCTTTCCATAAACACAGGCATTAAGAAGAAGCAGATCTCTGTAATTGGTTCCCTGATGTCCTGCAGAGCAGCAATGCAAACAAATGTCAGAATGACCACTGCATGGCTCGTCGTGGCTGCTGGGAATCGGCAGAGGACACCACACAGATTACAGTTCTCTTCCAAAACCTACAGAGCTGCTTCGTGGTCTACTGTCTACCTAGACAGCATCCTAACCGAGGTGGAACCTCCCAACTGACTAATTAGGCAGCAGCTCCATTAACTATTTTTACCAATCATTTTCAGTATTGAAAGAAATAGATCTATAATTGGCATTTCTTCCACTTTGTCCACCATCTTGGACACATTCGACAAGGTATCTTTGGAAGCAGCATAATTATGATTCCTATCTTTGGAACAGCCTTCATGTCAGGAGGGCAGATGTAATACCTAGGAGGCAGCTAATGCCGAGTTCAGACTGCACGATTTTCAAAGCAATCGCGTCACAGATGTTTTCACACTGCATGACTATCTGGGGTAGCATTCTGTCGCTGCTGTGTTCACACTGCACGATGGATTGGCGACAGGGGGTTTCACACTGCATGACTTTACAATAGGAAGAATCGCCGACAACTTTGTCCCGGTCCGCAAAACTACGTCTCACAACCAAACACACGCGAGAAGTGACATGGAAACAACGCGAGGTCAGGCGTGCAAGTTCTCACGTGAGACTGGTATTATTATAAAAAAAATGGTAGCCCGCAAGAAGCTTGTCATATAAATTGCATGTGCACTCATTTGCAGCGAAAAGAAAAGAAGCAGAAGCTATTCTTGTTGATACTGTGGTCTATACCTTCGTAACTCCTCCCCCAACTTCCCGCTTGCCTGGATGTTGCTGTCTCATTGGCTGTAGGTAATCGCCGATGTGATTTTCAGTCAGATCACCTTTCACACGGCATGATTTTGAATCGCCGACAGGTCCAGATATTTAGCATGCCAAATATCTCACGGGTGTCGGTGACACGTCGGCGATTCTCTCAGATCGCGTCTTTGATAGTTCACACTGTGTGATTGTCACTCACGTGAACGAGCACCGATTTGCCTGTGATTTCGGGCATTTGTCGGCGATTTCTCAAAACCTGTCGGCGAGTCAAAATCGGGGCTAAAATCATGCAGTCTGAACTAGGCATAAGAGAGCAAATGGAGAATTGAGACAATGCATTATGTCAATCAACCCTTCAATGTAAATACTTAAAGGGATAGTTCACCCAAAAATGAAAACCTAGGTGTATATTACTTTCTTCTTTTAGACGAATACAATCGGAGATATATTAAATGTCCTGGTTCTTCCAAGGTTTATAATGGTAGTGTCATAGTTCTGTCTGTTTTGGTCTTTGGTTTCTCCCATCTGGTTTCCCCCTGTCATTTTGAGATCATTTGGTTTAGTCCTCGTTTGTCATCATCCCCGTCACCTGTGTTTAATTATTAGTCTGTCTTTATAAGTCTGTTTGTTTCCTGAGTTCTCTGTCGGTCTTTATGTGATGTTAATCGTTGAAATGTTACGTGTGTGGATTCTCTTGCCTGTTCCTGATTGTTCCTGCTTGTTTATCTGAAGAATAGATTAAATATAGTGTTTATTGTTAATCTCGTCTCGTCTCGTTCCGTCCAGCACGTACACCTATAACAGGTAGTGAATGGCTGTTGATATTCAATAGTCAAACAGATGTCCAAAAAAGTGCATCCATTCATTGTGAAAAGTACTCAACACTAGGGGTGGCACGGTTCACAAAACCCACGGTTCGGTTCGTATCACGGTTTTAGGTCACGGTTTTCGGTTCTGTACGGTTCTTGTTTTTATTTATTTTTTATTTTAATCTTTAACACTCCAGAAGTTTGTTTTGGCATATGAAATGTAGCTTGATTATCCACAATGTAGGATACATTATTAAAAAAAAAGTTTTATCATGTAATCATGCACAAACTGAATTGGACTTGACTTTAAGCACATTATTGAGACCATCTCTGAGGAAAGCTAGGGGAGATTTGATACAGCAATAGAGAAGATATTGATGACATGCTTTTCATTTATTTGGCAAAAACAGGACAATGTGTATCTCCACAGGAATTTATGTGCCTTTTTAGCACATAAAGATTGAACTGAAGAATTAACTTGCATGTCTACCAACACACTGGTGTGATGTCTCCTCAGATGAACTGACAAATTAGAAGTGTTGCCGTTAGCATATTATATGCATTTTCCACAATGCTTGCACACAGTCTCAGTTTGATCTATTCTTTTATTCCCGTCTTCATAATAGGTAACATGAAATCCAAAATGTTCCCACACAACTGACCTGGCTATGGGGCCGTTCACATGAAGCCTCTTTTGCACACTCAAGTTTGTTATTTCAAATGTAGACGCGTGGTATGCGCGCTCGTAATGGAAGCGACGCGGTGCGACACGCTCGTTTTTTCCAGGCGCGTCCGCGCCGCATCGAGATAAAAACATCTCAACTTTTCAAAATTCCGCAAGCTCACCACAGGCCATGTGACATGAACCAACCAATCAGCTTCATCCTTTCCTTTAATAAAATTGAAAGCACAGCCAAGTTGGATGAACAGCGTATCATAGCTGGCGCATCCTCCAACTCCGGGCAGCCTTCCTTATCTCTCCCACTTGCCATTTCTACACGTGACGTAACCTGCAGCACTCCACTTTTACTTTCTCTATGTCTACACACACCTCTTATTTCACGCAAAAAGGACACTCACGAGGCTACATTGCGCATGCATTGAACCGTTGAACCGAGCGACGCACACACGCACCGAACCGAGACAAGCGAACCGAACGGTTCGGTTGTTTTTCATGTACCGTGCCACCCCTTCTCAATACAGCTCCTGGTGGTTAAAAAATGCCATCTGAAGCAAAGCAAAGTGTTTGAGTAAGAAAAATATAAATATTTAAAACTTTATAAAACGTAATCTCTAACTTACACTAGAAAGTGGTGTACCAGCCGTTGACGTAGGCACAGAGTAAGCATCTGTGGTAATACGCTAGTCTCACAAGAACCAAGTTTTGTTTACAGCAAAGAAAAACCAGTCTCCTCTTGACTTATATCGCAATCTTTGGATATTGTTCTTTACAAATCCTCATTTTGTACTTCTAATTTGTGACCAGTGTTTTGTTTTGCTCTCTGTCTCTCTCCTGAGCTTACGCTCCGCCTTCATTCTACGTCCTACTTCATCCGCTGGAACACCACTATCTCATGAACGTGCGTACGACAGCCGAAGCTAAAGATTATGGTTTATAAATTTTTAAATATTTATATTTTTCTTAAAACACATCGATTTGTTTCTGGAGGCCTTTATTAACCCCCTGGAGCTGCGTGGAGTACTTTTTATGATGGATGGATGCACTTTATCAGACTTCAAAATCTGAACACCCATTCACTGCCATTATAAAGCTTGGAAGAGCCAGGACATTTTTTTTTTTATATAACTCTGATTGTATTCGTCTGAAAGAAGAAATTCATATACACCTAAGATAGATTGAGGGTGAGTAAATCATGGGGTAAATTTAAAAGTCATTTTAAGGTGAACTAAGAATTCTTAGGGGCAGTTTACAAAATGCATTTTTGCATTCCCTTGTGTTACTTTTCCAGGATCCTCTATGTAAACATGCACTAGACGGACTGATGCACTTGCTTGTCTTTGGGCATGACACATCATTATAAAACATGTGACACTTAAGTTCAAATAAGTTAAATTTTTAAGACCGTATGTTTATATTCTGCTGCAAGTGTCTTGCATTTTTCAATACAAAAATTGTTCAGTGTGAAATGAATGACCGCTTAGAATACTTTCTGAAAACACCCAATTGAACAATTCAGTTATTTGATGCAACTGCAACCTTTCACCAAACTTCCTAGGTGAAGTGGCCAGGTCTTATTCACTGTTTGTACGTGAAATGTATGTACAAACATTTTGACAAAAATCATGATAACTTTTTTTTTTATTTAAAATGTATAAAAAAAATGTGCTCAGACTTGTTTTGAGAATGGCACACATGCTATTGCTTGAGGGTATTGCTGTATGTGATCCCAGGTGAGAGCTGAGTGTTTGTTGTGAGTGATGAAAGAAAAGACTGTGTGAAAAATCCTTATATTACCAACCTTGATATTGCTCATTTAGAAAACCCCAAAATAAAGTTAGCTACTAGGTTAAAAAACAAATTCATTCATGTACACACGTTGTGAAATAGGCAACATTTTTTGTAAGAATTTCACCATGCAAATAAATATAAAATATAAAAATTATTCTTGCAATTATTACTCAGTGAGACAGTGTTTTCCTACAGCTCAAACTTTAGAGTACAAAGCTAATAACACTAAGCTCTTGGTCCTTGATTCCCAGAGAATGCAAAAACTGACTAAATGTGTACCTTGTCACTTTTTTTTAATCAGATCAAAAAGAACCCTATTTAGTTTCTAAATACATACTGGTCTTACTGCACTAAAATTCCACTTGTGAAACAATTTCATTTTTTACTGACATCATTTAGGCCATGCAGGCTACTGTTGTTAACCAATAGTATAAAGGCTATTTAGGCACCGTTTTACAAAACCTGACTTCATTCTGGCCTGGAATTGGCCAATAATTTTCCAATAAATAAATGAAATGAAATGAAATGTAACCCTGGACCACAAAACTAGTCATAAGGGTCAGTTTTGAAATGACCCTTATGTTTTTTGAATTTTGAATTTGAGATGTATGCATCATCTGAAAGCTGAATGAATAAGCTTTCCATTTTTGTATAGGATATTGTTAGGATAGGACAATATTCAACCGAGATACAACTATTTGAAAATATGGAATCTGAGAGTGCAAAAAAATAAAGTTTTGATATATTTAGGGTAGGAAATTTACAAAATATCTTCATGGAACATGATCTTTACACAATATCCTCATGATTTTTGACATAATAAGAAAAATCAATCATTTTGACCCATGCAATGCATTTTCGGCTATTACTACAAATATACCCGTGCTACTTATGACTGGTTTTGTCACAAATGCATTTTATTATGAAAGTAAAATTGGCTGAATATTAGTATTGATGGAAAACACGCTGTACAGTATAGGGTTTACAAAATTACAGAAGTCAACAGGCAGTTGTAAGCCCTTAGTAATAACTGTAAGGGTATTATCATTAAGGGTCTTTAAAAGCATGGTGTGAAGCCTGTAATTTCCCAATGGATGAACTGATGTGAAGTCAATTATTTCCCAATGGATAAATTCAAGTCCTACATTTGTTTCCTCACTGAATATCACATTTCACACTGAATTGCTTCTTATTATGGAAGTAAAATGGGCTTAAAATGTGATTTCATGTTGACTTTCAGTGACATTCAGTCTTGAAGGAAAACAAGCTGTACTGTCAACAGCCAGTTGAAAATCTTAGTGATACTAGCAAGGGTGTTATCATTAAGAGTCTTTTGTGGGATCAGTATAAAAATCACCTACCTGTTCAGGATGCACACTGCCTCTGATTTCAGCCACAGTGTTGTATGAGTCAACATCTGGCAGTGTTTGGGCCCCCATAGTCAGACGCACCACAATCCTCTGACCTCTGCGGGCCATTCTGGCCATCATCTGTGCATCCTCGATAGTGATGCAGGCGGTGGGGATCTGAGGCACTCCAGGCTCGTACCACTGCCAGCCAGTGTGGGGGCTGAAAACAACACCATGAGTGAGTTAAAAACACTGAAATATGCTTTTTATATATTAAATATTGTTACAATATATATTTTCAGTCAAAGTTTAGAATATTTCAAAGTATTTTTAAATGTAATTTAATCCTTTGATGGCGAAGCTGAATTCTCAGCAAGTATTATCAATTATTAATAGAGCTAAATTTTTAATAATGGTTCTTACTGTTATCAATGTTGAAAATAGATTTTGCTGCTCAATATTTTAGTGGAAACCATGATACTTGTTTCAGGATTCTTTGATAAATAGAATGTTCAAAAGAATAGCATTTATTTTAAACATTTCTTTACTGTCACTTTGGATCAATAAAAGGTCAAAAGTGTACATTACTTGCAGAATCTGCTAAATGTTAATTATTTTACTAAAATAAGAGGGATTATACAAAATGCATGTTCTTTTTTTAGTACTGGCCTAAATAAGATCTTTTACATAAAAGACGTTTACAGTCCACAAGAGTAAAGAATAGTGAATTTATATAAATGACCCTATTCAAAAGTTTACATATACTTGATTCTTAATACTGTATTTTTGTGTGTCTTTAGTGATAGTTGTTCATGAGTCCATTGTTTGTCCTGAACAGTTAAACTGCCTGCTGTTTTACAGAAAAATCCTTCAGGTCCCACAAATTCAGTGTTTTTTATGCATTTTTTTGTATTTGAACCCTTTCCAACAATAACTGTATGATTTTGAGATCCATCTTTTCACACTGAGGACAACTGAGGGACTCATATGCAACTATTACAAAAGGTTCAAACACTCACATAACGTCTTTTATGTGAAATAACTTATTCAGGTCAGTACTAAATAAAAAATAACTTGCATTTTGTATGCATTTAGTCTCTTATTTTGGTAAAATAATTAACATTTTGCAGATTTTGCAAGGTGTATGTAAACTTTTGACCTCAAACCTTTTGCATTTTCCACAAAAACATTAAGCAGCACAACTGTTTTTAACATTGATAATAATGCTTCATAAGCACCAAATCAGCATAATAGAATGATTTGTGAAGGATCATGTGACACTGAAGATTGGAGTAATAGCTGCTGAAAAATCAGCTTTGCCATCATAGAATAACTTACATTTGAATATCTATTAAAATAAAAAAAACTGTACTATAAACTATAATAATACTATAATATTACAGTTTTACTGTATTTTTAAATTAAATGTCTTTTTTATTATTTTTATTAATTTAATAATTTATTTATTTGAGAAAACATAATCATCAAGGCTAAATTTCCTTTAATTTCCCTCTTTCATTGAAACAATTTTCTATTTGAATAGCCAGAACCGTTTAGTTTACAATGGCAGTTCTTTTATTATACTATCAACAGTGTAATGCTTCTGACCTGTTGATGGAGAAGGGAGTTACTGAACGGATAAGCGAAGCCACGGCTCCAACTTTAGCAGCTTCTGAGGCCCCTGAAGCCCGATATTCTACAGTCTCCCCATAGCTGACGAACGGCTGGTTATACACAACGATTTTCCCTTTTGCCTCACTTGCTCTCTTTTTCAGCTCTTCAAAAGACTCCACCACCATTACTTCTGCCTCAATACCTGCCAGAACAAAATAGGCTGGTTAGCAGGTGCAGGCACAGTATTTAAAACTTTATCACGAGATGAACACTGACTACTAACCTTCTGGAGGAGTTCCAACACTACTACCAAGCCCAAGTATGGCTAAAGTGTGGTTTCTCGGTTGAAGCATCATTGCGCTCTCCTTTCCCCGCACCCAATGAGGGATCTTCACTGGCTCTAGATGCACATTCTCCAGTTTGTCCTGTGTAAGGGCATTGTACATGTACTTAATAGCCAGGTCTAGGTTTTTAGAGCCACTGACTCTGTTTCCAATAGAGTCAGTGAACTCAGCCAGCCTCTCATAGGAACGGTTCTGGGCTTTTCCGTATACTGCTTGGTTTATGATTTGTTGAGCGATGTCTGAGTATTTGGAAACCTCTTTGGATATTTCTGAAAGCGGTTTACTGTCATAACTGTGAGGCCTGGAGTGACAGTGTAGAAAACAGCAGAGGATAAGGAGAGTCAGCAGCACCTGACTAATGGAGTTTTGACACTTGCTTTTATTGCCAGTCATCTGAAAAGCACATGACAGAAAAGAAAAGTCAAACATTTCAATTTATTTAATAGAATATACGAATATTTAGCATTTATCAATACAGAATTAAATGAGTTAAACATCACTTAAATCATTTTAAAATATAAGAACAGTTTATGAAATGGCAGTAATGCAGTTCAACTGGTCTTAAATGATTTCCTGGAACTGTTTTCAACTTTTTCAAGGTTGTTTTTCTTTCTGGTTGTTCCTGATATAGAAACATTTTACACAATGAAGCACAAACATTTAAGCACTGACATTTATTCGGTCACTTCGACATGCTGGAACATACAGTGTTATTAATAATACAATAAATTCAAGCACAGCTGGCTTTATTTAATCTACGACTGGAACATACTGCTATTTTGCAAAACAAATTAGACCGCATAAAGGAATATTCTTAGTTTTTTGGTTAAAGATATTAAAATACTTAAATGCACAATTTAAACAGCTTTGTATTAAACTGTATGAATATTTTACCTGCATGTTTCAGAATGACAACAAACTGTACGAACCTTCAAAACATTGTGCACTCATGTGGGTACGGCAAGCGTCCTGGGACAATAGTACAAAACGCGTTTAGTATTCAACCCGGGACACCTCTTTCACAACAAATGTTTCACAAACCGTTGCAGTTCTCATGAAGTAAAAAATTGACGGTTTACTGTATATAATTTATAGAGCAGGGTGTAAATGTTTTAACCAGGTTGAAAACATCTTTGTTTTCAAAAAACAATCCGTAGGAATTTCCATTATTAGTATTATTATTTTAATTAAGGCTTACAGTAAGAGTGCTCAAAATGACTGAGATGTCCAATCAAATATAATAAGACAGGCTTTAGGCTACTTTTATAAGTATTTCTAATTGACTTTTTTGTGAAATTACCCTATTGATTATGTATTTCGTGTAATACAATATAGAGTGTTTTCAGTACACATCATCAATTGGCCATATTGGCAGCACTGAATGTAAACAGTTCCACTGAACCGAATGAAACTCACATATTTTGCTGATTATTGCTGCTGAAAATGGTCAATTATTGTCATGTTTTGGGCTGTAGGTTACTAATTGTCGATCAAGGAAAAACATTTGGGGTTATAGGGTAGACTTAGTACAGCAGAGACACTTTCTGCTTTATCCATCACTACACAAAAACTAGATGCTGAAATTAAATGATTTTTCACATGATATTTCTTTTGCTTGCGTACTAAAATATCATAAATTCATAATAGCCATAAGTAGATGATATTTTCCACAATTCACTCATAAACATAAGGTGCATTTTTGTCTCAATTGTACCCGTATGATGTACAGTTGAAACAGTACCATGGTACAGTAGAGACACTCATTCTTAATGCTCTAAAGCTGGCTAACCATTTATTGCAAATGTGAAAAATTACAAAAGTACAGTTGTGCAACTTTTTTTTTAATTCTGATTTATTTATTTGCTTTATTTAATTCAGATTCAGTTAAACAAAATAGGAACAAATTTTTAACACTAGAAAATATACGGCAAACAGTACAAATGTAAACATAACCATAAAAATAACAATATACATATTGTATATTCTATAACTCTACTCCTAAACCATATGCATCACTCAAAACTTTCTGCATATTTACATTTTCAGTCATTCTGTATGAATTATAAGCTTGTTTCCTTATGAGGACCAAAAAATGTTCCCACAAGGTTAGAATTTACTGGTATTATGTGGAGACATTTGGTCCCCATAATGTAGATAATACCAGTACACAAACACACACAGCCTTTGTGCATTTTATTTTATATGATTGAACTGTTACTGTATACACAGCGACCTAAAAAGGGTGTATCAACTATACCCACCTTGTATATTGCTTAAGATTCTATGGTATCCTTTTTACATTCATGTTAGAAAATATATCAATTAATAATAGACAGTTGAAATATTACAAATATATATATATATATATATATATATACAGTCAAGCCCAAAACTATTCATACCCCTGGCAAATTCTGACTTAAAGTTATATTTATTCAACCAGCAAGATTTTTGTGATTAGAAATGACACAGACGTCTCCGAGAAGATAGTAAGATGGTGTACAAGAGGCATCATTTTGGAAAAAAAAAATATTACTCATCTTTTATTTACATTTGAACAAAAAGTGGCATGTCCAAAATTATTCATACCCTTCTCAATAATCAATTAAAAAGCCTTTATTGGCTATTACAGCAATTAAACGCTTCCTATAATTGCTGACCAGCTTTTTGCATGCCTCCACTGGTATTTTTGCCCATTCATCTTTAGCGATGAGCTCCAACTCTTTCAGGTTGGAGGGTCTCCTTGCCATCACTCCGATCTTTAGCTCCCTCCACAGATTATCAGTTGGATTTAAGTCAGGACTCTGGCTGGGCCACTGCAAAACGTTAATGTTTTTGTCTGCTAACCATTTCTTCACCACTTTTGCTGAAATGTCCACTGGTGCCCAAGGCCAAGTTTCTCTGCAGACTGCCTGATGTTGTTGTTGAGAATTTTGATGTATTGCTCCTTTTTCATGGTTCCTTTTACTGTGATTAGGTTCCCTGGTCCACCGGCTGAAAAACACCCCCAAAACATTAGGTTCCCACCACCATGTTTGACAGTGGGGATGGTGTTCTTAGGGTTGAAGGCTTGTCCTATTTTATGCCAAGTGAAGGCTACATCATTGTGGGCAAACAATTCAATTTTTGTTTCATCTGACCATAAAACAGGAGACCAGAAGTCTTCTTCTTTGTCCAGATGAGCATTTGCAAAGGCCAAGCGGGCTTCTGTGTGCCTTATCTGGAGAAGTGGTGTCCTCCTTGGTCTGCGTCCGTGGAACCCAGCGGTGTGCAGTGTCCGTTGGACTGTCTGCCTTGAGATGTTGCCACCAGCAGAGCCCAGATTCATCAGGATGGCCTTGGTGGTGATTCTTTTTTACCTCTCTCACTATCCTCCTGGCCAGCATAGGTGTCACTTTTGGCTTCCGAACACGTCCTCTGAAATTTTCACAGTGCGGAACGTCTTGTATTTTTTAATAATACTTTGCACTGCAGCAACTGGAACTTCAAGACATTTAGATATGGTCTTATAGCCCTTTTCTGACTTGTGAGCAGTCACAATGCGCAGCCGCAGGTCCTCAGTGAGCTCCTTTGTCTTAGCCATGACTGTCCACAAACCAACAGCAGAGAGCTTCTGTTTTTCACCTGTTGAGTTGATTAAAACAGCTGTTCCCAGTGAACCAGGGTAATTAGGATGCTTTAGAACAGCTTGGACTATTTGGAATGGTATAGAACTTTGGATTTTCCCATAGACTCTGACAGTTTGCAAAGGGAGTGAATAATTTTGGACATGCCACTTTTTGTTCATATGTAAATAAAAGCTGAGAAATATACATCATCTTGTTATCTTTTGGGAGAAGCCTGTGTCATTTCTGGTCAAAAAACAAAAAACAAAAAAACTTGTCAACCAATCACCGTCAGGGGGTTGGTGTTGTGGACTTTCGCTCTGCCTCCCTCACATTTCGTGTGCACCAGCACGAAAATCCACAACACCAACCCCCCTGACGGTGATTGGTTGGAACACTGTTTGTTTTTCTGTGGAATGGTTGGTAGCACCGTTTTTTTTTTTTTTTTTTTGGTATATCTCGTAGCCTAGTCTGACCACAGACACACATTTTTTTTACAGCCAATTTATGGGGCAGGCAGCGAGTGGATCGTGAAGAAAGGTCAGCTGAACGTGACACTTTATGTTTCAGCCTAGAATCGCTGATACAGCCTTTAAGTCAGAATTTGACAGGGGTATGAATCATTTTGGGCTTGACTACATATATATATTTTAAACCTAATTTGCGTAGCATGTGTGTAAATGTGGCTTTTAACCTATTATCATAACACTGTACAACTAAACAGCATGTGACCCAATAGGACACCAATCCAGGTACAGTTGATACACTGTGTCTCAACCGTACCCCACTGACATTCTTGCACGTTTTCTCTAGATTATAAAAAGACCTTGCATGGCACAATGTCATAAAATATGTCTATTTTCAGAGCACAGAGTAACGTTAGCAATGATATATGTTAAGTTTAACAGTCATAAAAAAATAATAAGCTATTCATTGTGAAAGGGTCATGGTGTAATGAAAATCTCACCTTGGAAATAATAACTTTTGCCTCTATATTCTTCGGAGTGGAAAGACGCACACATTTCACATTACCCACAATTAAAGAGAACACTAATACACATGTGTGAAGCAAAAATCATGGCTCGGGGTTCCTGTGTATGCAGGTTATTTAAGGTGTTTCAACTCTTCACATGTCTCAAATGTACTTAGTCTACCCTACAGGCTGCCAAAAGTTACAATAAATCAAGGAGAAGAGTGCAAAAAACTGTCTGAGGAACAAAAAGCGTTGAGCATTGTTGTGGTTGACCAAACTGAACCAGTATTTCCAGGGCAAGAATCGTAACAACATTTGCATTTGTTCTTATAATTTCCAGTCAGGTAGGTGAAATACTAGGCTATCTAATATTATTACTGCTCATACGTATCTTTATTAACTTTAGTTTGTCAAAATATTCTGCTCATTTCTGTCTACTAAGTCCTTCTCCATATGATTCAGCAGCTTCCACATGTTTTTTCCATGGTTTAGACAGCATAAATTAGCAGAACAATGTATTTAGTAGTACATTAACCGTGCAATCCACGCTGTTATTTGACCAAATCCTGACATAAGTGCAAACCTTATATTGAATATGATGTGACTTACGCCTTTTCAACATATAAGATTCAGAGTAAATGTGTGCTTATATACTTTTTGTAGATACTTTAAATTTATTACTTTACAATAAATGAATCCCAAATGGTTTGGTTTGACGTTACAGCTTTTAAACTTTTGGCAAATTTCTGTTCTGGGCTTACAAATTTGATGTCATGACTGGGCAACACATTAATGAATAAAAATGCTCATTTAGAAGGGTGGAGTCTTGTACAAATACAACTAAACTGCATGTTTATGAATATATTTTCTAGAAGAGTTTGTGGCCAGGTGTTGTGAGATTCTTTCTGAAACAGCCTCTGTTGCTGCTTGTGCGTTTAATACGTTTTCCTGTCAAAGCTTCAACATCTAGGGACAAATCCCAGAGCGAAGTGTTACATTTCCACCACAGCTTGTGTTTGATGGTCCAAAGAGAGAGTTGATAGCCACTTGGCATGCATTTTGATTCCTCATGTACATATTCATACACACACACACACACACACAGTGAGTGAACAGTTGAGAGTAATCTCCAAAGAGAGGTGCATATAGATTCAAGTTGATGCACAAGAAACGTTATTAAAATACCATGAGAAAATGTTTATTCAGTAGTGTTTTTTTTATGAAATACAATACTGTTTCTGTATCTGTGACATTACCACTCATCACATTTCTCCAGTTCCAGCTTTTAACATCATCCCGATGCACAAATGTCCTCAAATCCCTGTAGAACTGTTTCAGAACAGTAGGCACTTCAAGGGCTTCTAAAACATTTGTGAATATACATTTTCATAGATTTTTGAACTAACATATTACATATAATATGTAGTATATAAATAATTATATTCTATAAATTATTGTATATTAACATATACAGAGACGTCGTCGACTCTAAATGGTCAGGTCTTGAAAAGAAACAATGGAAATGCACATGAAAAGAAGAGGAAAAATGAGCAGATGTGATTCACGTTATTAATCACCGTCACTGTTAACAACACTGTTTGAGTCTTTGGAAGGTCAGAGACATTCAGCAGAATATGCTCGAGTCAGAAATCTTTGCAAAGCTGCTTCCGCATGAGGAATAATATTATCAAATCAAGAAAAATGGCCTTCATTAGGGTTCCAGTCAACAGTGAATGCTGAAAATCTGTTGATTGAGAACAGCGTGGGCGTAAAAATCAGTAATACTGACGACTTATACTGGGTAAATGATGTTAACCTGTCATGGAAGATTCATTCTTGGTCTCTTACACTTGTTCATAATGAAGACTGAATTCATGTGAAAAAAATCCATATCTTATTCAAATTTTTTTTCTTCCAAGCGCTGAGTAAGAGGGTATCAAATAGCTTTGTGGAAAAACTAAATGTTCTTGACCTTGATAAGCTTTTGTGCAAAGCAAACTTTTATAATGGTTAAAGTAATTTAAGTAAATTACTGCAGTGCTATGAATAGTGATCTCGCAGACTTTTAGTCAAGTCCAGTCGGATTTTTCTGAGAGACTTAACCTGCATGTGTTTGACATGAAAAGAGAGAGAATAAAGGAGTACACGTATAGATCGATGTGTTCTTGGCTTCAGGCAAACTAGAATTTGAACTTTCAGGGACTTAACACTGTACCAGCTACATTAGAAACATGAAATATAACAAAATACATTTAAACATTCTGAAAATTTGTGTTATCTTTGTATGATTTGATGTCGGACAGACGGCAACACAAACATTCATTTTGACCGAAGAACAGAATGGCACAAGCCCAGTGAGAAAAACCCTTTACAAAAATGACGAGATGAAAATGATGTTACTAATAAAGTCCACACTGAGATAAGTTACTCCAATGTAATCAGTGGAAAATTAAAGGTATCAGATATAACCCAGGATTTACTCCCTGGAATTGTCTTGTTCTTTAATTAAAACGTACCTCTACTGTTACAAAGTAGTCAATGACTAAAACCTGTGAGCAATGATTTACCTTCATACACTGACAACAATTGTTTTCAAAAACCAAACAATCTTTGATGTTTTTGATCCCAAAAAAGAAAATACAAGCCACGGTTGGCTTTGTGAAGCAAAATTACATTTTTGTTACATTTTTAAATAAGTAAAGGTTCCCCGTAAAAAAAATCCCCTCGATGTGCTACCGATCCGCCGTTAAACTCTTGGAGAGGAGTTGGTTGTCATAACGATGTTACTGTTGGCAATGATTGGTCGTTCAGGCGTAGAACTCTTTACTCGGAGCCTTCTGATAGGCCGAGCTGGGGGGCTTGCGCTCTCCAAGGTCATAGCTCCCCTCGTCCTTCTTTCTCATACGGTACACCAGCAGGAGGATGAGGAAGATGGCAAACAGGAAGCCGATCACTCCGCCAGCTATAACCGCTGCATCGAGAAAAATGTCAACATGTCAAAAAAATAATATTGTTTATGAAAATAATATCTAACACTAAAAAAGAGACAACAATGGTTTGTCTGAGTACAGACTTTATGGAAAATTGTACTTTTTTTCAAATTCAAAAGGAAAAACGATGACAAATCTTGTTACAAATGTTTAATCTTAACACATTTAAAGGTCCCATATTGTCAAAATCGAAATTTCCTGTTTTGTTTTTTTCATGATAATTGAGGTCTAGGGGCTATGTAACTACCATATGAGTTTCAAAACAATCAATCCACAGTAAAATGCAGACAGCCTGCTTAAAGTAGCTGTTCCTTTTCACGAGCCGCTGTGACTTCCGTAAAAATGTGACGTCCGATCTACTCAGTCACCGCCCCGAGTCCCACCCTCCTTTTGTCAAACCCCAAAAACATCACGTCCATTCCACTGCTAAGCAACAACACGGAAACAAGTCGAGAAAACCCTGTTCAGTGATAGATGTCGAAACTACATCATTGCACAGGCTTCCATACAACGTTAATATTTGGAGACCAGTGGCACGTCAACTTCAGCCTCTTTCACACAGCCATTCCGGAAAATACACGGATAATATGTCCCATGATTTGTTCCGGATTTGTTTAATTTGGTTCATTCAGTTGTTTTCCAGAATCTGTGTGTGCTTTACACACTACCCATAAAGACATGTGACATTCGGATGTGAGATGTAATGCGACGCGTACATTCACTAAACTGAAACTAACCTGATGAACAATCTGTGCTTAGGCATCATTGCTAAAATGGTAAAATTTTAAATATTGAGTACTAAAAAAACATAATTGTTTTAAGTTCTAAGGCAAATGTACAAAGTAGAATTTAGATTTTTAGATAATTGATTTTTAGATAATTAATTTTTAGACCTTTTTTGATTTTAAGATCATTTAAAACGTCTGGACTGAGGCATTATAGCAAATTAATATTTAAAAATGGTGAAATTGTACAAATACAAAATACAAAATAAAAAGATAAATAATTCATTTTTGTTTAATCTAAATGTTTTTTTTGTGACATTTAAATTTTTAAAACTTTTTTTATTTTAAGATAATCTGAAAGGTCTGGACCGAGGACAAGCCCAAAATAGAGGCATTATAGCACATTACCATTTAAATTTAATTTATGGTAAAACTGTACAGATAAATCGTAAATAAATTAATAAATTCATAAATAAACAAACAAAAAAAAACTTAATGGTATTAAATTTTAAGGCAAATGTGAAAAGTAAAATTTTGTTTTTTTAAGATAATCTGAAAGCTCTGGACCGAGGACAAGCCTAAAATAGAGACATTATAGCACATTGACATTTAAAAATGGTACAACTGAACAAATAAATCATAAATAAATGAATAAATAAACTTAAAACCAAAACTTAATTGTATTAAGTTCTAAGGCAAATGTGCAAAGTAAAATTGTGTTTTTTTAAGAGAATTGATTTTTTTTAGATTTGTTTTATTTTAAGATCATTTGAAAGGTCTAGAGTCTAGACCAAAGACAAGCCCAAAATAGAGGCATTATAGCAAATTAACATTTACATTTTTTTTTAATTGTACACATAAATACTAAAAACAAACAAACAAACAAAAAACTTAAAACTAAAACTTAATTGTTTTAATTTCTAAGGCAAATGTGCAAAGTGGAATTGATTTTTATGATTTTTAGATAATTGTTTTTTAGATTTTTAGATAAATACATTTTTATTTTAAGATCATTTGAAAGGTCTAGACCGAGGACAAGCCCAAAATAGAGGCATTATAGCAAATTAACATTTAAATACTCTACAAAATGAAAAAAGTGATTAAAGATACAAATTAAAACTATAATAATTGATGAAAATTGCATTTCTAATGCATTTCCTTCTTCAAAACCTTAATAGGGGACTAAAAGGTTCCCCTAATTGAAGAATCACTCTTCTGCGTGTTGTTCGTTTTGAACATACCTGCCAGCACTTCTGTCCTTTGGAAGAGATTTTCTGTGCGAACCTCATGAAGCGGGTCAGCATCTTGTACAACGCTCGGTGAGCTGGTGGCTTCAACAGTGACCTGAGGCTTTTCTGTCTGATAGTCAGAGATCTAAAAAACAGAGAGAGAGGCAGAAAGAGAAAGACACCTTAACATTGAAATTGCTGACACAAAAAACAGTTCAGCTTGTAGATAGTGTCAGAAAAAGTGAAGAGATTCAATAACAAGATTGAAGGATAAAACATAACAGTGATGTTCAGTAAAACTGTGAGAGACAGCAGGTCAGTGTAAGCGTCAAAAAGGGGCAATATCAAAAGTATCACAAGTTGTCACAGTTTTGCAGCCTGTGCAGGTTTACGGAGCAGTGGGAGTCAGCAAAAGCTTTGATAGTGTCAGAATCAGTATGACTGAAATGGGCGAGCAATCGCACCTCTGGTCCCATGTCTGAGTCGATGAATGTGTCTATGCTGATTTTGTCCTGCTCTTTGGAAATGGAGGAATCCAAGCTGGGGCTGCTGCTGTAGACAGGCTCCTGAGTCGAACCTGCGTTCAATTCTGGGTACCGCACAATTACCGTGGAAGTGTCTTCATCATCATCTGTTTCACTGGAACCTAAAGAGACGTGTGAGAAATAAAAAAAAAAATCAGATGAGAATACAATAAAAGAGATATTCTTAAATTTCATACATTTGATTGGCCAAATCCTATCTCTAATTTATTCTGCAGGCTACACTTAAAGGATAACTGTTGCCAAAATGCAACCTGGGCTGTTTTTTTTTTACTGTAAATGAGACAAACTTATATCTAAAAGCATAATTACGACAAACGAGCCGTTTTTGAGATTGACCATGATTTAGTTTTGTGGTCAGTGGCCGGTGAATGGGAGTACTAGGGGCATACATTTGAGCGCATCAAAATCGATATTTTTACAACACTAAGAAGGCTCGACACACCATGACACTTTGCTCGAAGTATCGCCTGGGTCTCTACACATGAACTCGAGCATTGAGAACATTGTTCGTGTACACACAGTTTACTAAAAAGAAAGGTTTTGAACAACTCACTTTCACTGTTTGAGTTTCCGCTCGCGGCCGTCTTGCCAGTCAAGAGGTGTACACAACTCCGTGTACACAAACAATGTTCTCAATGCTCGAGTTCATGTGTAGAGACCCAGGCAATACTTCGAGCAAAGTGTCATGGTGTGTCGTGCCTTCTTAGTGTTGTAAAAATATCGATTTTGATGCGCTCAAATGTATGCCCCTAGTACTCCCATTCACCGGCCACTGACCACAAAACTAAATCATGGTCAATCTCAAAAACGGCTCGTTTGTCGTAACTATGCTTTTAGATATAAGTTTGTCTCGTTTACAGTAAAAAAACAGCCCAGGTTGCCTTTTGGCAACAGTTATCCTTTAAGTCATTGGAATTATTTACTACTAGGGGAAACTAGAGAAAAACATTTCAGGATTTATCTCCATATAATGGACTTCTATGGTGCCCCGCGGGTTTGAACTTCCAAAATGTGGTTTAATTGCAGTTTCAAAGGGCTCTAAATAATCCCAGTCGAGAAAGAAGTGTCTTATCTAACAAAACGATCAGTTATTTTCTAAAAAAAAAATACAATTTATATACTTTTTAACCTCAAACGTTTGTGTTGTCTAGCTTTATGTGAACTGTGTATTTTGATTCAAGACAGTTAGGTTATGTCAAAAAACTCCCATCTTATTTTCTCCTCCAATTTGAAAATAGTCCTACATTGCTGTTTTACCTTTTTTTTTGTAAAGGGGGTTTGACCGTCTTTGCATGTTCACTTTTTAAACACTGGGTCGGTACTTCTGCAGCGACGTAGGATGATTTTGAAGTTGGAAGAGTAAATGAGATGGGTGTTTTTTGACCTTAACTGTCATGAACCGGAATACACACCTCAAAGAGTACAAAGAGAGCTAGACAATACGAGCATTTGAGGTTAAGAAGTACAGAAATGGTCAATTTTTTAGAAAATAACTAATCGTTTTGCTAGAAAAGACCTTTCTTCCTGGCCTGGGATCATTTAGAGCCCTTTGAAGCTGCATTTAAACTGCATTTTGAAAGTTCAGACTCGGAGCACCATAGAAGTCTACTATATGGAGAGAAATCCTAAAATGTTTTCTTTAAAAAACATAATTTCTTTACGACTGAAGAAAGAAAGACTTGAACACCATGGATGACAAAGGTGAGTACATTTTTTTTTCTTCTTTTTTTCTGATAGTATAAGTATCTGATAGTGTAAGCTTATTTAAACTAAGAAAATGTCACTGGGACATGAAGTTACATTTGATTTTTTTAAAAAAAAGCTTGAGCACACCACTGTACAGTATATATGAAGTAGATTTTCTCCCTCTGTTAAAATCGAGGGGTCGAGGGACTGACGATATAAATTTCCCTCGTTGACTTCATGACGTGAAACGCACTTCAAAATGGCAGCATGGATTTCCTCAAGGGGAAGTGCTTAGGGAAGTTTGTAAGTGTGTGTCTAACAGTGAAGTGGAAAACAGCCTAGTTCAAAAACATTGACTCATTAATGATCAAACTAAGTGACTGTCTTCATGAGAGAGTCACTGAATAATTTACTCAACCATTTCATTCTGAAATGAAACTTTTGTCTATTGCTCAGGGATGCACAACAGTAATCAATCTGGCACAGCAATTAAAAAGTAATCTCGAAAAGTATTCTCCCAGCTTCATAAAATTACAGTTGAACCACTGATGACACATGGACTATTTTAACAATGTCTTTACTACCTTTCTGGGCCTTGAATGTGGTTGTTGCTGTCTATACAGGGTCAGAAAGCTCTCGGATTTCATCAAATATCTTAATTTGTGTTCTGAAGATGAACGAAGGTCTTACTGTTTTGGAACGACATCAGGGTGAGTAAATATTGAGAGAATTTTCAATTTTTAGGTTAACTCTCTCTTTAAAATACTTATAGGCCTATGTTTTGTGGTATCTTCATCTTCCTCTGGAAGTTTTATGCTAATATCTATTCACACAGAATGTGTTTTTGTGTTCCTCTGTGCTGATTTTACATGTGCCAGATGGACATGTTTGACCGCTGTGGACACACTTTGCATATTTTGCAGCATTTTGCACGTTCGAAAAACACAGTTTTACAGTTCAACATTTAAAAAGGCATCTCTAGACCTTGTGTTCTTTTCACTCCACTACCCTGCATCTCACTTTCTTAAATGCAAAAATGCATTCTGTTGGAATTGCCCCTAAGCAGCATGTCTGGTAAACCTGAAACCAGCCGGATCATACAGGGTTCTCTCAAGATGATTATACATTAAAGTCATTTGTAAGTCAATTTTGAAAATACCAGGTGTTGCACGTCTACGACATCCCATTGGCCTGAGCTTTAGTTAACATGTTCCATGCTTCCCTCTTTCTTGGACTTTCAGTTCTGTTTAAATATAACCTTAGAGAATGGGAATGCAAGATCAGCGCTATTGTGCTTAATGTGTTTCCAAGAGAGACAGATGAAATATATAAAATGTATAAATATTTTAACCGTTCTCTCCATTTTGCACTGTAATTGTGCCAGGTACAAGGCACTGTGGTACAGCAGTAAGAGGTAGAGAAATGACTTATTAATAATGCAGAGTTTCTGTATGGAGCAGACATCTGCTGAGTGACCATGGTGGTCTTGGCTGACCGCGTTTGACTGCAGGTGAAACATCTGTCTGCTCACAAGGTGGGCAGCATTGTCTAGCAACCACCTAGCAACCCTTCTATTAACAACACATTAAACAACCTTTAGACACAACAACCTACTCTGTAGGTTAATTATAAATACTTAATTAAATGATTATTTTTTTCAATGCCACACTAGTATAATAACTAAAATATGCAGCTTTTAAAACGCTTTAATAGCATCATTTGTCTTTAATAATTATAGAATAAACATTACTACTCTAACCAGACTAGACTTTTCCAAGTGTTATTCGCTGGCACAGTGCAAGGGTGTTCTGGGTGGTTGCCAGGGCATTTATATGTGGCTGCTGAGTGGTTTTCAGTGGATTGCCTACAGATGGCTACTTCCTGGACCAAGTCAAAACAGCCGTTCCATGGGTTTCTATGGCCCTGTTACAAATGGCACATTTAGTTTGCACTTGTGGATTTGTGTTGTCAGTTTTATTTGTCATTTTAGGTTTCAGAAGGGTCTAAAGCGGACTACTACCCAACATTAGTGCCATTATGTCACCAAAATGTGGACTTTGAGAAGGAACACAAGGCCTTAGGCCAACCAGTCATTTTGAGACTAAAGGTACTTGCACACTGAGTATGAAATTTCTGCAGGCGTTTTTTTGTATTCATCAAAATTCGTGATGCACAGAATGTCGTAGTGGCTCAAAATTGTCAAAACACCTCTCAAAATGCTTGCTACGACTGATCAGAAAGTTTTGGAGGCAGTGTGTAAATGTGATTGACACAACGTGAGGAGTCATCGGATGCCTCTTTGTAAGTGACTTTGGATAAAAGTGTCTGCTAAATGTCTAAATGTAAATGTAAATATGTTTAAATGGTGGTGTCTGCTAAATGTCTAAATGTAAATGTAAATATGTTTAAATGGTGGTGGTGTTTGATATATGTGACCCTGGACCACAAAACCAGTCATAAGGTTAAATTTGACAAAACTGAGATTTATACATCATATGAAAGCTCAATAAATAAGCTTTCTATTGATGCATGGTTTATTAGGATAGGACAATATTTGACTGAGATACATCTATTTGAAATCAGAAATCTGAGGATGCAAAAAAATAAAAAAGACTGAGAAAATCACCTTTAAAGTTGTCCAAATTAGGTTCTTAACAATGCATATTACAAATCAAAAATTACATTTTGATATGTTTACAGTAGGAATTTTACAAAAAATCTTCATGGAACATGAACTTTACTTAATTTCTTAATGATTTTTGGCATAAAAGAAAAATCAAAAATTTTGACCCATGCAATGTATTTTTGGCTATTGCTACAAATATACCCCAGCGACTTAAGACTGGTTTTGTGGTCCAGGGTCACATATTTTTGTTTTATTGTAATGTGTGTACGTGTTGCATGAACCACATTTTTGTGGCTATTAATATGTTTAAATTAAACAGAAAAGAGGCAATGCTGTTTGATATAATATTTTGTTTCATTGTAATGTATGTATGTTCCCTCAACTACATTTCTGCAGCTATTGATATGTTTAAATGAAAACAAAAAGAGGCAGTGGTGTTTGATATCATATTTCGTCTTAATGTAAATACAGTGAGGAAAATTGCAGTAGCTAAGGCGTAGTGACTGACATTATCAAGTATGCTGTTCAGTTTGCAGAATTACTGGACTTGCAGACTTTCTGTGCCGCGCACAGTCCTATGTCACCAGACTATTTGTCTAATCTTCATTGTACTTTAGACCGTGATGGAAAAGCAGACAGCAACAGGTCTAGGGGAAAAAATGTTCCTGGGAAAAAAAAGTTCCTAGGACAAATTGTTCCTGGTAATTTCAGTGGAAAAGTGGCTAAAGTCTCTTGAGAATAAAGGAATAGAATAGAGATAGGCTATTTTAGAATCAGTGGGAGTTACACAATCCTTACCAGATCCTGAACCAGAAGTGAAGTCATCATCATCTAAAGGGTAGTCACCAGACTGCTGGTCATCCAAATAGATGTCATCAGTTGAGGCAGGGGACTGACCAGACACCAGTACCTGCACAGGTAAACACAAGCAGAACGTTTAGAGCCAAAACATCCAATTTCATCAGAAAACTATTTGAAATTCTAGTCAATTTTCTTCAAAGAAAAAATGTTTAGTCAATCTCATACATACCAAATGATCTCAAAGAAATCTTCACAGTTACAGAAAAAAAGTGAAATGTACACCACTTAAGTATCATTAACATATCAAACAAAACCTTTTTTTCCATTTCTAAACAACACAGAAGAAATCTTGGCTGATTGTGTTTTATGCCGAAGACATAAACAACAAAAACGCCTGCCCAAGGTTCGTCCCACTTCTGTTTCCCTGGAAACTACCTCAAAGGAAAGTAATGTTTGATTCCGCTCCTCAGGAGAAAACTCTCTGAAAGCTCTCTGACCCACTAAAACGGCGCTAAAACCAATCTTAAAGTCAGCATCTGTCATTTCTCCACACATTGTGGAGGTAACAAAAGGTTTATCGCTCTGAAGTAATACTTCAAGGTTGAGGGGGGCGCAAACGGACAGACACGGTCTAGCAAACAAATGCAAGAGGCTATCATTGTTGTTGAGAGAGGGGCAGATGGACCAATGTGTATTTCCAAAACCTATGACCCTTTCTTTTTTGCCGTGTTGGTAGGGCTGGGCGATTTGGCCTAAAATCAAAATCTCGATTAATTGAACATTTTAACTCGATTACGATTAATGAACGATTATTTTATTTATTAATAAAATTATATTTAATTATATTTATATAATATTTATTTTTTTGCCCTCATAGTTCACTGACAAGTAGGGATGCACCGAAATTAAAATTCTTGGCCGAAACCGAAAACCGAAAAAGAGGAAACCAAGGCCGAAAACCGAAACACCGAAAGAATTATGCCAATTATTAGTACCATTCCATTTATGGCTATGACTGTGTACTAATCTTACTAGAATCAAGGCATTGCAATTGCATACATTAACATTAAAGTTTCAAAGAATAAATCAATTATATTAATTTAAACAATTATTATCAATCAAGTATTTTATTACTTGACATATACATATATTTTACTGCCTTTGTTTAAATTGTTTAAATTTGTATAACATTATCTTCTGGATCCATCACATCATAGACTGTAAAAAAATTCACATTTACAACTCTACGCGTTTCTCTTCCAGCAGGAGGCGCTGTCAGACTGGTATACAAAGCAGCGCAACAAATGACTTTGAAACGTGCAGCGCTCAGATTTATTCAATGGATAGCCTTTTGAAGTTTCATCATTTCTTGTCTTTCAGTCCCCACATTTAACACCTGAAATCATAATTAATACTTTCTTAACCCCTAATAACACTGCAGTTTTCAATTAAAATTAAGAGCTTTATTTCAAGAACCGATTTTCTGAAACAAACCTTGCACAATATACGTTTCTTTTTATACGTTTCCCACCATATTCAGGGCACAAGGAAAATATTAGGGGACTAAATTAATATCAGCATATGAAGTATAATCGTCTCTCATTGTCTCTGAGAGAATGCACGTCAGATGCTGAAAATCAGTTTTCACTTTCATTTTAACATTGCGCAGTTTTCACGTTGCTTGTGTGATATCCATTGGCTCACCTCCATGGTTTAAAACATAAATATTAATAAAAATACAGTATGAAAAGACATATCTTTAAAATATTGTGACGTAACACCAACGTAAAGTTAATGTTTTTCACTCACTGAAAGCTACATCTGTCTCGATCTCTGCTCTTATCACTGCACACACGACTGCAGACACAACCCCTCTGGAAATTTCGGCAAAACTAGTTTTGCAAATCGCTATCCGTGGGTCTTTCCATACGTCCACACCGCAGACGTGTTGCTTCAGACAAGCACGTGCAGGCTGCGGTTTCTGTTTGTGTCAACATACTGTTTCGGCCGTGTTGTTTCGGTGATAAAAGTCTTTCGGCCGAAAACCGAAAATGCACTTTCAAAGTAGAAAATAAGCACTGTCTTCTAAACAAAATTACTCTTGTATATCCTGTAAATTTTTTAAGCTCTCCATGGACATGTCGGCGGAATAACGTAATGTAACGGAGCGGGGTCACGTGACTCCACACACGGTACTGTTTTTAAAGGGAAAGTAATCGAAATAATCGACCTGGAAACATTTGATCGATTATAGGTTCTGAATGTCGATTTCGATTATTTTTCGATTAATCGCCCAGCCCTACGTGTTGGTATCACATCCTTCAGTGACCTTGCCATCTCCCATTCATGCTCGCTCGGGCTCAGCCGTCTCTGATCTTTTCCATCCATATTAACCCCTTGGCAAATCACAATGCGCCACCAGGACCAACCGTCACAATAAGAGTGAGCCACGCTTTGTGCACCTATGTGTGATTGTATTTCTTATTTTGTGGAGGGCAAACAATGAAATGAAGCTGTGATATTGTCTGTAAATGTGTGTGTATTTGATTAAAGTCTACAAGAGCGTCAATGGATCCGACAATGAGATTGGATAATACTTCGAGCACCTTTGTGTGTAATCTGAATCCTCCTATTCACCCGGATGATAAATAATGGCACTCAGGTGATAAGGTTCAATTTTATAGCGGTCACTCATGCGGGATAAAAACCCAGAAAGAACGAAGGGGTTGAATTCAAAGCCTGTACAATAACAGGAGGCTGGAGCGAGTGCTGTTTTCAGAGGCACTGAGGGGGAGATTAAACGGGACTTGAAAGCCAATGGAAGACTAAATAAAGCCATAGAAGAGCCAGAGCCTGTGATCAGCCTGTGATCAGCCGTGGGTGCCGTTCTGGACATCTCAAACATACATCAGCCTCTGTTTGACCTTTTCGCATTTTTCACGGTCTCCTCACAAAGCGAAGGCTTTCATTAGGCGTCATTGCTCATCGTGACAGAGAACACACAGGAAGACGGGATACAAAAACCCTGTTTAACCTCGACAGCTTACAATAACTGAACTTGAGTGACATAAGGGCTGTGTATGAAACCTAAGGCAGCTGTCCAGACAGTCAGTGACTAAACAGCCAGTGTTTTTGTATGAAGGTTCCTAAGCAAATTGCTTTCAGACAGACTTCAAAAGCAACGTAATTTCATCTCAAATGATCTAGAACAAATTCATGTGATCCCTAGACATTTATGTCCAGGAAAGGGACGTCAAAACTAAAAATGAAAAACAAAAATAAAACAAAATATGAAAAACCTACTCAGTAAAAAGTTTAGGATAGGCCATAGGGAGCTATTTCTATCTGATCCAGATAGTTCACTCAAAATAAAACTGATTTATTACTCACTCACCCTCATGTTGTTCCAAACATGACTTGGAACACAAAAGAAGCATTTTAAATAACGCCAAGAACCAAGCAACACTGGACTCCATTTACAAGAAAAATGCTGAGATAGTTCTCAAAATATCTTTTATGTTCCACAGAGAAAAGAAAGTCAGGTTTGAAACGATATGAGGTTAAGTAAAAAATGACTGAATATAGCCTTTCTGAGCTATTTTTACCTAAAAAGACCTTTGAAAACTACTTCTGTTAATGCACCTTAATGTTGTCAGTTGAATAAATGATATGAATCATACTCCAGATCATTCAAGTGTTTCCACATCAAAGGATTAGTTCATTTCCAGAATAAAAATTCCCTGATCATTTACTTACCCCCATGTCATCCAAGATGTTTGTATCTTCCTTTCTACAGTTGAAAATACATTTAAGGTTTTAAAGGAAAACATTCCAGGATTTTTCTCCATATTATCGACGTCAGTGGGGATCATCAGGTTGAAGGTCCAAATTGCAGTTTCAATGCAGCTTCAAAGGGCTGTACACGATCTCTGCTGAGAAATAAGGGTCTTATCTAGTGAAACGATTGGTCATTTTCTAAACAAAAAAAAAAAATTAAAAAAGTGTATAAATTTGTCAAGAAAATTACCAATTGTTTCACTAGATAAGACCCTTATTCCTTGGCTGGGATCGTGTAGAGCCCTTTGAAGCTGCAGTGAAACTGCAGTTTGGACCTTCAACCCATTAATCCCCATTGAAGTCCACTATATGAAGAAAAATCCTGGAATGTTTTCCTCAAAAACCTTAAATGTCTTTCAACTGTACAGTAGAAAGAAAGACATGAGAAGGGAATGGGTAAATCATCAGGTATTTTTTATTCTGAAAGTGAACTAATCCTTATCTAACATAACATTCAACGAACCCAACATGGCAAATTGTGTTAGCTTGCCTGAAAGTCACTGCTATGATGCTAGGATACAATGCTAGAGTATTGGTAAGAGGTTTCTAGTGTGCTCTTATTGGTTCCAAGGTACTTATGGACCAAGTCAAAAGAGCCTTACAGATATGGCTCCAATCTCTCCATTAATGCAAGTTAATGAGAATTGTTCAATTGTTTTATATTCGACCAGGTAAATCTACATGTCTTAATAGTACACCTCTCTCTAGTTATGGTTAAGGGCTTGTATAACTGATCTGAAATGGCCAGTACACATGTACACTTCATTTTCTGCATTCTGTTCTAACACACAGTTTAGTGCCAAAGTCATTCTAGGTATACTCCATTGACCGTGGCCGCAGATAGACGTGTTGGGGCATATGCACAATACCTAGTGTATCACTTTGAGCACACAAGTCTATGATAATGACGCACATTATGTCATGTGAAGTGGAATGTGAACAAATGAAATGTACTTTTGACTTTGAGTTGGCATTACATTTTTTTTTTTTATCGATTGAATTTTATCAAATCAATAACCAATATTTTCTGAACCAAGTCACCAGACACTTAGTCTTAAATGATTAGTTCACTTCCAGAATAAAAATTTCCTGATAATGTACTCACCCCACTTTGTCATCCAAGATGTTCATGTCTTTCTTTCTTCAGTCGAAAAGATATTAATGTTTTTGAGGAAAACATTCCAGGATTTTTCTTCATATAGTGGACTTCAGTGGTGCCCAATGGGTTGAAGGTCCAAATTGCTGTTTCAATGCCATTTTCAAAGAGCTGTACACAATACCATTCTAGGAATAAGGGTGACAATTTTGAAGTTGGAGGAGAAAATGAGATGGAGTTTTTCGTCCTACCATACCTTTTTTAACTGAAGTAAACAGGCGAAGAACTAACCACACATGGCTTTTCCAACATGATCACAATGCGTGAAGACACGCAGAGCTAGTGCAAGAAGAGCATTTGTGGTTAAAAAGTATGCAAATTATTTCTGTAAGAAAATGACAGATGGTTTCACTAGATAGGACCCTTATTCATCGGCTAGGATTGTGTAAGCTGCATTGAAACTGCAATTTGGACCTTCAACCAATTAGCCACCATTCTTCAAAAACCTTCATTTCTTTTTGACTGAAGAAAAAAAGATCTTGATGACAACTTGCGAACATCTTGGATGACATGTGGGTGAGTAAATTATCTGGAAATTTTTATTCTAGAAGTGAACTAATCCTTTAAAAATAACGGTTCTTTACTGGCATCTAATGTTCCATGAAGAAACATTTCAAATGTTCTTCACACCAAGAAAACAAGGTTCTTTTAAGATCTGTTCACTGACAGCTTCTTTGTGGAACCATAAATGTGTCAAAAACTTTAGAATCATTTTTGGAATCTTTATTTTTTTTTTAAAGCTGTTTCAATCGAATGTACACCACAATATGGAAGATGTTTGTTACTTCCATTACATTTCGTCCTAAAGTACTATATAAGCAATAACAGTAATCATGCCTATTTTAGCTAATAACACTAAATATCTAAATTCAGAAGGTATAAAAGTAAAATTGCCAGAGCATAAGGAACATTTGATTTATAAAAATAGCACATTTATATTTTCAAAGGTCAAACTCAACCACCAGTAGCAAATCCCAAAATAATTCCGGCATACATTTTTTATTTTTTATTTTTCTCATATGAAAGTGAGAGTCTCTGTTGCTTAATCCGTCTTCCAGTGAGAGCGATTTTGATCCCTGCGATTTTCACACCCATGTGTTTCATGAAAACTGGCTTTAATGAATGGCTAAAGTGATTTAGGAAGGTCTCTAGAAATTCCATTTAATTGAATGGGAATGCTCGGAAGAGCTTCAGTCAAAATTGCTAACAGGATGAAGGGACTGAGAAGTCACGAACTGAAAGAAACTACTGCAGGTGGAGCAGTCGGCTCTCAGATTTCAGGCTGAAGTCACTGTGTTTTCTTTACTTTGAGCTTTGAGGACGGCCATGAAAGAGCGAGAGAGACGTAAGTGAGGAAAAGCGAAGGAGTGGGCGAGCGAGGTAAAAGTGTGTTGGATAATATCTCTCATTCCAAAACAAACTCCTGTCAGCCATATGAAGGTGAGAGCTGCATTCCTGAGTTCCCGGACTGCAACACAAGCGCTGTATTGTGCGAGGGTCTGAGTCCCTCTCTTTCAGCCCGTGCCAATGATACAGCTGGACAGGAAACTCTGAAACTCACAACCAGTTCACTCTTCTCACTTGAACAGCCTTGCCAAGCAGCCTAGCACACTGTGTCTCTCTCTCTCTCAGCACACCGTCACCAACTCGTATGTTACACACAGTGTCCAGCCAGCTGTATGCATCTGCCAAGTCGCAGGGTTGAAAGCAGAGAGAAAGTACTGACACATATGCTGCATTTGGCAAGCGGAGGCCTAAAGTACATAAAAGGAAAACATTTACTGCTGACTGAAAATGAGGTGAATAATTCAAAGACAGGAAGCAACGAGGAAAAAAAATTAGAAGGCTGTCCGTGCCAGCATTAAAATGTCTACATCTATATTGTCATTTAATAGGATTTTAATATGATTTCCTTTGCCCTTCACATAGAGAATGACAGCGACAGAAGCTAAATGCTAGTGGCAGTTCTCCAGGTGGCTCTGTCTGTTTCCACACCCTGTGAAAACTCGATTAATTAAGTCTAGTCAGGCTTCCCTCACACTCTTACCACAGGAGACACAGTGCAAAATACACAAATACGGTAAACTGAGCTAGCAAATGTAAATGCAGCCATTTTCCATAAGCCATTTCTCTCAAGTCAACAACCTCTTGTAGAATGGATGGTATATCCATGGAAAGACAAATGTTATTCTTAATATTAAGAATGTAAATCTGCTCTTAAGTCCTACAGTAGTCAATGTGGCAGCATTTTCCAAAACATTGTTAGCCATCTATGGTCGCATCTATTTTGAGATATTTGGACTTGCGACTATAGTTGGGTAACGATGCTTTTGGGAAACGCACATCTATACTGTGGTACTTCCAGGATAGTACCAGATGGTATAATCATAACAAATTATCTTTAGCCTTTAAATGTGAAGGCCCTGTTATACCTCAAGCGAAACAGAAAAAAATAAACAGCTTGTTAGTCATTTACATTAGAAAGTTGTAGTTCTAATTTAAAGCAACACTGAAATTGGTGTTTCACGTGTAATACTGTAAAGCTTTTAAAGCATGACCAGATGCTTTCTTAAAGAGATCATGGCATTAGAAACCAAATTTCCCCTGATCTTTTGACATAGAAGAGGTCTTTGTATGCTTTATACATCCTGCAGTTTTCATAACTTAAAATGTCCTCATCATCAATAAAAAAGCATTCATGTAAAACCATCGAAAATGGTTCATTTGGATATAAGGTGCAAGGTGACGACACCCGGTCGCAGTCGTTTGCATAAACACTGCCTCTAGTGCAAGACATCGATGAATAGTCTTCTTCTCATCATTAATTTGAAAGAACGTTCACTTTGACGCATTTGGTTTAAACAGCTTGTTCGCATCTTTGTACAGGTATCAAAAGGATCCTAGCGTAAGGAACAAGTGGATAGTTTTATTGTAATGGCATCCCGGGTCGTGTCAGAGGACTGTTAAGACTTCGAAGCATGTTGTTTTGTAAACAAGGCACAGAGTCATGGAGAGTTCACAGAGACACATTTTTTGAAAGATGAAGCAGTACTAGATCTGACTGCAGCTGCATCACAAATGGTAAGTAAATTGCTTCATACTGCTTTGACTGGAAATGACCATTTTATTTTGATCATGTTGTCAAAACCACCCCTAAAACAGGTTGTTTTCAGCAGAAAGTCAATATCAGTGTTAAAAAAAATGATCTGACCAATCATGTTCAATCCCTTTTTGTCTGACAAACAAACCGACAGGAGACAGGAAAACAGATTAACATCAGTGGACTTTAACTTTAACGTTTTTCTGCGGTTAAAACGAGACACCTTCTGATGTTCTTTCATGTTTATTTTGTGCTATAACTAGTAATAAGGAAAAGATGATCCACTTGAACTGAGGCTCTACAGCGATCTCTCACGACACATTAAAGAGCCACAAAATGGTATTTATTGATTGAATTTATCACACATGACAAAATTTGAAAGCTGAGACTTTGTTTCATACCATTTTTTTCCTTTTTACTAGTTATAGCTTGACATAAACATGAAGGAACATCAGAACGTATCTTGTTTTCAGCTGCGGAAAGATATCAGCGCATGCCATTTTTCAAATTCAGGCCCACCAACGTTAATACTCTCCTGTCTGGTTTGTTTGTCAGGCAAAAATGGCAGAATCTTTTTGTGCTATAACTAGTAATAAGGAAAAGATGATCCACTTGGACTGAGGCTCTACAGCGATCTCTCACGACACAAAGAGCCACAAAATGGTATTTATTGATTGAATTTATCACAAATGACAAAATTTGAAAGCTGAGACTTTGTTTCATACCATTTTATTTCCTTTTTGATAGTTATAGCTTGACATAAACATGAATGAACATCAGAAAGTATCTTGTTTTCAACTGCGGAAAGGCATCAACGCATGCCATTTTTCAAGTTCAAGTCCACCAACGTTAATACTCTCCTGTCTGGTTTATTTGTCAGACAAAAATGGCAGAACCTGCATTATCTGTCAATCAAACTAAAATTATTTTTATATTTTAATAAAAAAAAAAAAATATGATTTATAAATTCATTACCTTTGTAGTAGTCACACCACGTGATATTTTACAACCTGAACTAATTTTGTCCTGTCACAAAAATGTCAAATTATCTGTGATTTTGATTGACTGTCCTTGACACACAAACAAGGGTCTGCAGGGGTCCACTCTTTGATATAATTTCCTCTTCATTGTGTTTTTCTTTCTACATGTTGATTTCAAATTCTCCACCAGTCCTGGCGCCACCACTCTTCTCTACATGAGGTCTTCCTCCACTGAATATTAATTCATCCTGTACTATAATGTCCAGAATATTTTGCTTCTGTACACTTTCTCTTACCAATTCACCTAGTTGTTTTGCAATTCTAAGTGTTCTAAGCCTGTCTGTGTATTATATTACCTGTTTTCCTCATTCACCCCTGCTGTCTTTTGATTTGGATTTGTTTGCATTGTCAGAACTGCCTGTCTGGTTACTGACCTCTGACAGTCTGACTACTCTAAATAAACTCCCCTAATGGTGGTACTTCAAAATCCGACCTTGGTCTACACAGCTGGTTGCACTACATTTAAGTTTAAGAAAACTTTTATTCATTATTATTTTTTCTTTAAACAAGTAGCCTACTTTATTTCTAGAGGGTTTTATCACTCTGACATTTATAAAAATGCCCAAATTAATTGCATTTTTTATACATAGCCCAGCACTCAACTGAGAACTTCAAACATGCAATTCTCCAGCAAAAATGCAGCAATAGTACTTTAATGAAACATATGTAAACAAATGTGTCTACTAATTCATTTTTGTTCATTTTTATGTTCTAAAATTCGTCAGGCCCAAATTCAAACTCAACGCAAGTTGAATAAAAACATACCTAAGTAAAAACAACATTTTTTAAAGTTTTAGCAAATGCAAGCAGTGACAAATCTTCCATTCCATATTGTGATGTAAATTAGAGTCAGATTACTAAAAAGGAAAAAAGGGCAGGGACTTGGTTCTATCCGTTAGTGTCCGTTGCGCTAAAATCTAAAATGCATACATGGATGACTTGCTCACAATAAGATTAATAACGCGTTTTTTTACAAAGCATATGGGGTTAATTTTTTCATTCAGTGCCACATTTAATAGCACAGACCTTTGATAGTAACTATCGCCCATTTGAGTATTGAGGTTTGTTACTGGCACAGTGACACAACAAAACAGATGTTAATTGTATGTTCAAAAGGACCTTTTGCTTACAATATGTTAGTCAAGCATTCATGCCTGCGTTTGTGTACTTGCATGTTCCTGGTCTTATGAGGACTTTGAGATGCTTAGAACTTAACCAACTATTTACCAAACACACAAGTCAATCCTTGCCATTTAGTTGATGTTTTAATCCAAAGTGCATTTGCTTCAAGGCCAGGCCTTTGGGAGTCACCAGAGGTTACATTTGTTTGTTTAAAAGCTGTGTATACCATTGTGGTGGTCCTATTTATCATAAAAAGAAATGGAATCAGTTAGTCAGCAATGCACATATACGGATGAACATAAAAGAGCACCGTCTAACAGGCTTATGTAAAGGAGAAAAATACAGCAAAGAAGAGAGAAAACTACCAGTTTAGAGACTGAATTGAAGACACTGAATACACAAGACAAAGCAGGGTTTTTTTTTAGCTGCTGGGTGAAGCTGAAGCTCACACTGCCAGACTAATATGATTATTACACTCCGAACGGCCCCTTTACACATTCCAGACTGCATTCGGTTCCCTTAATGTAATCTCAATATGAAGCAGACTGCTGTGTTTCCTTTGAAATTCCTCTCCATGCCCCTGAGGCCTGGCTGTGTAATTTCACATAGTCTGCTGCTCCGCTCCAGCCGCAGGAAAATGTGGTGTGTTTTCCTAGTTCAGACTGACACCTATTATACAATAATGCCATAAAGCCACCATCTTTCCTGGTGGAAAACACAGACAGAGCCAACATCTGCCCTGGTTCTCTCTGATCAGAGGTACAGAGCGAATTACCCACGGACACAAAGCTAAATCCAGTGTGACCTTAGTTGTCTGCTTCACTTTAATTAACAGACATACAGTGCAGCGCTTCAAGATTTACCCACGAGGTTACATTTAACCTATATGTTGCATAGTGCAGCCGGTAATAGCTAGTTAGCGGAAAATATACTTAAAGGCTGTTCCGACTGCGATTAACCCTGGGTTTTTAACCCCCAGGCCACTTTTAACCTTGGGTTAAGTGGTGTTTCACACTTGTAATTCTGAATAGGACTTAGCAGTGTTTTTTTGCTCTGGGTAATGAAGCCGTGATTCATGCCCACGGATCGCCTGCAGTCTTTTTAAGGACTGCCTGATGCATAATGCACACAAAAATGAAACAGATACTAAAAATATTTATAAGGTACAGTATCTCACTGATACAATCTGTGCTTTTGAGAAAGCACTAGCCACTGGATTTGAAAGTTTTCCAGAGTTTTGTCAAGTTTTGTCTGATTAAAGAAAACAAATGCGCTGCAGGAATTAGTCTTAAAACCTGGAAATATGTTTTAATTATTGAACTTTTAGTCCTGGAGTCAATGGGTATTATTAAAGGGTTTTTCGTTAAATTCCTGAAATAAGGGCCTTGTCCACACTAATATGTTTTGTTTGAAAACGCATCTTTTTCTTTCCGTTTTGGCATTTTTGTTGACAAAAACAAAAAGTGGATACATTTGAAAACATAATTTTCGCATTGTAGCGTGGACTAGGGCTGGAGATTTTTTTTTTCTGATTTTATCGATTAATTCAAATTTAATGTTTTGCCACAATTTAATTTTTTTGAAAATCGAGGAAATGGGAATTTGAAAAAAATATTACCAAACAGTAATTAGACACTGTGATTACAGTGAGGAAGGAAACATTTTTGCTCACTGACAAATAACAACTAAAAAAATCCAGAAAAATTCATTTAAAAAAGTTATACATTGATTTGCATTTTAATCAGTTAAATACGTATTTGAACCCCTATCAGTCAGCCAGATTTCTAGCTCCCAGGTGTCTTTTATACAGGTAACGCGCTGAGAAAAGAAGCACTCTCTCTTGTTACCGGTACAAAAGACACCTGTCCACAGAAGCAATCAATCAATCAGATTCCAAACTCTCCGCCATGGCCAAGACCAAAGAGCTGTCCAAGGATGTTATGGACAAGATTGCAGACCTACGCAAGGCTGAAATGGGCTACAAGAGCATCGCCAAGCAGCTTGGTGAGAAGGTGACAACAGTTGGTGCGATTATTCGCAAATGGAAGTAACACAAAATAACTATCAATCTCCCTCTGTCTGGGGCTTCATGGAAGATCTCATCTCATGGAGTTTCAATGATCATGAGAACGTGATGAATCAGCCCAGAACTACACAGGAGGATCTTGTCAATTATCTCAAAGCAGCTGAGACCATAGTCACCAAGAAAACAATTGGTAGCACACTACGTTGTGAAGGACTGAAATCCTGCAGTGCCCGCAAGGTTCCCCTGCTCAAGAAAGCTCATGTACAGGCCCATCTGAAGTTTGCCAATAAACATTTTGGGTAAACATCTTGGGTAAGGACCTCCTTCCCTCGGCCAGGGAGTGGATGAGTAATCCAGCATGACAATGACCCAAAACACACAGCCAATGCCAGTGGCTCAAGAAGAAGCACACTAAGGTCCTAGAGTGGCCTAGCCAGTCTCCAGCCCTTAATCCCATAGAAAATCTGTGGAGGGAGCTGAAGGTTTGTTGCCAAACGTCAGCCTCGAAACCTTAATGACTTGGAGAAGATCTGCAAAGACGAGTGGGGCAAAATCCCTCCTGAGATGTGTGGAAACCTGGTGGCCAACTACAAGAAACGTCTGACCTCTGTGATCGCCAACAAGGGTTTTGCCATTAAGTACTAAGTCATGTTTTGCAAAGGGGTCAAGTACTTATTTCACATAATTTTTTGAAATGTGTTTTTCTGGATTTTTTTGCTGTTATTCTGTCTCTCACTGTTCAAATAAATCTACCATTAAAATTATAGACTGATCATTTTTTGTCAGTGGGCAAACTGTCAGTAAATAACTACTGCTGTATGTCTGATATTTCATGCTTGCATCATGGTGACAGGCAGGGTTGCCAGGTTTTCACAACAAAACCTGCCCAATTGCTACTCAAAACTATAGCTATAAAGTAGCCCAATCAAGTTTCAGTGGGGGTCTCCCTGTACAAATTGTGTTCTGGGGGATAAAATACACGTTTTGGCTGGGTTCCCCTGGTAATATTCACATTCCAGGGACTAAATATTGCGTTATGGGGTCACTTCAACCCGCAAACAGGAAAAACAACCTGCGGCAACAGTGTTAAAGTAGGCCAATTCCGCAGGAAATTTACAGACTTGGCAACACTGGTGACAGTGTTCATCTTTGACTGGTGCTGTTCATCTGGATTTAAATTTTTTGCCATAACGCCCAGCCCTAGTGTGAACTGTGAAAAACATTTCAGTGTGAATGGAGAAAGTTTTGAAATGAAAACACTGTTGAAAACACAAACTCCAGATATTTTCACAGTTTATTTTATATTATATTTAAAAAAATACATCAGTAATACACCACTCATTTTTTAAGGTTTTATCTTGCTAATCAGTGGCTAAATGGAACTACAGAGGTTTAAGAAATTACATTTTATTTGAAAAGAAAAACGAATTTACTCAGTACTCCACTGTAAAAGTCTCATTGTGTTTTTAATTATACTCTTGCAAACTATTCCAACTCAAACTTTCTTACTTTTTTTAAGATTATGACTTTAAATAAAGATTAAAAGGGCTGGGCTTATGTGACAATGGTGTGGTTGCTTTATAGCCTAACTTTAGCTTTTTACTTATGGTAATTCAATTTAGGCTTTAAAACTCAAACTTCTTTGTGTGAAGATTATCTTGATGATCAAAACATGCAATCATAAGCTTTTGTTGGTCACAGAGCTTATTTTTTGATTCAAAGGAATCATGGTGATGCTAACTTCAGGGTTGGCCTACAAAAATACATCACTGCAGCACTCAGTTGTATATTGAGCTTTGTTTTCTGAGTTATGTCTGTTTAAATAATTAATACCTACTTATGGATGAACAGACGGTTTGATTACAAATTCTACACACATGCTAATTTCCTCTGTGTTTTCAAATATTTCAAATAAACCTGGCTCAAAATGGCACATACTGTGAAAACAAAACAAACGTTGACTTAGTTGCTATTCATGTCAGTCTCATGGCTTCTCCTGATTAAGTGGACAGGGAAAAATTACTGCAAAAAAAAAAAAAAACCGCAAAGTGGACCAGACTTTAGGCCAATACTTGATACTCAATCATCAATTTTTTTTTCTTTCATCAGAATTAGTGCACTTTCACATAAACACAACTCAAAAGAATGTCAACTTGCATGGTTTGCGCACAGATTTAGTTGCAGCAAACAGCGCAAGAACAGACCGACTATTACATTTTTATTTGAGCTGAAAACTCCTCCAACTTACATGTTTGCTGGGGCTTTACAGCTCAGCAGTGTGTTTTTTTTCTTTTCTGTAATGCAGAGAGAGCGCATACACATGGTTGCCAGGTTGGAAAGATTAAGTAAACCCTCAGGCAGACAAAGCTCTGATTGGGGGATTTAAACTCCTGACATCTGGCAACCGCCACCATGTACGCTTATGGAGGCTTGTTACCAATGCGAGACAATGCAAATGCCAAATTAAAATGAAACATTTTTAGGGAAAATCTTGCACGATTACAATGCACAGGCCTATCTGAACAGAACCAACACTAAACTGACTTGAGCTAAATAATGACACTATTGTCTTTTAGAGCTGCTTTACAGAAGAATCTGAACTGTCTCCATTGCTGAGTTTCCAACTAATTCTTCTGTTTATTACTGAGAAGCTTCTGTGACACAATCTGTACTGTATAAAGCACTATAGTAAAGGTGATGTCTGAAAATGTAGTATTCATGAAACAGAAGACAACAAAAAATATCTACTGCTACCATTGAAATTTTGAAATGTGCGAGATGGGAGACAAGCAAGTACTTTATTTAGTATGCAGTATACTGTGACACTAGTCTAGCAAAATTCTAGTTATGCAAGAAAACCAACTATAAACTAAACAATGCTTAATTCCCTCAGATGCATGTTCCAGCTTTTGGGAGAAACAATCAATGCAAATGCATTCACTGAAATTATAAAGAGGCATTTCCACAGATGGACAAGCTGTAAGTGCCTGATATTAACCTCATAAATATGCAAAGAAGAATGCTAATGCAGGGTTTAGAAATGTGTAAAGTCTTTAGTTAAAGTATTAAAGCATGTTCACATGATTTTTATACACTTATTATACATTAAAGTGCTGGTAATGTTATTCATATAACTGCCAAATTTCTATTCCAGCATATTTCATTTTTCAAATCATTTCTTCATTAAATGTCACATTCAGACTGCAAGATGATATTAAAATGCGAGACATTCAATAGAAACATCTGAGTCATTCACTTCTGTATTGAGTTTAGAAATGAATCAATTTTAGAACTGAAAAAATAAAACGAAAAAAGAGAAGAAGAAAAAACAAGAGCAAACAGTAGGATACTCTGTAATGACTATTGGCTAATGAGCTGGATGTGTTGAAAGCTACAGATGTTCTTTTGTCTGCTCATGTGTGCATAGACAAAAAAAAAACTTTAACAACACGCATACAAAAAACACCAAATTAAAGGAGAAAACACCTTGACATGAAAAGGAAAAAACCTTTTAAATGTTTCTCTGTTCGAGTTGTGGCAAATAAATGATAACTGGCTGAAAGGCTAATGAACAGTGAAAAGACACAAAACAGGCATGCTATTACGTTTAGACCTTATTATATTCAAATTTACGAAATGAACATAGACAAACAAGTTATAAACAAAAAAATACCCCTTTGTGAAAAGAAGCACACTTCAGCATACTTAAAAAAGAGTACTCATTATAGAAATAATGTAATACTTTAGATTTAAAAGAATATACTTACAGTTCATACCCCTGGCAAATTCTGACTTAAAGTTACTTTTATTCAACCAGCAAGTTTTGACTGGAAATGACACAGGCTTCTCTCAAAAGAAAATAAGACGATGTACAAGAGGCATCATTGTGGAAAAAAATATTACTCATCTTTTATTTACATTTGAAAAAAAAGTGGCCAAAATTATTCATACCCTTCTCAATAATCAATAGAAAAGCCTTTATTGGCTATTACAGCAATCAAGCGCTTCCTATAATTGCTGACCAGCTTTTTGCATGTCTCCACTGGTATTTTTGCCCATTCATCTTTAGCGATGAGCTGCAACTCTTTCAGGTTGGAGGGTCTCCTTGCCATCACCCTGATCTTTAGCTCCCTCCACAGATTCTCAATTGGATTTAAGTCAGGACTCTGGCTGGGCCACTGCAAAACCTCATTATGACCTGTGCGTGTCTTGTATAAACGTCTTGTATTTTTTTATATTACTTTGCACTTTAACCACTGGAACTTCAAAACATTTAGATATGGTCTTTCCTGACTTGTGAGCAGCCACAACGCGCAGCCGCAGGTCCTCAGTGAGCTCCTTTGTCTTAGCCATGACTGTCCACAATTCAACAGCAGAGATCTTTTGTTTTTCACCTGTTGAGTTGATTAAAACAGCTGTTCCCAATGAATCAGGGTCATTAGGATGCTTTAGAAGAGCTTGGACTATTTGGAATGGTATAGAACTTTGGATTTTCCCATAGACTGTGACAGTTTGCAAAGGGTATGAATAATTTTGAACATGCCACTTTTTGTTCAAATGTAAATAAAAGCTGAGAAATAAGCCTGTGTCATTTCCGGTCAAAAAAACTTGCTGCTTGAATAAAAGTAACTTTAAGTCAGAATTTGCCAGGGGTTAACTTCAAGGGATAGTTCACTTAAAAATGAAAATTACCCCATTGCTCATCTACAAGACATCCTAGTTGTATATGACTTTCTTCTTTCAGATGAATACAATCAGAGTTATATTAAAACATGTCCTGGCTCTTTGAAGTCCAATTAAATGGATCCATCCATCATAAAAAGTACTCCACATGGTTCTGGGGGGTTAATAAAGCGGATCTGAAGCGAATCAATGCATTTGTGTAAGAAAAATATTCTTATTTGAAGCCGTGTGGAGCACTTTTTATGATGGATGGACACATCCACGCGGTGTGGTTTTTCGGGCTTCAAAATCTTAAACCCCATTATACAGCTTGGAAGAGCCAGGACATTTTTAATATAACTCTGATTGTATTTGTCTGAAAGACTGAAAGAAGAAAGCTATATACACCAAGGATGGCTTGAGAGAGAGTAAATCATGGAGTAATTTTCATTGTTGGGTGAACTATCGTGCCACGAGTAAATGTAAACTTTTTTTCCATTATTAAATTACACCACACATAGCTACTGTGTTTCACGGACTAAAACCTTGCGGTTTACACTACTGTTGCTGTCAGCTCTGAAGATTGACTGGATGATTTGTGGCCAGCGTTCATGTGTCAGGCCTCTAGAGCTCCGGTAATGATCAGGTCTACTGGACAGTGTGAGAACGCAGCTGTGGCTGTGATATTAACCCCAACCGGCTGAGCTCTCGACGCACAGAGGATATAACGCCTGACCAGCTGCAGAGATTCAAACATACAGACTAAAACACACACACTTCACTGCACATACACAACAGCATCCATCAGGTTGCCATAACTGTCCAGAATAAGCTGGATGGAAAGTGGGAACCAGGATGAATACTGTCCATTCAGACCGCAGGCATGTCTGGTATTTCTAAAATGCCTTCTCAAATACAGGTGCTGTCGGGAGTGGATGGGGAAAAGTTGAGAAGCAAACAGAATGAGAAAAATGAAGGATGGAAAGAAGGTTTGCAGGAAAAGAGAGATGGAGTGGGGATGAAAGGCAAACAAGAGAGGCTTATACAGAAAAGACGGATAAATAAAAAATAAGGTCTTCATAAAATGGTAAGGGAAAGGAGGTTCTTAACTCTAGAAACCTCTTGGTCAAACAAAATAACATATGAGCAGTTTTATTCTTTATCCATATGACATTTCAGCAACCTTGTTACCAAACTTTAAAGGTATAGTTCACCAAATATTAAAAATCTGTCATTAATTAATCATCCTCATGTTGTTCTAAACCTGTAAGATCTTAATTCATCCTTGGAACACAAAATAAGGTATTTTTGAAGAAGCTCGAGAACTTACTGACCCTGCATAGACAGCAATGCAACTGAAATGTTCCCAGGCCCAGAAATCGTCCTTCGCCATTATCAAGAGTACCACTATGTATGCGTATTCAACGCGGAGGAGAAGAATTGTTGAATAACGTCTTGTAGTTTCGCAAAATAAAGGTTGAATCGCTGATGTCACATGGACTATTTTACAGATATCTTTACTACGTTTTCGTTGCTGTCTATAGAGGGTCAGAAAGCTCTCGGATTTCATCAAAAATATCTTAATTTGTGTTCTGAAGATAAACGAAGGTCTTACGTGTTTGAAACAACATGAGAGTGAGTAATTAATGACAAATTAAAATTAATTTTGGGGTGCACTATCCCTTTAAGACTAAATATTTTGTAAAAATGTTACATTTTGTATTTAGTAAAAATCATTAAATAAATAGCAGAATTAAATAGATAACATTAATCAAATACAAACTGGCTGAACAGGTCTAATTAGATGAGCGAGTTATTTTAATATTACTTTTTCCCCTTATAATAATAATTACACTTATATAACAGGGTGGAAATGGAGTCCACACTACAATGTGTGTAAAAAAAAAACACTGCAATGACAAAAATTGGGTTGCATTCAAAATGTGGGAGATAGGTGAATATTTGTTTTTTGGCAATTAAATGAGCTAATAATTAAAAATAACTGGCTTTGTTTTCAGTGCCAGTTTAATTTTACATTAGATAACAGTTTATCTAACATAAACTACTGAAAACTGTTTGGGGTCAGTCAGGAATACTTTTATTAAGACATATTTGATCCACACTGATTAAAAAAAAAAACAGTAAAGACGTTTATGATAATACAAAAGATGTCTATTTCAAAGAAATGCCGTTCTTTTGAAATTGAACAAAATCTACTCAGCTGTTTTTAACATAATAGTAATAAATGTTTTTTGAGCAGCAAATCAGAATATTACAACTATTTCTGAAGGATCATGTGACTGGAGTAACGCTGCTGAAATTCAGATTTGAAATCACAGGAATAAATTACATTTTAAAATATATTAAAAAAGAAAACAGTTATTTTAAATAGTAAAAATATTTCAAAATTGTACTGTTTTCACTGTACTTGTCACGGTTCATGTATCCGCTGTCTTCTCAGGTCTTGTGATTTGTTCGTTTGTCATGTGATTGTCACGCTCGCTCAGCTGAGTTGCCAATCAGCCAGCCACAGGTGTCCCTCATCACCACTGCCTATTTATACTCACAGCATTCTCTCTCCCTCGTCTGATAGTTTTCCCGGATCCCTCGTTGTGTTGGTTCGTCTTGCTCTGTCTGGTTCGAGTGTTTGGATTGTTCTGTCGTGGATGTTGTCGCTGTCTTCGTGTTTCACTGGATTCACCACAGCACTCATCGGACTCTCTCACCACCATCACCAGCCATCTAACCCCTGTGTCACCCAGCTGAGAGATCGCACCATCATCACTCTGTTTGTATTATCTTCAATAAACTGTCATTTCACTTCATCCTGCATTTGCTTCCTCATCTTTATTCGCACGTCACAGAACTATCAGACCACCAATGGAAGCAGCAGGCACCACCCCGCCCACTCTGGAGGATTACATGCGGGATTGTATCTCTCGGCTGGAGAAACAGGAGAAGGGCTCTGAGGATTCCGGTCAGGCCATCAGAGCTCTTGTGACACGGGTGTCTGAGCTCACCCAGCGTATGCGTCAATTGCAACTTCCCGCTGCGCTCGCCACACCACCCACGCCGCCCGCCCCTCTCGCTGCAGTCGGAACATCTGCTCTCGCTACCCAGCCAGAGCCCCGCCTTCCCCCGCCGGAGGTCTATAGTGGTGAGCCGAACCAATGCCGAGCCTTCCTCACTAAATGCTCCATGCATTTCACCTTACAGCCGCGTACTTTTTGTAGTGAGGAGGGCAAGGTGGCGTTCGTGCTCACCCTATTGACGGGGAGGGCGGCACTTTGGGGCTCGGCGGTGTGGGAGAACCAAGACCCTTGTTGTGCCTCGTTCGCCACACTCGCCGCCGAAATGAAAAGGGTGTTTGACCGCGCGGTCTCAGGAAGGGAGGCCGCGCGGATGTTGGCGGAGCTCCGACAGGGGGGGAGTTCCGTCTCTGATTATTCCATCCAGTTTCGCACCCTGGCGGCGGAGTGTAATTGGAACGAGGAAGCGCAGTGGGATATGTTCCTGCATGGGTTGGCTGATCGAGTTCAGAAGGAGATCTACGCCCTGGATCTACCCGCCAACCTTAATGGACTTATCGACCTTGCACTGCGGGTAGACTCTCGACTCTCCCGAGCCGAGCGACGGGGATTTTCCGCTCGGCTCCCCCCTGGGGAGGGAATGTCAACTCGAGCCAGCGGCAGAGAACCGATCAGCCACACCGACGAACCCGAGCCCATGCAGGTGGGTAGAGCTCGGCTTTCCCGGGAGGAGAAGGAGAGGCGGAGGTCCCAGGGCCTTTGTCTGTACTGTGGCGCGGCAGGACATTTCGCTTTCAACTGCCCGGTAAAAGGCCCAGCCCGGCAGTAAATCTGAGGCTACTGTCGGGTGGGATCTCTGCTGAGAAGACCTCATCCACCTCGACCTCCACGCTCCTTCCGGTAAGGTTAAGATGGCAAACACAGGATCACATCTGCACTGCACTGTTGGACTCCGGGGCCGAAGGTAATTTCATGGACTATTCTTTTGCTCGTGCTAATCATGTTCCCCTCCATCCCCTCACCAACAGCATCGCAGTCCACGCCCTCAACGGTCAGCTACTTCCCCGGATCACCCTCACCACAGAACCCATCACTCTCACTGTGTCTGGCAATCACAGTGAGAGTATCCCCTTTTTCATCCTGGACTCCCCCCATGCACCTGTTGTCCTTGGACACCCGTGGCTCATAAAACATAACCCCAAGGTTGATTGGCAGCTCCAGTCTGTGTCTGAGTGGAGCGTTAAATGTCATGAGTCTTGTCTGGTCTCTGCTTGTCCGTCTGTCTCTGTTTCTATGTTTCAGGAGAAGGTGGTGGATCTGTGTAACGTGCCCTCTGAGTATCTCGACCTGAAGGAAGTGTTCAGTAAGTCTCGGGCTGCTTCTCTCCCTCCTCATCGTCCCTATGACTGTGCTATAGAGTTATTGCCAGGTACGTCTCCGCCCAAGGGCAAACTTTATTCACTCTCGGTTCCAGAGAGGGAGGCTATGGAGAAATATATTTCTGATTCTCTAGCAGCCGGGTTCATTCGACCCTCCTCTTCACCAGCGGGGGCGGGATTCTTTTTTGTGGGGAAGAAAGACGGATCTCTGCGACCTTGCATTGATTACCGAGGGCTGAATAATATCACGGTTAAGAACACCTACCCTTTGCCATTGATATCTTCAGCCTTCGAGAGGTTGCAGGGAGCGTCGGTCTTCACTAAATTGGATTTAAGAAACGCATATCATTTGGTCCGCATCAGGAGGGGAGATGAATGGAAGACCGCCTTTAATACCCCCAGGGGGCACTTTGAATACTTGGTCATGCCCTTCGGCTTGTCCAACTCCCCAGGGGTCTTTCAAGCACTCGTCAATGACGTTCTGCGAGACATGGTCGATCAGTTCATATATGTCTACCTGGATGACATATTGATTTTTTCTTCGTCTCTCCAGGAACATGTGCAGCAGGTACGACGAGTGCTTCAGAGGCTGTTAGAGAATGGGCTTTTTGTCAAGGCGGAGAAATGCGTTTTTCATGCACAGTCTGTTCCTTTTCTAGGGTACATCTTGTCGCCTGAGGGGGTGCGCGTGGATCCAGAGAAGGTAAAGGCTGTGGTAGATTGGCCAACCCCAGATTCCCGCAAGGCCCTGCAGAGGTTCCTTGGGTTCGCCAATTTTTACCGACGCTTTGTTCGTAATTACAGCCAGCTAGCCGCACCTCTGACTGCCTTAACCTCTTCCAAGACGACGTTCAGGTGGTCAGACGCAGCTAATGCTGCGTTTGCCAAACTGAAAGGCCGCTTCGTTTCGGCTCCCATCTTAATTACCCCTGATCCATCACGTCAGTTTGTGGTGGAGGTTGACGCATCAGAGGTGGGGGTTGGCGCGGTCCTGTCCCAGCGCTCAACCACGGACGACAAAATGCATCCTTGCGCGTTTTACTCTCATCGTTTATCCCCTGCAGAATCGAATTATGATATTGGTAATCGAGAGTTGTTGGCAGTCAAGTTGGCATTAGAAGAATGGCGTCATTGGCTTGAGGGGTCGGGGGTACCTTTCATTGTATGGACCGATCACAAAAACCTCGAATACATTAGAACGGCTAAAAGATTGAACTCTAGGCAGGCTCGGTGGGCTCTGTTTTTCGGACGTTTTGATTTTACTCTCTCGTACCGCCCGGGTTCCAAAAACGTTAAACCCGATTCTTTGTCGCGTATTTTTGACCATTCCGATCGCCCGTCCACTCCCGAGAGTATTTTTCCTGAGACGCTTATCGTTTCAACTCTCACATGGGAGGTCGAATCGAAGGTAAAAACAGCCTTAGAAGGGGTAACGCCTCCGCCCGCTTGCCCACCGAATCGGTTATTTGTGCCAGAGGAATTACGGTCCGAGGTTATTCAGTGGGGACATTGTTCTAATGTAGCATGTCATCCAGGAGTCAATCGAACCTTACATTTGGTCAAGCAACGATTTTGGTGGCCCCTTATGGCTCGTGACGTTCGCAGTTTTGTTTTGGCTTGCTCGGTTTGTGCTATTGGTAAGACTTCTAATAGACCTCCAGATGGGCTCCTTCAACCGCTGCCGGTACCTTCGAGACCCTGGTCCCATATTGCGCTAGATTTTGTTACCGCCCTCCCGCCCTCCCAGGGCAACACGGTAGTTTTGACCGTGGTGGACCGGTTCTCGAAGGCTGCCCACTTTATTCCCTTGCCCAAATTACCCTCAGCCAAGGAAACAGCGGTGACTGTGGTGGATCACGTCTTTCGGTTACATGGCCTCCCGACAGACGTGGTCTCCGACAGGGGACCCCAGTTTGTGTCCAAATTTTGGCAAGAATTTTGTAAATTACTGGGGGCTACTGTTAGTCTATCTTCAGGGTTCCATCCACAAACCAATGGTCAAACCGAGAGAGCCAACCAAGATCTGGAAAGGGCGTTACGTTGCGTGGTCTCCAGAAATCCTTCCTCCTGGAGCCAACAACTCTCGATGGTGGAGTATGCCCACAATTCATTACCAGTATCATCCACGGGCCTATCTCCGTTTCAGTGTAGCTTAGGTTACCAGCCACCTATTTTTCCTAGTCTGGAATCCGAAGTCGCGGTCCCCTCTGCTCACGCCTTCGTCCAGAGGTGCCATCACACCTGGACTAGAGCCCGTGAGGCTCTACTCCGGGTGGGAGCGCGCACCAAGGCCAAGGCCGATCGCCACCGGTCAAAGCCTCCCGTATACGTCGTCGGTTCTAAAGTGTGGCTTTCTACTAAGAACATTCCGCTCCGCTCCGTTTCTAATAAGCTTGCTCCCAAATTTATTGGCCCGTTTCCTGTCACCAAGATCATTAGTCCGGTGGCAGTCCGCCTCAAACTTCCTCCAGTATACAGGAGAATTCATCCCGTCTTTCATGTCTCCAAAATTAAGCCAGTGTTTTTTGCACGTATTAATCCGCCAGCCCCGGTTCCCCCACCGCCGCGACTCGTAGACGGGGAACCAACCTATTCGGTTAATCGCATTCTGGACTCTAGGCGGAGGGGACGAGGATTTCAGTACTTGGTGGACTGGGAAGGTTACGGTCCGGAGGAGAGAAGTTGGGTGCCTGCCAGAGACATCCTGGATCACTCTCTTATCGATGATTTCAATCGACAGGTTGCAGAATCTGGGAACGTCAGGAGACGTTCCTAGAGGAAGGGGTACTGTCACGGTTCATGTATCCGCTGTCTTCTCAGGTCTTGTGATTTGTTCGTTTGTCATGTGATTGTCACGCTCGCTCAGCTGAGTTGCCAATCAGCCAGCCACAGGTGTCCCTCATCACCACTGCCTATTTATACTCACAGCATTCTCTCTCCCTCGTCTGATAGTTTTCCCGGATCCCTCGTTGTGTTGGTTCGTCTTGCTCTGTCTGGTTCGAGTGTTTGGATTGTTCTGTCGTGGATGTTGTCGCTGTCTTCGTGTTTCACTGGATTCACCACAGCACTCATCGGACTCTCTCACCACCATCACCAGCCATCTAACCCCTGTGTCACCCAGCTGAGAGATCGCACCATCATCACTCTGTTTGTATTATCTTCAATAAACTGTCATTTCACTTCATCCTGCATTTGCTTCCTCATCTTTATTCGCACGTCACAGTACTTTGTAATAAATAAATGCAGGCTTGGTAAGCAGAAAAGACTTCTTTAAAAACATTAAACATCTAACTTTAACTGGTAGTCTAGTTTTCACAAAAATATTAAACAGCACACAGTTATACAAAGTTATACAGTTAGTTTAAATTGTAATAATATTAGTATATTAAACTACTGTTATTACTTTTTAATCAAATAAATGCATAAAAAAACAATAATTATCATATAATTTGTGCCTCTAATGCGTTAAAAATGTAATGGAACGTCAAACTTTACTCTATTAGTGGAAAGTGGCATGAGCTCAGTGGGTTTATACCTCTATATTGTTCTAGACTGCTGAGTTATAATGAAGGCTGGGAAAAAATGACGGTTAAACAGCATGTGAGGTCTACTGCATCTGGAGAACAGGTGAAAACACACACATACTGCCATAAACACACATATATTCTGTATGAATATGAGAATGTTCATGACCTGACCTCATAAACTGACAATACAGTTCAACTTCTCACAGCGCGTAAATACAACAGTAAAATTTTAAAGACATTTTAAGACATTTTCCAAAAAAATTCACTAGATTTCCAGAGTTCCCTTTAATGAACGTATACTCAGTTAAGTGAATTCACAGAGCGTTAGACTAACTGCTGATCGTTCTATTCAACTTGCAATTAATTTACAAAACATCATATACGTCATGTGAAGCACCATAAAGCTGTGCGTTTTAACGATCTTCAGAAAGTCATGGCATACTGTCTTTCAGTAACTTAAAACCTCATACCTCGTTTTCCATTTCAACACACAGTATGTACCATTGTGTCGGTGCACACCTGGGGCTCATGTGGGCTCTTATTTGACAGTCCTCTGGGGAGCTCAGGTAACCCACTGGGTCATGAAGTGCACACCTGGTTATTCAGACCACTGATTTACTGCACATAACACACCTGAGCTCTCACATACAGTATATCTGTTCACATGAGTGGACAATGAAATCTGAGAACTGATACAGGGACTTAAATCAGACAGATGGGCAAATCTGTACAAAGTATAAATCACATCTGTTAGAAGATCAGATGTTGTGGGGTCAAAAAGGAGACAAAAACTACCTGATCTCATGACGAAAACATACCTGGGGAAACTTTTTTGCAAGATGAACACTGGAGGCAGTAAAACAGTGAGTACTTGTAATCTTTTTCATACACAGTTATGTTTGCAGCTCCATATGTTTCGATTTAGCAAACTTGCGGTAACTCCTTGGGTACAAATCCCGTGAAAAACATGACTCACGATGAAAGAGCTGATGAGATATCAAAAAAACAAGCTAAAACAGAATGCTTCCAATTGTGTTTTTACATTACGCTTGCTTTTGTTAATATTATCAGGTAGGTTTAGGTGTAGTGTGGATGGTACGTTACTTTAAAACATCAAAAAAGTTAGGAGCACCCTATCCTATGAATATTAAGAAACAACACAACTGCCAATTGAGCAGAACAGCCAGCACTCGGCCTGGCATTTCTTACTTGAAATTATATTTCACAATTTTGACTTTATAACTTGCAATTGTAAGTTTATATCTTAAAATTTTGACTTTATTTCTCAGAATTGTGAGTTTATATCTTACAATTCTGATTATTTCTCATAACTGCAACTTTGTATCTCACAGTTCTGACTTTATAACTTGCAATTGCAAGTTTATATCTTACAATTGTGAGAAAAAAGTCAGAACTTTGACTATTCTGGGAAAAAGTTAGAATTGTGAGTTTATATCTCGAAATTTTGACTATTTCTCTGAATTGTGACTATTTCTCATAATTGCGACTTTGTATCTTGTAGTTCTGACTTTATAACTTGCAATTGCGAGTTTATATCTTACAATTCTGAGAAAATAACTACACAACCTATTGTAGCCTACATACTAAGTTTACTGAAGTTTAATTGGTTATGTACACTGTAAAAAGTTTTTGCCAGTTTCAACTTAAAAACATAAGTTCAGCAGCTGCCTTAAGATTTTAAGTTAAATCAACTTAAAACTACTATTCATTTCAACTCACGACAATCAGATTAGTTAAAATGACTTGTACTTTTAAGTTGATTTAACTTATGAGTTGAAATTACTTGTACTTTAAAGTTGATTTAACTTAAAATGTTAATGCAGCTGCTTAACTTAAGTTTTTAAGTTGAAACCTTTTACAGTGTAATGTTGGAGAGAATGGCGAAGCTGTCACTGTATCAGCTCACAGCAGTCTGTGCAGTAGTAGGCTAGTGAAAGTTTTATAAAGAAAGGAAAACAAGTCGCACTCGCACATATGCTCATAAATATTGTTTGAGGTTGCACAGATTAAATTTTGGGATATGCAACCAAAACGGTTGCAATTTCAAGTCCTGTAACAGACATTTCAAGTCAGAACTACCCTAACACATACGAAACCAACGTCACAAAAAACGTACCATATGTATGTTCATCTGTTCCGAGGAAAAAAAACGAACAACCTTTTAGCGCCACTCAGTGAACATTTCACATTGAATATGTCACGAAACATACATGGCAGTACGTATTTCACATTAGGGGTGGGCGATATGGTAAAAATATCATATCACGATTTTTTCAAGAAATATCACGATTCACGATTTTATCACGATTCTTTGTCATGTTGGTTTTACTTTTTTACAAGTTGTCTGAGTAGTACAGCCAAATTAATTTTTCTATTTTAAAACCAAAACCTTACAAGGTAACAAAATATAAAATAAAAAGAATGGCAGATATTTAAGCCAAAGTGGGCGAAGACAAAAAATCTTTGTCATTATTTTCTTTGTTTTTAAAAAATAAGAACAAAGATAAGCTACATGTTACAAATACACATACTATACAAATAAAACAAACAGTGCTTTAATTTTCAGGTACAGTCCATGTATTTATCAGTAGCATTCAAGAAATTTAATTAACAAATATAAAAATAAAACACTATATACATTATATACATAAATTATACATAGAAGCAACATTTAAAGCAACTGTATTGAAGTTCTTCAGTCAAGAGCAGTGAGTGATTTTCCTTTGTGTTTTGTTTTATTAGTGTATCATCACCCAAAAATGACAATTCTGTCATCATTTACTCACTCTCGCATTTTTTTAAGCATAAAACATGCTGAACATAAAACTTATTTTGAATAATGTGGGTAACCAAACAGTTGCTGGGTCCCCAGTTACTTCCATATATTTTATTTATTTATTTTAAGTCAGTAGGGACCAGCTACTGTTACCCACATTCTTCAAAATATCTTCTTTTGTGTTAAGCACAAGAAAAAAAAATTAATAGAGATTTAGGACATGTGAGTGACAACATTTTTGGGTGTACTGTCCCTTTAATGACAATCGACAGCATGTTTAGCTCTGTCGCAGAGCTGCACGCATCTAGACGCGCATCCGTTTTTCTCTTAACTGTTTACTTTCACTTTAGACAACCGACTGTGTTTATATGTAATCCTTGCATGTTTTTGACAGTATAAGCAAATTAAACGCCAAAGATAGCTCAGTTTAGTAATCAGGTGCTGTTTGACAGGCTTTTAGCGCACGTGCTTCAGGTTTACGCGCTCATGAAGCGCATGCCAGAACAGCGCGCGGACCAAATGGCGTTATTTTACCGGCAAGACTTTGAAGCACATTCAAATAATGTACTTTTGTGATCGCGAATATGAATAATTGCAGTGTGAGTGAATGTACAGTATATTAAGACGGAGGCACACTGTAGCACGATACTACGATATTTATTCAAAAGCAGATCGTGGAGACATTTTAATCGTCCACGATCAAAAATCGTCATATCGCACACCCCTATTTCACATCTTGCAAAAATGAATCCCGCCTACAGAAATTCAAACCGTTGGTGGGTGGGGAGGGACGAGGTGGGTGATTAGCCTAAATTTAGCGATGTAGCATGGACAGCCGATTTTGAGATGCTTCAGCGAGCCTTGACTAAAGTGGCCGGTCGTCGTGTTGGAGCCGCGCCGTTGATGTGCAGTATAGAGGGTCGAAACATAAACACAAGCATTGACTAGAGTGACGATCATCGGTTGCTGCGTCGGAGCCGCACCATAGACGTTTGCGGTGTGTGGTAAGAGATTTAATAATTAATCAATAAAAGCCTCCTGTAGCGAACCAATGTTTTTTTGTAAGAAAAATATCCATATTTAAAACATAAGAATCACTTTAATCTAGCTTGTGCTAACAGTTGTCCACTGAACTTGCTTCTTTGGGAAGGGGCGTGGCAGGACTAAGCTGTTCGCCAATCGCAACGCAGTGGGACTGCTAATCAATCACAACACATTTAGTTTTTCAGAAGGCGGGCTTCATTAAACCCAGAACTAATCGAGCCATTTGTGCCAGGCTGGGGAGAAAGCTATTGTAATAACGTAAATTATGTGAAAAATAATGTGTTTTTTAAACCACCAAGCAGGAGAGCATGTTCTAGTGCACCCTAAAACAAAATAAAGACTTTGTAAAAGAGCATAATAGGACCCCTTTAAGTTAAAACAAGTTCATGTTGGTTTCATATGACAATTTTCCTACCTTTTTCTGGAAAAGTTTGAATTGTAAAAAGGTCAACCATCATGTAAAAACTAATAACATTTCCCCAGAGGCGGACAATAGACCTAGTGAAGTATTTTTACTTCACTCAAGTAAATTTAAAAAGTATCTGTAGTTTATCTTAGAAATTTTCTTTGGAAAACTTTACTTCACTACATTCCCAAGCATTATGTTTTACTTTTTACTGCACAACATTTCATAAAAAAAAGTTGTTGTTTGATTTACCTTTAATACTTAAGAACATTACAAATGTAGTACTTCCTTGTACTCAAGTAAATCTTTGAATTACTTTTACTTAAGTAAGAAAGTAACAGATTTGTAATGTAATTAAGTATTAAATGATATTTAATATGAAACGTAGTGCCGTAAAAAGTACAATATTATGCTTCGGAATGTTGTAAAGCAGTTTTCTAAAGTACAGACACTTAAAAATTACTTTTACAGCAGAGTAAAAACACTTCACTACTGTCTGCCTCTGCATTTCCTTATATCTCAAACATGTGTAAGTGTACAAATGTGTATCATTAGCTTCATAATGGTTTTTAAATATATTTTTCCAAGACAAATGTATTTTTTACAAATGCCATGAAATATTAATGAACAAATATAATTACCTCACACCACATGAGCCACACAGCATGACAGTTTACACATGAATGACTCTGCATTGTCAAATTACATACACATGATATATTGCTTTTTTCTCAAAAATGTGTCACTGAATTGCTTTTTTAATGTATTTTTTTAAAAAATATGAGTGTCATATCATGTATCCTGTGACATGAGAAAATAAAACGAAAAATATAACAGTTCACCAAAAAAATTAAATATTTAAATACTTTTTTTCTTTACTGCGCTCAATTAAAAACATTTCCAGCCGTGATGCATCTAAGTTTAAATACGTGTAGGAAGCTCACTGCACTTCTCATTTTGTGTTTCTCAAAGGACCGAATAAATGCTAATTAAGATGTTTTTCTCATTAGATCCTTTAACAGGTAAAACAAAAGTGTAACATTTTAATGAAAACTGCTTGACATCATGCAGTTGATCAGTACCTTCAAAAAAAGACAAATCTGAGCCATGAGCCTCTCTCATTTTGAGCAGCGTTCCTCCGTCTGTGCTGCTGGAGGCCAGCCAAACCAGCTCCCTCTGGAAGGATAACCAGGCTCAAATTTACTGCTTACTTCTAAAAACTGAGCAGACTTTGGTGGTGTCTTTTCGTGGACTTTTCTATACACTATTCCAAAAAAGCACAATCACACAGTCAGTATCAAGTACTTTCATGAATCTCACAGACTGTAAACTGTTTTCCGCATTCCAACATTTCTAAAAGGGGAAAGTATTATCTGCCAAAAAAAGGAAACTTTGGGGTAGACGATTTTGGGAAAATAACAGGAAGCTTTCTGTGGAGATTCAAAAATAGAAGAAAGATCATCAGTTTTACTCTAGTCCCAAGTGTACACTTGATCGCCTGCAGGTATTTAGGATTTTTCTGTAAAGTAATACGCTAGGGAAATCTCAAATGAATATGCAGGACCAACTTGAAAATATAACACATCAAATGCACGGCCCAGCAAAGAAGCTTGTTTCTAAAAATATGCCTCAAACTCCAAACAAGCTTTGCTTTGGTAGATAAAAGTGGAGAGAGGAGGGAAAAAAAGAGAGCGTGAGGAAGTGAGAGATAGGTAGAGGGAAAAAAAAAACTAAAATCAGATCAAGCACTATGATATGATATGATATGATATGTCAGCTTAAACTCTGATCGGCCACATGAAAGCCTCACTATCTCAGGGTATCTTTAAGTGGTCGTGCCCTCCGTCTGCAGGGTGCTATCAGCTAAATAAGGTTCACCAAAACAAATCTGAAGGCAAAAAGGAGATTGCGAAACATCACAGAACCCAGAAGGCTATGGTCTACCAATTTTAGACTTACTCTGTGGTTCTACCATATGTTAAATATTTCCCAAAGTTCCTTCAGAGGCTGAAACTGCGTGCGATCGGATTCTCACGATGTGGATTTGACGTGTTAAAATGTCTCCAGATGAATGATCATCAAGAAGGAAAAGGCCTAAAACACAATGAAGCCAAAATTGATCAGATTTACTTTCGTAATGCAGTCTCTCGGTCCTACCGTGAGCAGTTTAGTCAGAGGAAAGGAAAAAACTTTTGTTTTCAGATTTATCAAAATGTAACTTCTTTCTTTTGCTGCTGACATCACCTAGGCCGCATAGACTGTTAGCTAATGCTAATGCTTACCAATATCTACAAACCCTACATTTTTTTACTGAATACTGGAAAACATGCATAACATGTCATAACGTAAGTGAAATGGCATGCAAATGTTTCATGTATTTTCACAGTTATGCTCATTAAGGATGTTGCTGGCAATCTATAGGAGGCAGATTTTAATGATGTGCAGATGAGAAGTTGCCAAATATAGCTTAAAATATATGATAATGTGCACATGAACAGTCCTTAACAGCTGTATGCTTTTGCATCTCATCATTAAACTTTATATTTAAAAAACAACAAGAATAAGAACAACAACAGGGTCTTTCAGGGTCTCTTTAGTAATTTAGAAATGTTTTGTGTTGTAGTCTCTTAAAATATCAGATATAATGTCATGTGTGCTCCAACGCTCCAATAATGGCGTAATAATATTTATGAATTAGTAATTTAGGAAAAATACACCACCAGTCAAAAGTTTTTGAACAGTAAGATTTTTAATGTTTTAATGTTTCAAGTCTCTTCTGCTCACCAAGCCTGCATTTATTTGATCCAAAGTACAGCAAAAACAGTCACACTTTTAGATATTTTTACTATTTAAAATAACTCTTTTCTATTTGAATATATTTTCAAATGTAATTTATTCCTGTGATAAAAAGCTGCATTTTTAGCATCATTACTCCAGTCACATGATTCTTCAGAAATCATTTTAATATTCTGATTTGCTGCTCAACATTTATTTTTATTATTATTATTATTATTATTATTATTATTATTATTATTATGTTGAAAACAGCTGAGCAGAATTTGTTCAGGGTCCTTTGATGAATAGAAAGTTCAGATGAACAGCATTTATTTGAAATAGAAATCTTTTGTAACATTATAAATGTCTTTATCATCACTTTTGATCAGTTTAAAGCATCCTTGCTAAATGAAAATATTAATTTCTATCCAAAAAATAAATAAAAATTATACTCACTCCAAGCTTTTGAATGATACAGTGTATAATGTTACAAAAGCTTTTTATTTCAGACATATGCTGATCTTTGGATCTTTCTATTCATCAAAAATGTTTTAAATATTGACAATAATAATATTAATAATAAAATGTTTCTTGAACAGCAAATTAGCAAATTAGAATGATTTCTGAAGGATCATGTGACACTGAATGATGCTGAAAATTCAGCTTTGATCACAGGAATAAATTACATTTTTAAGTAAATTAAACTAGAAAGCAGTTGTTCTAAATAGTAAAAAAAATGTATTTTGGATCGAATAAATGTAGGCTTTTGACTGGTAGTGTATATCCTAAGAGTGTGTGAATATAATTTATAGAGATTACTTATTACTCACATATACTGTAATTATAATAAACTACTAATGTCATATGTACATTACATGCAGGCATTTTTTCCATGAATTAGAAGCCAACATGTGCACAAGTATATTTTTAAGAACTTTCTGCACTAACTTTTGACAAGATTTTTCCATTTATTTGCCATTCACACGCTATAATTACACATTTGTTTTGATTACGTAATTGAATTTAGCACAAAAGGTACACTGAGGGATTCATGAGCAAACAGCTAAATGCCCCATAATCCAGCTGTTCTCACACTTCCTCTGTTTACGGCTTTCGCCGCTAGTATTCTGTAACACTAGCTACTCCCACGGAGAGAGCCCAGGAACATCTGCATCTTGTACATAAAACATCTGGCATGGATGTTTCTGCATTCTGGACAAAAGAAGCACATCCATCTATGGGATTTATGCAGGGCTGGGGACTCTCACGTCGACGCATTCCTCCAGAGTACTGCAGACAGCGGCCTAATCTGTCTGCGGTATGCAGGCTCTGCTATGTCAACACACTGGCATGCCATGGAGAGAAACACCTATGGAACCATTAATCACTTCAGGACAATATCCTCCCTGTTTTTATCAGATGAGCTCTGACAAATACGGGCACAAAAAACATTCAGCTTCATCCAGACAGACTGACAGATGTTCCATTGCCTCATTACGGCAGGTACAAGCATTATTCATAAAACTGTATGGCCTTTAAAGAACAAATACTTGTATAAATTGTGAACTAACACACCTACACAGCACTGATTGACAACACTCCAGATTTAGAACTGCGAGTGAAACCCACATAAATCTGTGGACAGACATGTTCAACGAGCAAATTTACCCAGTGTTACATTTCTCTTTCATAAAAAAAAGTCTGTACACAGATGTGTTTCCAAAAGCACACCCACAACAGATGAGAATACCACATGCCTCTGGCAGACACACCGCTCTTTTTAGATGCTAAATTGGTCTTCAGTATGGATAAACAGCACTTGGACTGTTTCTATAATGCTCTTTTGGCTTTTACAGTAATAAATCACGACACTGTGACAGAATAATGTTTCAGAAAGTGCAATTATCAATTACTGCAGCTTTTGTACTGGTAATCTCATTTCAGATATTCATGTATTCACCGCATAATTCAACTTAAAAGTGAAGTAAATTGACTATAATTAAAATTGGTCTAAATCAAAGAGGCCAGAATACTGGTGCAAACTCTAAATGGTTCTTTAGTAGTTCGTGCTGTGAGGTTTTACTTCTATGTGTTATTCACACTTTCACTTCACTCAGCCCACCACCTCTGCACAAAGTTTCCCCTCTCGCTATCTCTCTGTTGGTTTCACTTGTCCCTCCCCCGGCTATGTATTCTTTTCACTGTAATGATTGCCTGTTGCAGAATTCAGCACTAAAAATGTAAAAACAGAGTTAGACAGACAGACAGAGAGAGACAGAAAGAAAGACAGACACACAGACAGAAAGAAAGAGAGATAGAAAGAAAGACAGAAAGACAGTCAGAAAGACAGACTGAAAGAAAGACAGATAGACAAAAAGTAAGAGAGACAGACAGACAGAAAGAAAGAGAGATAGAAAGACAGAAAGACGGACTGACAGTCAGAGAGACAGTGAAAAAGACCGATAGAAAGACAGATAGACAATCAGTAAGACAGACAGACAGACAGACAGAGGTAGAAATACATAGAGACAGAAAGACAGTCAGACAGACAGATAGAAAGAAAGACAGTCAGACAAACAGAAATACAGATAGAGAAAGACAGACAGACAAACAGTGAAACAGACTGATAGAAAGACAGATAGACAAACAGTAAGACAGACAGACAGACAGACAGAGATAGAAATACATAGAGACAGAAAGACTAAAAGACAGACAGATAGAAAGACAGTCAGACAAACAGAAATACAGATAGAGACAGACAGACAGACAAACAAACAGTAAGACAGACAGAGAGAGATAGAAATACATAGAGAGAGAGACAGAAAGACAAAAAGACAAACAGAAAGACAGATAGAGACAGACAGACAGATAAAAAGACGGCCATAGAGACAGAAAGACAGATAGATAGACAAAGAAAGACAGACATACAAACAGAGAGACAGAAAGATAGACATACAGACAGAGACAGAAATACATAGAGAGAGACAGAAAGACAAAAAGACAAACAGAAAGACAGATAGAGACAGACAGACAAACAAACAGTAAGACAGACAGAGAGAGATAGAAATACATAGAGAGAGAGACAGAAATACAAAAAGACAAACAGAAAGACAGATAGAGACAGACAGATAAAAAGACAGCTATAGAGACAGAAAGACAGATAGATAGACAAAGAAAGACAGACATACAAACAGAGAGACAGAAAGATAGACATACAGACAGAGATAGAAATACATAGAGAGAGACAGAAAGACAAAAAGACAAACAGAAAGACAGATAGAGACAGACAGATAGACAGATAAAAAGACGGCCATAGAGACAGAAAGATAGATAGATAGACAAAGAAAGACTGACAGAGAGACAGAAAGATAGACATACAGACAGAAAGTCCAATAGAGAGACAGACAGATATAAAGACAAGCATATAGAAGAGACAGATAGAGAGACAGATAGCTAAAAAGACAGACAGACAAATAGACAGATAGAGAGACAGATAGCTAGAAAGACAGACAGAAAGATATGGAGACAGATAGAAAGACAGATAGATAGAAAGGCAGATAGAGAGACAGACAGATAGATATATAGATAGAAAGACCGAAAGACAGCCATAGAGACAGAAGACAGATAGATAGACAAAGAAGTCTTTAAATAGTCTTTAGATAGAGAGAAAGACAGACAGACATACAAACAGAGAGACAGACAGACAGAAAGATAGCCATACAGATGAAGAGACAGACAGATATAAAGACAAAGAGACAGATAGAAAGACAGATAGCTAAAAAGACAGACAGAAAGATAGAAAGACAGATATACAGACAGATAGATAAAAAGAAGGCCATACAGACAGAAAGATGGATATAAACAGACAGATAGATACATCTAACATAACCAACCAATACACATAACTGTAAATATGTTGTAAATAATTTCAGTTCCTCAGTTTATAAATTAAATAACTAAACTTGATACACAACTTTTTACTATTCAACCTTCTTTTTTTAAATTATTTTAATTTTTTCTTATTCTAATGTCTGTCCTTCAATTTTACTTCTTCAAATGTTATTTCAATTAACTCAATTGTTCAAAATTACCATATGTTGTATATGTTCTCTATTCTTATGTATGCTTTGGCGATGCAAAATTGTGCTTTTGTCATGCCAATAAAGCTGTTTGAATTTAACTGAATTGAATAGATAGACAGACAGAAAAAAGACAGAGATAGCAAGACATACATACAGAAGTCTATAGATAGATGTAATCCAATGCAAAACTCAAAGCCATCTGATTTTCCTACATCACGAAAACTTTTGTTCAAAATATTCCATTTTCTAAGCTAATTCAGGGGATCAAAAAATTCTGATCACACCTACGTTAGATTCCATTCTGTTACTGTTTCCACAAACACACATACATACACACTGTTTGACAACATCCCTGTTTCATGACTTCCTTTGCCTAGGATTGTATATGCTGTCAGCACAGAAATATTGTTTCCGACACTGGCTTTACTAGAAGTGCACACAGGTGTTCTGAGTGGGAGTGTGTTTACGTCCATGAATGAGGCATCAGCACAGTCATACGTCTGTCATAACATGTTGTCTTGGCAATGGATACAGTTTATGTTTGGTTACAGCATGTTACGATGACATTCTATTTTGTGAAACAGCACAGCAAGAAAGGCCACTCGCAAAATCTGTCATCAACACTTAGTCACTTAATGTTACACCGGTGCTGTTTGCCCTAGAGGCAGCTGAATTTTTTTTTTTTTTTTTTTTTTTTTATAGTAATTGGTGTAATTGAGATTAACAGTTACATCGTAGCTGTTTTAAAGTTAGATCAAACTATTTGTGGCTTTGAGGCTTCACATGATGAGAATACTCACTGTTGAGGAATTGAAACCTGAAATTTTCAAAATGAAATGAAAAGTAAAGAAACAAGGAAGGAAAAGCAGTGAAGAGCCGCTGTAAAACATGAAGCAAAGCATAGAAATAAGATGTCACCCTTAGAAACAGACTGGCTAACACTTAAATAAGCATTTATTTACCATCAATGATTAGCACTGATAAAAATGTAGATGTGGTGCAACCTGTTTGAACTAACGGTCAAACTATAGAGTTTGTAAAATCAAAAATGAGAGAGAGAGACCTTATTTCAGGATGTACTGAAAACATGAGGGCAACTGCTTCACTCACACAACAAATCAATAAACAAGGTACAAGCACGACCAGCGCAAAAGCTTTTAACAACTTCCAAATGTCTTCCTGTAAAATTACACCACGGTGGCTTGATTTTATTGCTTCTTTGTGATGGCCTTCATCACAGTTGAGAGCTAAAGGTAATTAACACATACAAATCTGCGTCCTGAAGCAACCTGCAAATTGCTTGACAGCACTTTGAAAGCAGTGTTGCTATTGGGAATCGATGTACTGTGTTGCTTTGCAGTCTAGTCCGCACACAGAATAGTGAGTCCTGCGGATAAGAACAAACTCTGATAAGGGGGAATTGAAATTCTTGGCGAAAACAAAAACTCCCATAGTTCTCTTCAACGGTTCAGAGCTCTGAAACTGTTTACTCACGTCTTAATCTGAATTTGACTTGCAACTCCATGGTGGTTTTCGATTTCAGAAGTGGAAAAAGTCAACTCATCTGAATTTTTTAGAGCGTAAAACTGGCTGAGAAACATTCAAGTTCTCTCAGGAGGAGATCAGGTTTCCTCAGCTGGTTGACTGAAATTTGTCTCAGGAGGACACATGAATATGAGCTCCGGAAGACCAATACGTTAATAAAGTGACAGGAAACTTCAAGTGAGATGGAAATGCAATTGATATCAAAGTTTTGTAACTTTCTGAGGGGAAAAAAAATCTGTACATTCCTGTAAAATGATAAGCATCTTTATTCTAATATCATACACATCATGATATGATCATTACCAAGTTGTCACTTTTGCTTTACTAAAAGATGTATATTAAGACTGATTTATGTATGAAATAAGTATAATACACATTATTCAGCATACGTCCATCATAACAACACTACACGATGTTTATATCCCGCATATAGGAAGAATGTACACAATCAACAAAAGTAGATCTTCGCAAACACAACATGAACTCTGCTCAACTCACCTTATCGCTGGACAAGCAGACAGCTGCTGAAAGTGTCAGGAATATCCAAATGTTCCTCATTATTCCTCTTAAGAAGTCTTTTGCAAAGAAATCGAAGGATGGCACTCGTCTGCGCTCCTTAAACCAGCAGCTCTCTTCCTTCTTTTACAGCTGCACCTAAAACACAAACGCAAGATCCTTTTGAAGAGATATATGGCGTTTTGTTCCACCGGATCAAACTTCTCTTTTGTCTTTCCAAAAGGGAACTGCTGAGAGAGTCTTGATGCGATGTTCAAGTCTCAGGTCCATGTGAGGCAAGCGGCTCTGCTCGGAGGATGAGAGGAGAGAGAGAGAGGCAGACGGGGGAGGATTTTTGCGTCACAGTTGACGAATACTTGGACCAGTAAGAGGTTTTTGTCTCAAAACCTAGTAAACTAACAACATGAACACCATTTTGTCGGAATTTCCGGTCAGAATTTTGATAATGTGTGAATACTTGGCTTCGAGACAGACTTGAGCCAAATAAAGTGCGTCAGCGCTGTTAATTTAGCTGTGTTTTGGAACGTGGTAGCTGGTCCAAGTTAGTAGACAGCAGCTGTTTTTTTCTGACCCAGGAAAAAGCAGCTTGAGACTGGCATGACAAGCTGGTAACTAGTTTGTTGCTGGACTTGGATGGAGAGTCTACCACTTTAAAAAGTGTGGTTAGTGGTTCTCAACCTTTTTGACTCTGTCCGAGACAATATTCAAAGGAGCTTCGAATCATCTAAACTCATCCCTTAGGAAAATTAAACACGGTTACTACAAATAAAACCAAATAACCACAGTTCCTATAGTTAAACCATGGTAACCACAAATTAACCATGGTTTTGCTACACTAGCCATAGTTTAGCTATGGTATTTGTGGTAAAATTGGTAATAATAATAATAATAATTATTATTATTATTATTATATATTAATAATAATAAAAACGTAATCCACCAATTTTTCGTTTTTGGCGAATTTCCATTTTTTACTACAAACTTTACTAAACTCTTACTACAATAAAACAATTGTTAATTTTTGTAAGAGATAATACATTTAACACTGTCGAGCGATTAATCGCGATTAATCACATCCAAAATAAAAGTTTTAGTTTACATAATATGTGTGTACTGTGTATATTTATTATGTATAATACACAAACTTGCATGTATATATATGTAAGAAAAATATGTTTATATTATATATATATATGTGTGTGTGTGTGTGTGTGTGTGTATATATATATATATATATATATATATATATATATATAGAAAATATATTCTGTGTATATTTATATATACATAATAAAGAGACACAGCATACACACATATTATGTAAACAAAAACTTTTATTTTGGGTGCGATTAATCGCAATTAATGTTTTTACAGCACTTATCTAGCGCTGTTAAATCAATTAATCACACTGGATTTAAAATAAAAATTTTGGTTACATAATATATGTGTGTATACTATGTGTATGTTTATTTTCTTACATATATACATGCAAGTGTGTGTATTTATATACATAATAAATATACACAGTTATGTAAACAAAAACATTTATTTTGGATGCGATTAATCGCGATTAATCGTCTGACAGTGCTAAATTGATTACAACAGACATCTCTTACAAAAATGTGTTTATATGTGTACTGTGTATATTTAAATGTATATATAATTATACACACATACATGTATGTATTTAAGAAAGATATGTAATATATATTAATATTTATGTATATTATCTAAATCATATATAAATATGTATATACATATATATATATATATATATATATATATATATATATATACACATACATACGTGTGTATATTCACATATACATACAAATATATACAGTACACACATATTATGTAAACAAACTTTGATTTTGGATGGGATTAATCACAATTAATCGATTTGACAGCACAAAAAAAAAACTTTCAAATATTTTCAGTTTATGTTTTCTCTTCTTCTTCTTCTTAGTATTTAAATCAATATAAGTAAAGTTCGGTCATTTTCACATTTGTTGTTCCCTGACCCTCTGGTTAAGAAACCAACTACAAACTATTTTCCACCATTCGTCTTTCACAGACCATGTAAATCAAAATTCATTTTGCAAACCCATTCAATCAGTGCCAAAAGTTGAATAAAATGAATTTATCATAGTTACTATTGTTTTTATTTGTTTGTGGCAACTGTTGCTATAATAACCCACAAATGTGGTAATCAGCCACCACTGTCAGTAACAACCAAAAAATAAAAAATAAATGGCAAAGATTTTAAAATCTTCTTGTATTGTTTGAATGTTAGTCATGTCTTTACAGTAGCAACACTAACAGTTCTATGCTATTTTAGCTCAAAATGTGGTTGATTAGCTATTGTCATTTCTATGCGAATACAATCCCTTTAAAACACGTTTCACCTCTTTTTCCATAGCTTTTATTATTTGTGGAATGCTGAAACATTTTTCATTAGTAAGATAATGTTGGTAATGTTGGCTTCCGGGATATACAACCTATCTGTATGAATATTTTGGGGAATAAAAATAATGAAGAGTAAAAGGAACTGATGTAATGGGGGTTTGTCTCCCCCTGCTGTCCGGTCCTGATACAAGTACAAGCAGACTTTACATAATACATTACACACTTCATTTATAGAGCACTTTTCATGCAAATGGAGCTTCAACGCATTTTAATAAGAACTCAAAGTTTGAATAATGTATCCACAAGTCCATTAGTACTCAAAAACATCAAATGTTGTATTCTAGATGCTTAAAATAAAGAGCCCACAACAAATTCAAGTTTTTAATGTTTTATCAAAGTTATATATTCATAAACATCTGTTAAAGGTAACCAGAGAAACTGAGTTAGTGGCAGATCACTTTATTTTTGAAAGACGTCACACACTTTACAGTGAATAAAAGGTATCTGGCGTATTTCATGATGTTAATGATATCCACAACAATAAATACAGAGATTATTCCAAAGGTTCAAGATCAAAGGTTCAAATATCACATAGCAAAATAAAAACTGTGTCTAGATGATATACCTGAATAGATAAATGCAATTTTAAATTAGACTGAGGTGAGTGGTACGGATACTGATACTGAAAATACATTATGCATAAATGTCAAGAAATACAGAGAAGGAGGGAGGAAAAAAAAATCTTGAAAAAGCAGCAGTCACACTATCATCTAATTCCAGGTTTAATGTCTGTTGCTTTTAATGTGCCAATCTGGTTTTTCCTCCAAACAGGGGGAATCTGTGAAAACAAACAACAACAACAACAACAACAACAACAAAAACTGTTACAATCATTACTATAATGTTGAAGAGAAAGATAGTAAACATTGAGGATTTTATTATGAGTGTTACGTACAGGAGGTGGAGAGCTGGGTTCTAAATGCCGGCCCAGAAAAGACAGAAGTCTTCTCCAAATGAGTCCACTGCCCAGAAACATGAACCCTGTCACTAACCAAAATACACGCGGATCCTGCACACACACACACAGACACACAAAAATCAATATGGGTTAATAAACAACATGTTCTCAAACAGACTGATAACACTATGCAATGCTGGCAATAACAGCTGAGGTAAAATGTATTGAAACAGTAGTAAAATAGTACCAACCTCTTCAAAAGAAGATTCCAAATTCATTCCAAAAGCCACACCCATCAGACCAAATAAAGAGAGCGAGAAGGTTCCCATGGTGAGCTGGAGGTTCAGTCGCATCATGACATTACGGTGGCTAAAGACAATTTAAGACAACACAGAAAGGGTAAATAGGGTAAAACTATACTTTAACTACACTGCCATTTAAAAGTTTGGGATCTGTAAAAAAAAATATATATATATCTGTAATATTGTGAAATATTGCAATTTAAAATAGTGTTTTTCTATTTTAATATACAAATAAATATAATTTATTCCTGAGATGCAAAGCTGATTTTTTTGCAGCATTACTCCAGTATTCAGTGTCACATGATCCTTCAGAAATCATTTTAATATGCTGATTTATTTTATTTTTTTTGGAACCTGTGATGCTTTATTCAGGATTTTTGAGGAATAAACCGTCAAAGAGAATAGCATTTATTTGAAACTGAAATATTTTGTAACAATATACACTACCGTTCAAAGTTTGGGTCAGTAATCTTTGAAAGAAATTAATACTTTTATTCAGCAAGGATGTGTTAAAGGAGTAAATCACTTTCAGAACAAATTTACAGATAATGTCCTCACCCCTTGTCATCCAAGATGTTCATGTCTTTCTTTCTTTAGTCGTAAGGAAATTATGTTTTTTGAGGGAAATATTTCAGGATTTCATTCCATATAATGGACTTCTATGGTGCCACTGAGTTTGAACTTCCAAAATGCAGCTTCAAAGAGCAAAACTATTGGTTATTTTCTAAAAAAAAAAAAAAAGTTACAATTTATATACTTTTTAACCTTAAATGCTCATCTTGTCTAGCTCTGTGTGTACTCTGTATAGAGATTAAAAAAGTATATATATATTGTAAATGTTTTCAGAAAATAACTGATTGTTTCGCTAGATAAGACCCTTCTTCCTCGGCTGGGATAATTAAGAGCCCTTTGAAGCTGAATTTTGGAAGTTCAAACTCAGGGGCACCATAGAAGTCCATTATATGGAGAGAAATCCTGAAATGTTTTCCTAAAAAAAACATTTCTTTACGACTGAAGAAAGAAAGACATGAACATCTTGTGACAAGGGAGACTTTATCTGTAAATTTTTTTTCTAAAAGTGAACTACTCCTTTAAATTGATAAAAAAATGTTTGTGAAGACTAATATTGCTAGAAAAAAGATTTCTATTTTTAATAAATCATGTTTTTGTTTTTTTTACTTATTAGCTATCAAAGAATCCTGGAAAAGGTATTGCAGGTTCCAAATATCAAACAGCACAACTGTTTCTAACACTGATAATAAATCAGCATATTAGAATGATTTCTTGAAGGATCGTGTGACACTGAAGACTGGAGTAATGGCTAACGAAAATTCAGCTTTGCATCACATAAATTCTATTTTAAAGTAAACTATTTCATAATATTACTTTTTTCTGTATTTTTAATCAAATAAATGGAACTTTGATGAGCATAAGAGACAAAAGAAACATTAAAAATCTAACTGATCCCAATCTTTTGAACGCCACTGTAATACTTTTAACAATTCGTTTTCAACTATACCTCCCCAGTTAATCACAGTACATTAAGACAATTTTGTAGCATTATAAGTTTTCTAAAATGCTGTTTAAATATGAAAATATTACATTAAGTAAGCATGAGCAATTATTCTCAAATGTACATAAATTCCCAGAACAGAAATCTGAACACTGGATAAAACAACCTTGAAAATTATCTTGTTCCATTTTGTTGACATATTTAATCTTAATGGTTTTTACAGACAAGATTTTGGATATCTCTTTTTAATCATCCCATAAATCAGAAATTACTGTCAACCACAAAAAAATAAAAACACTATTTTTAATGGTTTTAAGAATAAAATGTTATATAAATAAGGCAAATGATGTGTGAACACACTTCTCTGTATAACCTTCAGAATATAGATACGAATAAAACGGTCCAGTCTGAGGTGAATTAGTGCTACAAAAGTGGAGATTTCTGTCTCAGTGCAGGATAAAAATTCATTTGAAGAAAATGGCCTTTTAAAGATACGAATTGTAACTGAAATCTATAGACACAAACACATAAAGTGCAAAAAAAAAAAAAACACTTAAATGTGTATTTTTTATCTGTTCTTTCCACTAGTCTAAAAGAAGACAAGTTATGAAACCTGAAATCTCAAAACTGACCAGCACATTAAAAAAAAACACATTGGTTGTGCCTGAAATGTCTTGCCTTAAAAGAAGACTGTAAATAACAGATTAAATTAATAGTAACTTCTTAATTAACTTGATTCTTAACTAAACTATTTTCAATATAAAACAAAAGGAGAATTTTAATTTCTGGGTGAACTATTCCCTTGAGGCATATAACCTGCATATAAATCTGCTCTTTCAGGTAAATATTTTTTTTTTTTTAAAATCAACATAATTTGATTTTGCAATCATGATTCAGTTGCAATAATCTGATGTATTGTGACTAGGGATGAAATGGTATAATCAATATTGTGGTATCGCGATAGTAAAAGTGTTTTGGTATCATCATGGTCACATGCCGATATGAAACGATAGGTTATCCGGGCAAAAAGTGGTTTTAAAATATAATTAAACTTTTTATTCTAACATAAAAGGTCTTTAAAGTTGTCTTTTGGGGCATTAGATCTTGTTCCATTAGCTCTAATTTTCGGTTAATTCAATATAAAGTTATCCATAGATTAGGGCTGGGCGATTAATCGAAAAGTAATCGAAATCGACATTCAGAACCTATAATCGATCAAATTTTTCCAGGTCAATTATTTCAATTACTTTCCCTTTAAAAACACTACTGCGTGTGGAGTCACGTGACCCCGCTCCGTTACGTTGCGTTATTCCGCCGACATGTCGATGGAGAGCTTAAACAGTATTTATACAGTAAAAAGTATTTACAGGATATACAAGAGTAATTTTATTTAGAAGAGATACTGCTTATTTTCTACTTTTAATATTTATTATTATTTTATAAATAATTTATTTTGTTTCCAAAAGTGCAAGTTATTTATTTTCACTAATTTAAGAAAAATGTGACTTTTCGTTTTAAGCAATGTGTGCTTTAATTTCAGTTGTTCAACACTGATGTTCAATAAATAATCATAGATAGTAGATAGTGTGTGCACCCTTCATTCAAAAATCTCTCACTTGTAATATGTGCGCATATTTACTGTACAAAACTTGTCAGTGAACTATGAGGGCAAAAAAATAAATATTATTTAAATATAATTAAATATAATTTTATTAATAAATAAAATAATCGTTCATTAATCGTAATCGGGTTAAAATGTTCAATTAATCGAGATTTTGATTTTAGGCCAAATCGCCCAGCCCTACCATAGATTACATTACTCTCGTACCAAATTACATAATATTTATCCGTCTGTGTCCCCTCTGTGTATCAAATGCAAGTCTAATGAGGGTACTTTGGCTCACTTATTTTGGTTTTGCCCAAAAATGTGTACATTTTGGACTGAGGTGTTTAGTCTCTACTCGAAGGTGCTTAAGAATGAGTTTCATCCTGACCCGCTTGTTGCAATACTAGGCTGGGCCCCTTCCTTGGATAACTACAGTTCCAATCAAATCCAAACAGTTCAATATGGATTGACCATAGCAAAAAAAGACAATTTTGTTGACATGGAACAAGGAGTTTGCACCTAAATTTGAGACGTGGCTTAGAGAACTCAGTAATGTGTTACATATGGAAAAGATTAGATATGAGATTGCAGGTAAACCAAAGAGATTTTTGCAGATCTGGAAGCCCTTCTTTGAATATTTGGAAGATGATCAAGGGTAACTGAATTTAGCCTTTTTTTTTCTTTAAGTAGGGTGGTTAAGCTGACAAAATATAGCGGTGTGTAATAATTGTATTTTTCCATAATTGGGTATTTATTGGTATTGTCAAGATGTTGTGTTTTTGTTCCTTTTTTTTTTGGTGAAGATTCTGTGTATATGTGGAGATGTCTGTATTATTATTATTATTTTTCCCTTTATTTGCTGGCATGGGGTTTGGAGGATTGTTTTGTAAAATGTGAAAAGCTTTAAATAAAATATTTAAAAAAAAAAAAGTAGTGCATTTTCAAGCATTATGTTTGCTGTCGGTACAGTACCTATCCAGGTTAATGAAGATGACGCTTTCCGAATCATCGATGAGGTCTTTCAGCTCTCTGGCTTTGTTTACCAGCTCCTCTGCTTGCATAAAGTAATTCTCTAGCAGTAACTCCATCTCTTCAGCATGATCTATACCCAGACTGCTCTCCTCACTACCCACATACAAGACAGGCACACCAAGAGATAACAGATGTACACAACAATGATCAGATATTTACACTGACATCAAGTATATTTGTGTACATACAAATGTGTTGCATTTTGAAATAAAAGGCTATGAAGTTGGATTCTGTGAGATGACACTTACAACACTTGCGGGTCGCTCCATTTGGTGAGACAGAGTTCATCTATCAGTTCGTCCTCATCCAGGATCTTCAGCAGACTGTCTTTAAACACTTTAATGTCTGTCTCCAGTTCTGAGAGGCTGCAGGGAGTTAAAAAGACTGTTTTTACTCTCAAAGGAAATTATCACGATACTATTTTAAAGCTCGGCATTGACTGGAAATAATTTTCTACCAGACAGAACACATACTGGATTCATTTTATGGCATATTTAGATATCTAGGGCTGCACAACGTATTTGTTCAAAATATTGGTCCAAAGTTAATTTGTTTTTGTGAGTGATTAACTCTATTAATTGCTATCACAAAATAAATAGAAATAAATAAAAAAAATGTCAATGTTTTTTTTTTTGTGGCGAGGAGAAATTAGGAACCTTTTTTTAACCGTACAATTGTATTATTCCAATAGTAATACATTTCTTATTTTATTTAATGCTATTATATAATAAATCACAATAGTAAAAAAAAATTGAAATGTGGTTTTCGACTTAAGGTTTGTACATTTGATACTTAGAAAGATTTCAGATGTTTCAATAGAGTTAACCCAACTTTCTTTATTTTTTTTCCCCAAGAAGTTTTTTTCCAAATTGTTCTGACATAAAAGAATGGTTTGCATTAAAAACAAAACAAAAAACTTCAAAATGTTTTTTTTTTTTATTATTCTCTATGCATATGTATTTCACTACAAAAATACAACATTCTAATATAATCAACTCTTTCCTAATTAGAACTTACAATATATTCATGTTGGAATTGTCAGAAATAGTTGGAATGTGGTTTTCAACTTAAAGTTTGTACATTTCTTACTTTAACAGGTTTCAGATGGTTTCAATAGAGTGAACCCAACTTTTTTCAAATTGTTCTGAAATTTTAAAAAAAATGGTTTGCATTAAAAAAAAAAAAACTAAAATAGTCAAAATAGTTGTTTTTAATTATTTTCTATGCAGATGTATTCCACCACAAACAAAAAACATTCTAATATAATCAACTCTTTCCTAATTAGAACTTAAAATGCATTTATTCATATTTACTCATTTTTTGTGAATTCATCGTGCAGCCTTAGTACGATAATATCAGAGAATTGTTAATATCATGCATTTTTTATTAACACTGGTGATAGGCAAAACTACATCTTTTCAAAACTGACTAGTCACCTAGCACACACTTTTTAATTAGGTTTTAATAACACAAAACTATCACACACAGACAGACAGCAAAGAGAGACTTGTGGCTTATGCACTATAATGGGAACGTTACTCACAGTAGGCAATTTTTAATTATACAGTACTTGAAATTTATTGCTAACTGCAATTTCTGGCACCTCTAAATTATTCTGCTTCAAAGCACCACCTTAAAAAAACATCACAACTACAAACACAAGAAAAAAACTAGATAAACACACTAGGGGACATTACTAAAAAACTAATCAGCTGTTAGACGACCAAGTCGGCCATTCTGACTCATCCCTAATTAACACGAGAGAAACACAACAAAACAATCGTTTAATAACTCCGGATAAGCTTCATACAACAATTAGCCTACCAATTATGTTACAGCGATCCCTCATTTAGATTAGCTAATAAGAAAGTTAGGTTCTTAATGGTGTAGTTAAATGCCTCTTGCATTTGGGAACATAATGTTCTAAAAACAATAATATGGCTTGGGAAAGACTTTTAGTCCAGTTTCTTAATGAAGTTAATAAACTCACCTCTTGCTGTTAAGCAGGAGCATATGGAGTTTGCTGCGGTCGGCAGAGAGGAGCTTCGGGTCGACCAACGATTCCAAGCAATCCAGAACCTGAGGCTGAACTTCACTGAGCCGCATCTGCAGCACATTCACCTGTGCCAGAACACATGCTTACCCACATAAACATGCAACAACACATGACTGCACATACAATCCGAGACCGAGAACAAAAACATGGACAAAAATCAGATTGTGGGATGAAATAACAAACACCCACTATAAACCCAGATAGCAATAACTCAAAGTAATAAATGTGTTTATGAGGTACTTAAGCCTGCATTAATTTCAAAAACAGTTATATTATGAAATATTATTATATTCCTTCTATTTTAATGTTTTACATTTCACATTTATTCCTGTGATGCCATAGTGACATTTTCAACAGACAATACTCTCAGTCTTCAGTGTGACATGAACCTTCAGAAATCATTCTAATATGCCATTTATATAAAGCATTTCATCCCCCTTAAAAAAATTATAAAACAATAAAATTCACATGCCATTGCCACTGCACAGGACCATGGTGAGCAACTACCGAGCCTACAGGTTTGTAGAGATTTTTGCAACTTTAAAGGGGTCATCCGATGCCCATTTTCCACAAGTTAATATGATGCTTTAGGGTCCAAATGAAAGAATTGTATATACTTTGATTAAAAATTCTCTATGGTAGAGTAAAAAAACATTCATTTCACCTGGTAAAAAATGCCTCTGTTCTCAGCAAGCGATATCAGTACCTGGCCCTTTAAATGATATGAACCTCTGCTCACCCCGCCCTTCAGTTCTGTGGGGCGTGTCCAGTGGCGGACTGGCCGTCTGGACGTTCGGGAGAATACCAGAACGGCCGCTGCAGCAGGACGGCCGTCGGCCTCTGTGCAGCAGTCACAGTTTTTTTTTTCTTCTTTTTTTTTCTTGCTCATAATTTACTGTTGTTCTATGTCAAGATCAATAGGTGGCAACAATGCGCCTACAAGCCCATAGATGCGCAAGCTCACTCGTCAATGCTTGTCACTCAACCGTTTACAAGTGCAGGTGGGAGAAAGAACATGGATACTGCAGGTATTGGTAATAGGGGAAAAAAAGGAAGGAAAAGGGTGTGAAGGAGGAGGCTGCGGCCGCAGCAGCACAGGGACATAGAGATGAGGGACAGGTGCAGGAACAGGGGGAAGTTCCCCAGACAAGTGCAGTGCAACTTGGGCAAGTAAGCATGAAAGGAGGATAATTAGGGTTATTTCCTAGGTAATCTGACTTTAGCAAATGTAATTTCAGGTTGCTACATTTTTATCTATACCCCAATGAAATAAAACTATTGCAGTTTTTACAGTTGATTAGCTATAAAACACGATATAAACATACCGCTGCATTAACATGAAGGCAGAAGAAATATTTAATAAGTAATTAAACCATTTTTGTGCACACTGCAAAAACTCCATCTAATCAAGTCAAAAAATCTTGTTTCCTGCTAAAAAAGTATTTTTAACCTTGTTACTTAGGCCTATATACTAAGCAAGAGTATAAGGTGTTAGATTATTAATTTTATATTGAGTATATATGCCTTAGAGTTCTTACCAAGTGTGATTTGTCTTATTTCATTGGTAGATTATTTCACTTAATTTAAGAAGTTTTAGACTAAAATCAAGTATTTTAAGGGTTAGGTTAGTCGAAAGCTTCTTAAATTAAGTGAAATAATCTGCCAATGAAACAAGAATTTGCTAAGAATTCTCAAAATAAGACAAATATACTCAAAATAAGATTAATAATATAACCTCTTCTGCTCTTGCTTAGTATATAAGTCTTAAAACAAGATCAAAAATACTTTTTAGCTGGAAACAAGATTTTTTGACTTGGTTAGATGAACAGTTTTTGCAGAGCCGTATTTTTTGCACAAATTAATTAAGAGATTAGTAAGTAATAAATATAGTTTAAGATTGCATGCCATTTCTAAAAATTAGTTTTTGTATGTTTTAGGTAGTCACCTCATCTGCATTTTTTTCAGCAGAGAGACATTAAGAGAGTGCTGTTTATTTCTGTGAGTATTTTACACTATGCTTTTAACACATCTTTTAGTCAACATCAGAGATAATGCTATAATTTGGAAGGTAAAACATCATGGGTTAAGATTTAAGTATTTTGAGACCCGTGTCTGCTGCTGATTAGCTTTCACACACATCTGTTGCTGTGGGCTGAGCTGAGTCAAAGTCCAGGGCTGTTTTTTAGTCCCAGTCCGCCACTGGGCGTGTCATTACATAGCACACAGGAGGTGCGTTCCATTCGACCGTAAGTGGACTGCGAAGTGGACTTCACAGGGTATAGACCTTTCTCACAGAAACCGGAAATACGCAATTGCAGGGTATGCAGACTTCCTGTGTAATGTCAACACAGCAGAAAGCCGGGTAATTTAAAATTAAAATGGAGAGAGTCTACACAACTTCCCTCACTGTTGCCAAAGATAACTTTTGCCGACGTGATAAGAGTCGTGGAGGAAAACTCCGTCACAAAGAGCACAAATTGGATAAAGGATATACATTTTTCCACGAAGTTTATCCAGGACGTTCTAAAACGCTTAACGTGAAAAACGCTTAACGTGGCTTAACGTACGTAGAAAACGACCAGGAAACCCCAAATTTCTGTCAAACCTTACTTGGAACTAACACTAACTACTATCAAAAGAACAAACCCTTATTCCACAGATAAAGTGAATTATATCACGTTAAGCGTTTTCTCCCCCATAGAAGCCCATTATAAGGAAACTGCTTAACGTGGTTTAACTTACCTCAACAGCGACCAGAGAAGACCAATCTTCTGTTAAATTTCACTTATAATAAACACTTGCTGCTCTCAAAAGAACGAGCTCTTATTCAGCATATAAAGTGATCGCCCCCCATAGAAGTCCATTATACAAAAAAAGCTTAACGTGGCTTAAAATTCTACTTAATAATAAACACTTTCTGCTGTCAAAAGAATGAGCTCTTATTCAGCATATAAAGTGAATAATATCACGTTAAGCGTCCCCCATAGAAATCAATAAGGAAACAGCTTAACGTGGTTTAACGTATCTTAACAACGACTGGGAAAAAAACAAATTTCTGTCAAAAAATACTTAAAAGTACTTGCTGCTGTCAAAAGAATGAGATCTCATTCAGCATATAAAGTGAATAATCACGTTAAGCTTTTTCTCCCTATAGAACTCCATTCAGGAAAAAGCTTAACATGGTTTGTTATAATGGACTTCTATGGGGGGTGATCACTTTATATGCTGAATAAGAGCTCGTTCTTTTGAGAGCAGCAAGTATTTATTATAAGTAAAATGTAACAGAAGTTTGGTCTTCCCTGGTCGCTGTTGAGGTAAGTTAAACCACGTTAAGCTGTTTCCTTATAATGGGCTTCTATGGGGGAGAAAACGCTTAACGTGATATAATTCACTTTATCTGTGGAATAAGGGCTCGTTCTTTTGATAGTAGTAGTGTTTGTTCCAAGTAAGGTTTGACAGAAACTTTGGGTTTCCTGGTCGTTTTTTACATACATTAAGCCACGTTAAGAGTTTTAGAACGTCCCGTTTATCCATAACTTTCAAGGTAAGTAACGTAGCTAACGTTAGAGAGCAATCAGGCTAACAAATTACTAGTGTGTACACTTAGACCCAGGACTAGAGTTATAAGGTTATGTATGGATAGTATAGAGGACATGTACAACTTTATTAAAGCAATATAGTCGTGGTCGTTATGTTACAAACAATATGACATTCACTGTCTGCCTTTGGTCTAAGTGAACGTCTTGTGAGTAGCAGCTAGCGACGATAGCCTAATATTAACATTAGCCGAATGCTGTCATCATCAGTTATCATTTTATTTTCGAATAGCTTGAACCCATTTTCGTTAGCAGGGAAGGAGTGGAAAGAAAAATAAGGCTGCTTTTGGGCATTACAAGAACAGCCCGGTACGCTACAACAACTTTTGCTCGATGTTTGCGCCATCTTTGTTGTTTAACTGGTTACCGACACACCGGGGCGGAAATAGGTTTACACAGCAATTACGTATTTCCGGTGCAAAATACGGAAGTTGTGAGAAAGGTCTATTCCGCCATCTTAAGTGAGATTCCAAACCGAAGGGAGCGAACATGTTCAGTTCAAAGGGCACTGCGAACGGCATAGGGAATAAGGGAACATCGGTACTTCACTTCACAGGAAGTGGACGGGGAAAACTACCCAACTGTCATTGCGCACCGCGTCACTAGTTAGAAGTAATGATGGAGCTGAGCCGTTGAAGTTTTTTAAAGGCTCTGCAATGGAGCGGTTGCAATAAATGTTGTTATTATTATACAAATTAGAGTGTTTATGAATGGTTATGGCGTTTCATGTTACATTTGCATATTGTATTTTTTTAATGAGAGTAAAACTGGCGAGGTGAAGCTCTGTCTTGTTTTATTTAATGTTACCACAGGATAGTTAAATATAGGCTGTGTGGGGGGGGGAAAGTGCGTGAGATAAGACCACAAAAATCTGTTAATCTGTTAACGGTCTAAACATATATTTGGACTATATTTTTTAGATACATACGTTTATATGTATTTTATATGTATTTAAATTTGAAAGTAAAATAAATTACAATATTTATTTATGTTAAATCATAATCTGCGTGACCCTGCCGTTGATTTGCTTTGATGACGTTCCAGGGCATTCCAAATGAGCGATTATTGTCAGCGAAGTCCACTTCAACGGATATACCGTGCTAAGGGAGTAGGGAGCAGTGAACACTGCGTAGGGACCCTGTCGATCGGAACGCACCTAGGGTGTTGCCTAGACCAGGGATTCTCATCTCAACCGGTGGGCCTTAGTGATCCTCCAGGTGGGCCGCGAGATGGCTTAAAATTAATTTAAATATTATCCTAAAATGATCAAAGCACGCCTCTTTCGTGTTCTGTGATGGATTGCTTTGGACTCGGCGCAGCAAGCCTCATCGTACTGTTAAATACAGACTGAACGGCGGCTCAAAACTGATGCACGCAAGCGTCATTAGATACCTGCAAGGGACCAGAGTATGTGAGCGGAGTGGAGCGGCAACATTTTCCCCTCCGCGCTCCGTGCATTTAATAATCACTCCGCTCCGGGTTCATTTTTTCCCGCTCCCGCTCCACTCCTCGCTCACTGATATCAGAAACACCGCTCTGCGTCAAAAAAAATTCAGTATGTTTGAAATATAACAGTCCTGTTCATAACATATATTAAAACACAAAAAATGATAAAATAAAATAACGAGAGTTTGGAACACTACTGTGCAAACGATGTTCCTACCACATGCCAAACTAATAACACTGTCAGCATTAAAAGAGTATAATTTCTGCTTTTTGCAGTGCAAAGTTTGAAATGAAAATAAGAATGCGTTTTCATCGTAGTTATTTCTGCTCACTCGAAATCAGATACCATTACATTTGTTTCAATGCATTGCTTGTGAATAAGTGTTGTTCACCTAAAAATATTCAGTATCTAGAAGGAACAAACTAATTCCTTTTGAACTATAATTTACCGCTCATGTCTATTGCCCTCATCATAAACTTCACATTCTTTCTGATTTGCGTGATCCATCTCTATCAAGCTAGGTAAATATGTTTAACATGTGAATTCTTGCTTAATATGCAGTAATATTACGGACAGTTGGCGTGAATTGTTCTCATGATGGGGCGCTCTTGGAGCGAGTGAAAACCACGACGCTCCGACTTTTAAAAAATCCGCTCCTCCCTCCATTCAGAATCACACCGCGCTCCGCTCACATACTCTTCAAGGGACGTATTTTTTTGTCCCGCGCCCGCCGGCCCCCGCAGAAATCAATGTATGTTATTTCGTCCCGCTCCGCCCGGACATTCGTGTTTTGTCCCCCACTCCCGCCAGCAAAAGCCCGCATAAAAGTAACTTATACCCCGTGGGAAAACAGGTCTCTACTTCATCTCTTGGCTGCATGGAACAAACCCTTGCGCTAATTTGAAGGTAAAGACGATCAGAGTAACGGACTTGCGCGTAATGTATGACACATCGGAGTCTAGGCACGCTATTCCGCTATTAGTCCGCTATTGATTCACAAACTATTCATGCTTTCGGGGCTCTGATCCTTATATTTTTGCGTGAAATTTCAAAATATTTGCATAGTTGTCAAAATGAATGTCTTGTGAGTGTTTTATAATGAATGCTCACCCATAGAGGTGGATCTTGTAAGGCTCAGTGGTGTTTATGCACATATAAGCACCAGCATCAACAGATTCAGAATGGATTTGCTGTATTTTTCATTTGTATGTATATTTTATAATGGATAACAGTAGATATTCAGTCAATCCAGTTCAAATGGACAGGTTTAGTGAGTGGAATTTTGGCATCTCCCTGTTGTTCTGTTTGGCAGGTTCACTTACTTAAGAAAAAGTACTCTGAAGTTGTAAAGAATGTCTGAATTAAAGAATTCAGGAGCTTTAAACCTGTATATGTATATATATGTTAAAAAGTTAGAACTGAGCAGAGGGTTTTTTATTTAAATTCAGCTTTAATTTAAAGTTTGTTTGTTTGAGGTTTTTTTATAACATGCAGTAGAAGAATAAGGCAAAACAAATGTTTTGGTTATTAAAAAAAGGTTTAAAAAAATGAAATGAGGAAATGTCAGGCATAGGAGGGCCTTGCAAAATTGACCCGAGAAGGAGGTGGGCCCCGGCGCAAATTTTCGTGTTGTTTCAAATTTTTTTCGTGTTGTTTGCAAATTTTCGCAAAGTTTCGTGACTTGTTTTCGTGTTGTTGTGGCTTAGCAATAAAATGGCGATGTTGTCTTTGGGTTTGACAAAAGGAGGGTGGGACGGTGGTTGGTGCTCGGGGTGGTGACTGAAGGCGGTGACTGAGTAGATCGGACGTCACATTTTTACGGAAGTCACAGCGGCTCGTGAAAATGAACAGCTACTTTATGCAGGCTGTGTGCATTTTCCTGTGGATTGACTGTTTTGAAACTTATATGGTAGTTACATAACCCCTAGACCTCAGTTATCATGAAAAAAGCCAGGAAATTTCGATTTTGACAATATGGGACATTTAAACCATTAGTAAATAAACAACAGAATGTTATGTTGTCTATTATACGCACTAACTGTATGTATTCTGACAGCTCTGCACAAGCTCTTTAGCCAGGGTTCAAAGTCCAAAGCGCAAGGAAAATCTGCACTGAAACAGCGTGATGAGAATCATTCATAATCTGCTGCTGTCAGCCAGGGGCGTCGCTGGGAATTCTGGGCCCTGTGCACTGACTCGGCTAAGGCCCCCCCCCCCCCCCCCCTAAAAAAAAGGGGGGGCGGGGGGGTTTCGCGATCGATGTACTACGTCCGGGGGGGGGGGGGGGGGGACGTAGTACATCGATCGCGTGGGGGGGGACAGTATGGTCATGTGACCCAAAGGTGATGTTCATACAGTATAATACATTCTGTTTACAAGAGCAACAAGATTTGAAGCTCATGGCAGACGCCCAAGAGATTCGCGCTGTGATTGGCTAAATGTTACTTCACTCAAATCTAAGTAACAAATCAGACGCCAGGCATTTACATCAGCGATGCGCGGGTTGATCCAAAATCCAAAACAGTTACCCGCAGTTACGAGTCATCCAAAATAATGGTTGTTTGAAATAAAGATGACAATTAAACCTTTGTAGTTTGTATAGTACTAGACTATTTCTATGAAATACATAGACCTACACTTTATTGGCTGAATAATATTTACCTTTTGAATGTTGAGCGCTATTATTAACTGTTGAATAAATGC